>NC_089506.1:127564468-127887968 GCF_036850995.1 Saccopteryx leptura
TCCCACGCACTTGCAGAAATGCAGACAAAGGCAGTGCCAAGACAGGCAGCAACAAACCCTCCCCAAACCCAGGAGTGGCAAGCAGCTCAACAGGAAAAACTGGCCATCTTCGCAGTCACATGACCGCTGAGGCACTGGGTCCTCTCAGCCCTTTCAACCCTGCCATGGCCGCTCTCACTGGGAGGGCCGAGGGGTGCCAGCAAAGCCCAGGCAGTGGCTTATGCAGCTGGCATGACAGCTACAGGGCAGGGACTGTGTGGGGCGGGCACAGGGCCAGGGCACAAAAAGGTGAGGGTGAGGCGAATCGAATGACATGGGACGTGGCGTACAGGGTGGAGTGGAAGGAGCTGGGCGAAAAGAGGAGAGGAAGACATAAGGTGGGGCAAACAGAGAGGGGTGATTATGGGATAGTGAGGTGTGGAGAAAAGCTGGGATGGTGTGGGGCAGGGGCATGACAGGACAGAAAGGCAAGACGCGAGGACACAAGGTGAAGAAGAGGGAATAAGGATTGGAGAGGGAGCCAAGGGTTTCTTATGGCAAACATTCTACGATGTGCAGTGGGGCAAGGAAAGGGGCAAGGACAGAGAGGGGCAGAGATGGCAAGGGGCGTGGCAGTGCAGGGTGAAGTGGTTTCTCTCAGCATGTTAGAAAAAAGTGTTCAGAAAAGAACCTGCTCATGCCCTTTCTGTGAAAGAAATTTTTGTTCATGTCTCATGGTCATTGTGATGGAAAAAACAGCATTTGTCACCTCAGTAAAATTTGAGTTTAGAAAGAGGGAATCCTTGATTCAGAAAGAAATATTATTTAAAAAAACACAAAAAAGGCCTGACCTGTGGTAGCACAGTGAATAAAGGTCGACCTGAGAACAATGAGGTCGCCGTTTCAGAGCCCTGCACTTGTCTGGTCAAGGCATATATGGGAGTTGATGTTTCCTTCTCCTCTTTCCTCCCCCCTCTCTCTTTCTCTCTCTCTCCCTTTCTTCTCTCTAAAATTAAAAAAAAAAAAAACAAAAATAAAAAATATGTGTCATGGATTTGGATGCAAAGTGTCTGCCAGCACCCTGTCTGTGAGGGTGCACAGTGTGCATATGAAGACATAAATTGGTCATGTCGCAGGAGGTGCCCATTGGTGTTCTTAAAACTGGTTCTTAGTCTGAGTTGTGTGACATAGCTCTGTGGAAACAAGCATGAGAGTTTACTAGATTCTGAATAAACTTTATATGTAAATGGGGGCTCATAACCTTCCGTTATGGAGCTATGCAGTCTTCAGGTTGGTCGTTCACTTTTGTTTGGGGGAAATGGCACCCTTTTGGGGAGTCTTCAGTCATAGGCCTATGGGGGATGCGTTCCCACTGGCCTGAGTGGGGCCTGTGGTTCCCGCTGGCATCATAGACCCGTCAAAGAAACTTCGCTGTGAGTCTGGGCGGTGTCCAGGGTGTTTCTGTGAAGGGAGATAAGCGAGGAAGGATTTCGGTTGAAGGAGGTATTAGGGGAGTCTGTGGGGGCCACCGTAGCTGAGTGGGGGAGTTGCAGGTAAGGGACATGGGGCCCGGTGCAGGAGAGAGCCCAGAGCATGGTGCCCACTGCTGCTCTGGGTGTGGGTCCTGTGGGAAGAGAGAGGAGCAAAGAGGAAGATGGGGAGGAAGGAAAGGAGATTCATGCGCAAAGTCCGTGAATGTTCCTGGGAGGAAAGTAGCAGTGTGTCACAGTGAGGAGGGTTATGAAGGGTCTGGGTCATGGAGTGACTCCTAGGGTGGAGTCTCATAGAATATTGAAATGAGGTGGCCCAGGGCAAAGCGGTTCTCATCTGGTTTCTCCACAGTGTGTGTCAAGACACAATCCTCAGTTTCCTGCTCGTGGCCATATCTGCATAGTGACTCTGTGAAGGTTTGCTGTGGATTCATTTGCAGCACAGTGCTACCTCCATGCTTTTCCTGCAGCCATGGCTTAATTAGAGCGAGTTGGCCCCGGGTTCTGAGAAGGCCTTGGAGGAGAAGCCCAACAGCTAGAGCAGGCTGAGTGCCATCTCTGAAGACAAAGCCTCTGGAGGAGGTGGGGCCTGGCAGATAAGGGGCGGGGTTGTGACAGACAGCGTGATATGGAAGGCTTAAAATGATCACTGGGTGCAAAGACTTGGAGGTGGGGCTTGACAGAAGTTAGGAATAGGGTGAGGTTTAGGGTTAAGGTGAAGGTGAGGGTGAGGTTTAGGAGGGTTAGGGTGTGAGTAAGGGTTAGGGGGGTTAGGCTGGGTGTGAGGGTGAGGGTGATAGTTAGGGTAGAGTTAGGGTTTGAGTTAGGGTTAGGGTTATGAAGAATTGATGCTTCTCATCTCTCCCAGCCTGATTGTCCCTCTCTCTTTCTCAAAAAAAAAGGGGGGGGTGAAATGTTCACCCTGAAGTCATGTCAAACCATTATATTTTGCTTTTTTTCTATCACTTTTTTCAATATCTCCTCAAATTTACTTTCTGCTCCTTGGTGTTTTCTGCAGTATGAGGTAGTACAGCATTGTTTTTAGTGCCTGCATATTTGGTAAGGCAAACAGAGACCTCTAGTCTCAGTTTCACAAAAATTCCTTTATTTTTTCTACTGAAAAACTGGTCAACAAACCTCCACCCCAAAAATCCCAGTCCCCAGAGACTCCTCTCTGGTTCCTTGGCAGTTGCCATAGAAAAAATGCCCACAACTCACACCTCCACTCCTGGCTGCGTCTAGTCCAGGCTACTCCATGTACGGTTTCTTAAACTCTAGCAAAGGGAGTGTTGTAGTATCCCAGACTTACAGAATGTGAATCTGCATTTTAGCAAAACCGCAGGTTATTTATATGAACTAAATGTTTACAAGTTTTCTTTTTTTAATTATTTATATCTGAGAATATGGATATGTAGAAATTCTACCAGTTACTAAATTTAACTCCTCATATTGGAAATCCAAAATCTACTAAATCCTTCTTTCAGGTGTTTTAACTCATCCATCACTTTTTAAGTTATTAGTGACAATCAGGCCAAAAAGTTTTGATCTCTCATAATCCCAAACTTCCCCTGCCACCAGTAAAATTTTTAAATGATGTAAAAATTCTGATTCCAAAGGGAAGCAATTTTTGGAGTGCTGTTACATGGGAGTAACAGAAAATATGATGCACACCGTACTATATATTTTATACACTAGGCTAGGCCACAGTATATCAGAGATAACTAAAGAGTTTGCTAAATGAGAAAAACGTCTAGATCAGCAAAGTGAGATGAAGAACTCTGGAAACCCCAGATGCTAAAAGGCTAATATCACATGTTCATAATTTATTTATTATTATTTTTCCCCCAAAGTTAAAAGCGGGTAGGCAGTCAGACTCCACACATGCGCCCAACCGGGATGCACCCAGCATGCCCACCAGGGGGCAATGTTGTGCCCATCTGGGGCGTTACTCTGTTGCATCAGGTGCCATTCTAGCACCTGAGGTGGAGGCCATGGAGCCCTCCACAGCACCCAGTGTCAACTTTGCTCTAATGGAGCTTTCGCTGCAGGAGGGGAAGAGAGAGAGAGAGAGATAGGTGAAAGGGAAGGTAGAAGACCCAACAGGTGCCTTTTCTGTGTCCTAGCCAGGAATTGAACCCAGTACTTCCAAACAATGGGCCAATGCTCTACCGCTGAGCCAACCAGCCAAGGCCACCACCTGTTTGTAATTTGAAGTGGAAACAGCAATGGCAAAATTGTAGGAGATAGAGATGAAAATATCATCTTGCTGAATTTTCTGATGACAACATTTTAGATAATTGAGGCTGTTACTCCTGTTTTTGTGTTTAAGCCTTAATGATTCCATAAAAGCTGTTTCACATGACCAAGTCAAAGAAAACTCAGGTCTAGAAGAGCTCATTGGCATCCACTCTTGCTTCAGTGTGTCCAAGATTTGGAAAGAAGACACAGAAATAAAGGGAGTACAGGGAAGACAGCTGTGAAGGAGAAAACCAGAAGGTTTTATAGGCAGACCTTATTCTATTGTGTGTAGCACATTGTGCTTCATAGATGTTGCCCTATTTTTTTTTTTCATTTAAAACTGAAGGCAATACTCCTCCACTAGTAAATTTTGATTACAGCACACTCTATTGCATGGTTTGTCAGGAACCAAATTAGCAAACTATCCAAGGTTTGCCTCTGATTATTTCTAAGGTCTGGGGCTATATATCCTTACACATGTTCATTTACTCATTCAATGTAACTAAATCACATAATATGGAAAGATCAGAAAGTTATCTTTTTTTCTGAGGCATAAGGGAGATATCAAACCCCAAATAATTCCACTATCAGCATCACAACTCGCTTATTTGTGCACTCAGCATCCGCTAGGGCCTGAAGTTCCAATCACTACAGCCACAAAAGCTTGGGAACCTTTGCAGAATCACTTCTCTCCTACTTGATGAAATCCTATACATCACTCAAAGCCCACTTTTAGGCTCTGCCTCTCTGAAGTCTTTCCTGTGCCCATAGGAGAGGCTGTATGCCATCGAAATGCCTTCTTTAGATATTCTTCTATTTTGTGAATGTTCCGCATTTAAACACTCAGTTCCATAAAGAGTCTGCAAGTTTTGCATCCCCAGCCCTCATCGCAGGGTTCTGAACAGGGTAGGATGAACGGCAGCGTTTTCACAAATGACAAGAAGCAAGTTTCCTCCAGATGGACTGAGCAGCTCAGGAACAAACAGGTCTCCCCGGTTGTGTGGACCCGGAGCTGAGTTCATTTTTCTTTACCACTAGCGCCCCTGACACCTGCACCAACTTGGCTGGAAAGGCGGAGAGCGGAGGCGGAGTTTTCTCCAAGGTTGGGGAAACGATGGCGAGAACCTAAATTTTGCCCACATGGCCTCAATGGTGCCTCTGGGCCAAGACAGCCTGGAAGTGGGCGGAAAGACCAGCAGCATCCAACAGAGAAGCAGTGCATGCGCGCAAACACGCAAACACACTCAGACACACAAAATCACTCGCCGAAACTCACACTGAGGCAACGACAGACAGGTAGCGACAAACCCTCCACAAGCCCAAGAGCAGTGTGCAGCTCAACAGGGAAAACTGGCCATCTTCACAGTCACATGACCGCTGAGGTGCTGAGTACTTCATGCCCTTTAGACTGGGCCACAGCTGGCTGACTGTACCGGGAGGGCATAGGAGCACCCACAGAGCCCAGTCGGTGGCTTCAGCAGCCCCCATGATGGCTACCAGTCAGGGATGGTAAGGGGTGGGCACAGGGAGGGGCACAAAGAGGCACTGTGCGGGACAGAGCGAATGAACAGGGGTGTAGAGGACAAGGCAGAGCGGAAAAAGAGGGGCGGGATGGCGCGGTGAAGACGCGGGGTGGGGCAGAAGGTGAGGGGTGATTATGGTGTTTGGGAGGGATAGTGAGGTGCAGGGAGGAGCGGGGATGGCTTGGGGCATTGGCAGGGCAGGACAGGGTGCCAAGGCATGGGGACACAAGTTGAAGGATTGGGTATAGGGATTGAAGAGGGAGCCAAGGGTTTCTTTTTTTTTTTATTGTATTTATTTTTAATGGGGTGACATCAGTAAATCAAGATACATATATTCAAAGATAACATGTCCAGGTTATCTTAAAGTTCAATTATGCTGCATACCCATCACCCAAGGTCAGATTGTCCTGTCACCCTCTATCTAGTTCTCTTCGTGCCCCTCCCCCTCCCCCTTCCCTCTCCCTCTCCTCCCTCCCCCCGTAACCACCACACTCTTATCAATGTCTCTTGGTCTCACTTTTATGTCCCATCTATGTATGGAAAAATGCAGTTCCTGGTTTTTTCTGATTTACTTATTTCACTCCGTATAATGTTGTCAAGGTCCCACCATTTTGCTATAAATGATCTGATGTCATCATTTCTTATGGCTGAGTAGTATTCCATGGTATATGTGCCACATCTTCTTTATCCAGTCATCTATTGATGGGCTTTTTGGTTGTTTCCATGTCCTTGCCACTGTGAACAATGCTGCAATGAACATGGGGCTGCATGTGTCTTTACAAGTCAATGTTTCTGAGTTTTTGGGGTATATACCCAGTAGAGGGATTGCTGGGTCATAAGGTAGTTCTAGTTCTATTTTCAGTTTTTTGAGTAACCACCATACTTTCTTCCATAATGGTTGTACTACTTTACATTCCCACCAACAGTGGATGAGGGTTCCTTTTTCTCCACAACCTCTCCAACATTTGCTATTACCTGTCTTGTTAATAATAGCTAATCTAACAGGTGTGAGGTAGTATCTCATTGCAGTTTTGATTTGCATTTCTCGAATAACTAAAGAAGATGAGCATCTTTTCACATATCTGTTGGCCATCTGTATTTCTTCCTGGGAGAAGGGTCTGTTCATATCCTCTTCCCATTTTTTTATTGGATTGTTTGTTTGTTTGTCGTTGAGTTTTATGAGTTCTTTGTATATTTTGGATATTAGGCCCTTTTCTGAGCAGGTGCTTAAAAATATCATTTCCCAATTAGTTGAGCCAAGGGTTTCTTATGGCAGACTTTCTGAGATGTGGAGCCAGGCGTGGAGAGCAGCAAGGACAGCAAGGGCAGGGGACGGCAAGGGTGAGGGCAGCACTGGCGGACCGCATCTACTCCACATGTTAGAAAGAAGTGTTCAGAAAAGGGCCTGCTTGTGCCCTTTCTGTGAAAGGAAATTTTGTTCATGTCTCATGGTCGTTGTGATGGAAGAAACAGCATTTGTTACCTTAGTTAAATTTGAGTTTCAAAAGAGGAATTCCTTGATTGGGAAAGAGATATTATTAAAAAAACACACAAAAAATTCCTGACCTGTGGTGGCGCAATGGATAAAGCATGGACCTGGGAACACTGAGGTCACCATTTCAGAGCCCTGCACTGTCTGGTCAAGGCATATATGGGAGTTGATGCTTCCTGCTCCTCTTTTCTCTCTCACTCTCTTTATTTCTTTCTCTCACTTTCCCTCCCTCCTTTCTAAAATAAAAAAAACACCAAAAAACTAAAATAAAACAAAAACACAAAAATTATGTGTCTTGGATTTGCATGCAAAGTGTCTGCCAGCACCCTGTCTGTGAGGGCGCACAGTGTGCACATGAATACATAAATTTGTCATGTGGCATGAGTTTCCTGTTGGTGTTCTTAGAACTTGTTCTTTGTCTGAGTTGCATGACATAGCTCTGTGGGAACGAGGATGAGATTGTACTAGACTCTGAAAAAAACCTTCCATGTAAATGGGGGCTCATAACCTTCTGTTATGGAGCTATGGAGTCTTCAGGTAGGTTGTTCACTTTTGTTTGGGGGGAATGGTGACCTTACTGGGAGTCTTCAGTGGTAGGCCTACAGGGCATTTGTTCCCACCCATCAAAGTGGGGCCTGTGGTTCCCGCCGGTGTCATAGACCCATCAAGGAAACTTTGCGATGATTTTGGGCGGTGACTGGCTGTTCATGTGTGGGGAGAGAATGGAGGAAAAGTTTCGGTAGGAGGACGTCCCAGGGGAGTCTGTGGGGGCCACTGTGGCTGAGTGGGGAAGTCACAGGGAAGGCAGCTGGTAGACCAGTGCATGAGATAGCCTGGAGTATGGTGCTCGCTGCTGTTCTGGGTGCGGGTCCTGTGGGAAGGGAGAGGGTGCAAAAGGGAAGGTGGGGAGGGAGGAAAGGAGAGGCATCTGCAAAGCAAATGAATGTTCCTGGGATGGGAGGAGAGGTGTGTTGCTGTAAGGAAGGTTTTGAAGGGTTTGGGTCATGGGTCGGCTTTTAGGGCGAAGTCAGATAGAATATTGAATTGAGGTGGCCCAGGGGAAAGCTGTTCTCAGCTGGTTTCTCCAGTGTGTGCATCAAGACAGTGTCCTCAGTTTGCTGCCTGTGGCCATAACCGCATAGGGACTCTTTGAATGTTTGCTGTTGATGTATTTGCAGTGCAGAGCTATCTCCATGGTTCTTCTGCATCCATGGCTCAATTGGAGCGAGTTGTCCCTGGGTACTGAGGGTGGCTCCATGGTTTCTGCCTCAGGTGCTAAGAGGAGCTTGTTTAATAAGCAACGGAGGACACACCCCAGAAAGTCAGAACATCACCTTCTATTGGGCTTGCCGGGTGGATCCCGCATACGGGAGTTGGTCTCTCTGCCTCCCTTTCTCTCTCTAAATAAAAGAAAAATAAAGAAACAACAGAGTGCCTTTGGCAGTTAGCTCAGAGGGTTAGAAACATCCAGCGGAAAAACCAAGGTTGTGGATTTGATCCCCAAACAGGGCATAACCAATGAGTCCACGGCTGAGTGGAACAACAAATGAATGTTTCTTTTTACACTTCCTACTCACTTCTTTTTTTTCAGTCTCTCTATAAATCAATAAAAATTAAACCCTGCCAGATAACTACATTGGTTAGAGCATCATCCTGGACCATGGAGGTTGGTTTGATTCCTTGGTTAGGGCACCTTCAGGAACATCTCGATGTTTCTGTCTCTTTTTGTCTCTCTCTCAAAAACAACAGCAAAGACAGGGGGAGAACTAATTATAAACCAAATACCATAGCCAGTTTCCTACTGTAAAACTTGAGGATTAAAAGGAGTTAGGTATTGCCCTGTCTTCTCAGAAGGAAATCAGTCCACAAGGTAGCTCTGCACATCTCAGCTGATTGGGCAGGGGAGCTGGTCCCGAACACCCTGCCCTGCTGGCAGCTGTGCACTGTTCTGGGGCTGGTCTGAAAGCAAGAGCTCGTTTGAGGGTGAAAGACTCGTGCCAGGCACTGCCCTTTCCCCAGAGGAACCACTAGCCATTTCAGGAAACACAGGGTGTTTCCACAAGTGCCGAGAGAGGAAGGGAGTGAGAGAGAGAGTGTACATCCGCATTTCCAGACCGGCTGCTAAGGGCAAGACGCCTGTGGCGTCCTGATTTAAAACATTCTTAACTGTGAAGGGCGATTGTAACCAATTGAAGTCTCCTGAAGGCCACTCAGGCCAGAGGCCAGGTGAGCCCTGTTAGGTCGTGATGGTAAGGGCCATGGAAAAAGAGCCCGACAGGTAGTGCCAGCTGAGTGCCATCACTGAAGATGGAGCCTTTGGAGGAATGAGGCCTGGCTGATGAGGGGCGGGCTCATGACAGCCAGCCTGATAGGACAGAGTGAAGGAGATCATTGGGTGCAGAAACTTGGAAGGTGGGACTTGGCAGGGGTTAGGTTTAGGTTTAGGGTTAGGGTTAGGCTTGGGGTTAGTGTGAGCTATAGTGTGAGGGTGATGATGGGGGTGAGGGTTAGTGTGAGGATTAGGGTGAGGGTGAGTGTTAGTAGGGTTAGGTTGAGGGTGAGGGTGAAGGTGAGAGTGAGTGTTAGGGTTAGAATTAGAGTTAGTGTAAGGGTAGTTTTAGGGTTAGGGTTAGGGTTAGGAAGAATTAATGCTTCTCATCTTTCCCAGCCTGTTTGTCCTTCTGTCTATCTCAAAAAAATGGGGGGGAATGTTCACCCTGAAGTCATGTCATATATTTTGAATTTTTTCTATCACTTTTTTTTTTAATTTTTTTTTAAAATTTTTTAAATTTTATTTATTCATTTTTTAGAGAGGAGAGAGAGAGAAAGAGAGGGAGAGAGAGGAGAGAGAGACAGAGAGAGAGAGAGAAGGGGGGAGGAGCTGAAGGCATCAACTCCCATATGTGCCTTGACCAGGCAAGCCCAGGGTTTCGAACCGGTGACCTCAGCATTCCAGGTCGACGCTTTATCCACTGCGCCACCACAGGTCAGGCCTATCACTTTTTTTATTATCTCCTCAAATTTACTTTCTGCTCCTTGGTGTTTCCTGAAGGTGAGATACTACAGCATTTTTTTCAGTGCCTGTATTTTTTTGAGGTGAACAGAGATCTCTAGTCTTATTTCCACAAAAATCCTTTTCTTTTTCCTGCTAAAAGAACTGGTCAACAAACCTCCACCCCAAAATCCCAGTCCCCAGAGACTCCTCTATGGTTCCTTGGCAGTTGCCACAGAAAAAAGGCCCACATCTCACACCTCCACTCCTGAGTGCATCTAGTCCCAGGCTACTCCAAGTATGGTTTCTTAATCTCTAACAAAGGGAGTGTTGTAGTATCCCAGACTTACAGAATGAGAATCTGCATTTTTGCAAAACCACAGGTTATTTATATGCCCTAAATGTTTACAAGTCCCTATTTTTTAATTATTTATATCTGAGAATATGGATATGTAGAAATTCTACCAGTTACTAAATTTTACTTTTCATATTGGAAAGCCAATATCCTCTAAATGCTTTTTGTCAGCTGTTTAAACTCATCCGTGACTCTTTAAGTTATTAGTGGCAATGAGGTCAAATAGTTTTGATCTTGCATAATCCCAAACTTCCCCTGCCACCAGTAAAATTTTTAAATGATGTAGAATTCTGATTCCAAAGGATGGCAATTTTTGGAGTGCTGTTACATGAGAGTAACAGGAAATATGATGCACACCATACCATATATTTTATACACTGGCCTAGGGCACAGTATATCAGAGATAACCAAAGAGTTTGTTAAAGGAGGGATTCTGGAGAGACCCATGATAACACAGTGGGTCTTGACAAGCACACAACCCAGAAACCTCAATCCAGGATTTGAGGTCCAGCAGAAAATTGATTAAGGTCTCAACCGATTGGCTGAACACCTCAGCACTCTTTGCAAACTCTATGACAAAGTGAATTCCTTCATACTTATGCTTTTATTTCCTCATTTGAAAAGCAGATATTATATGAGAGTTAAATGAGATGCTACATGTTAAGCACTTAGCATAGTGCCTGGCACAAAATAAAGGCTTGACATAAGTCAAAAACCATGGCAGAAACACGTGTTCTCTCTAGGCCTCAGCTTCCTCATTCATTCTATAAATATTACTGAGCACCTACTATCTGTTAAGCTCCATGCTAGGCACTGGGAATCCAGTGATAGTTAAAACTCAGTTTCTTTTGCTTAAAAGCAACAAGTCAGGTGGAGAAGCCAAATAATGACTAGGTGCTACAACAGAGAAAAACATCTAGAGTAGCACAGTGAGATGAGGAAGTCTGGAGACCCCAGATGCTAAAAGGCTAATACCACCTGTTTCTAATTTATATATTATTATTTTTCCCCCAAAGTTAAAAGTGGAAAGGCAGTCAGACTCCACACATACCAGACCGGGATCCACCCAACATGCCCACCAGGGTGCAATGATCTGCGCATCTGGGGCGTTGCTCTGTTGCAACAGGAGAAATTCTCATGCCTGAGGCAGAGGCCATGGAACACTCCTCAGTGCATGGGGCAAATTTTGCTGCAATGGGGCTTTGGCTGCAGGAACGCAAGTGAGAGATAAAGATGAAGAAGTGGAGGAAGGTTGAAGAAGCAGATCGGTGCCTCTTCTCTGTGTCCTAGCAGAGGATTGAACCTAGACTTCCACACATTGATCCAATGCTCTTTCACTGAGCCAACCAGCCCAGGCCACCACCTGTTTGTAATTTAAAGTGAAAACAGCAATGGTAAAAATAGTAGGAGGCAGAGATAAAAATAGCATCTTTCTGAATTTTCTGATGACAACATTTTAGATAATTGAGGCTGTTTCTCCTGTTTTTGTTTGTTTGTTTGTTTGTTTTGTGTGGGTTTAAGCCTTAATGATTGCATAAAAGCTGTTTCACATGACCAAGTCAAAGAAAACTCGGGTCTAGAAGAGCTAAACGACATCCACTCTTGCTTCAGTGTGTCCAAGCTTTGGAAGGAAGATGCAGAAATAAAGAAAATACTGGGAAGACAGCTGTGAAGCAGAAAACCAGAAGGTTGTATAGGCAGACCACATTCTATTGTGTGTAGCTTCATTGTGCTTCATAGATGTTGCTCTATTTTTTTCTTTCTTTAAAAACTGAAGGCAAAAACCCTCCACTAGTAAATTTTGATTACAGCTCACTCTATTGCATGGATGTTTTGGAACCAAACCAGCATTATATCCAAGGTTTGCCTCTGATTATTTGTAAGGTCTAGGGCTATATATCTTTACACTTTTTCATTCACTCATTCAGTGTAACCACATCACATCATTTGGAAAGATCAGAAAGTTATCTTTCTTTCTGAGGCATGAGAGAGATCTCAACCCCCAAATAATTCCACTATCTCCATCACAACTCGCTTTTCTGTGCACTCAGCAACTGCTATGGCCTGAAGTTCCAATCACTACAGCCATAAAAGCTTGGCAACCTTTGCAGAAGCCCTTCCCCCCTACTGGATGAACTCCTATGCATCACTCAAAGCCCACTTTTAGGCTCTGCCTCTCTGAAGTCTTCCCTGTGCCCATAGCAGGGGCTGTGCTCCATCGAAATACCTTCTTTAGATATTCTTCTATTCTGTGAATGTTCCCCATTTAAACTGTGAGTTCCCTTAACAGTCTGGGAGTTTTGCATCCTGAGCATTCAGTGTGGGGTCCTACACAGTGTAGGCTGTATGGCAGCATTTTCACAAATGACAAAAAGTAAGCCTTTTCTAGATGGACTGAGGAGCTCAGGAACAAACAGGTCTTCCAGGTTGTGTGGACCTGGAGCTGGGTCCATTGTTCTTTGCATCCAGTGCCCCTGGAAGCTGCACCAACTAGGCTGGGAAAGCAGAGAGCTGAAGCTGAGTTTTCTCCAAGGTTCAGAAAACGATAGCAAGAACCCAGATTCCGCCGGCATGGCCTCAAGTGCGCCTCTGGGCCATGAAAGGCTGGAGGTGGGTGGAAAGACCAGAAACACCCAACAGAAGAGCAGTGCACTCATGAAAACAAGCAAACAAGCAAACACACACACACACACACACACACACACACACACACACACGCAGAATCGCAGAAACGCACAGGGAGACAGCGACAAGACAGGCAGTGACAAACCCTCCCCTAGCCCAAGATCGGCATGTGGCTCAACAGGAAAAACTGGCCATCTTCGCAATCACAGGACCGCTGAGGCCCTGGGTGCTTCCTGCCCTTTAGAATGGGCTCCAGCCGCCCACACTTGGAGGGCCTAGGAGCGCCTGCAGAGCCCGACCGACCGGTGCTTTCAGCAGCCACCATGATGCCTAAGGAGCACGGTGTGTGGGGCTGGCACAGGGTGGGTGCACAAAGAGGCACTAGGCAGGGCAGAGCAAATAACGTGGGGCATGGCGGACAGGGCGGAGCTGAATAAGCAGGACAGGATGGCGCAAGTTTGACAGGGGGTGGGGCAGATGCACGGGGTGATTATGGTGCAGGGAGGGATAGTGAGTTGTGGGGAGGAGAAGGGATGGCGTGGGGCGGGGCCAGGGAAGAACGGGGCAGGAGGCATGCAGACACAAGTTGAAGGAGCGGGTATAGGGATTGAAGAGGGATCTGAGGGTTTCTTACTGCAGACATTCTGCAATGTGCAGCGAGGCGCGGGGAGGGGCAAGAACAGTGAGGGGCGGGGGCATCGCAGAAAGGAGCAGAGATGCTCCGCATGTTAGAAAGAAGTGTTCAGAAAAGCCTGACCTGTGGTGGTGCAGGGGGATAAAGCATCGACCTGGAAGTGCTGAGATCGACAGTTCGAAACCCTGGACTTGCCTGGTCAAGGCACATATGAGAGTTGATGCTTCCAGCTCCTCCCCCTTCTCTATATCTGTCTCTCCTCTCTCTCTCTATCTCTCTCTCTCCTCTCTAAAATGAATAAATAAAAAATAAAATAAATAATAAAAAAAATTTAGAAGTGTTCAGAAAAGAGCCTGCTTGTGCCCTTTCTGTGAAAGAAAATTTTGTACATGTCTCATGGTCGTTGTGATGGAAGAAACAGCATTTGTTACCTCAGTGAATTTTGAGTTTAGAAAGAGGGTATCCTTGATAGAGAAAAAGATATTATTAAAAAAAAAACACACAAAAAAGGCCTGACCTCTTGTGGCACACTGAGATAAAACCTCGACCTGGGAAAACTGAGGTCGCCGTTTCAGAGCCCTGCACATGTCTGGTCAAGGCATATATGGGAGTTGATGCTTCCTGCTCCACTTTCATTTCTCTCTCTCTCTTTCTCTTTCCCTCCCTCCTTTCTAAAACAAACAAACAAAAAAAGAACATTAAAAAGTACGTGTCATGGATTCCAATGCGAAGTGTCTGCCGGCACCCTGTCTGTGAGGGCGAACAGTGTGCACATGCAGACATAAATTTGTCATGTCACATGAGGTGCCCGTTGGTGTTCTTAGAACCGGTTCTTAGTCTGACTTGCGTGACATAACTCTGTGGAAATGAGGATGACAGTGCACTAGACTCTGAAAAAACATTACATGTAAATGGGGGCTCATAACCTTCCATTATAGAGCTATGGAGTCTTCAGGTAGGTCGATCACATTCATTTGGAAGAAATTGCGCCCTTACAGGGAGACTTCAGCTGTAGGCCTATGGGGAATGCGTTCCCACTGGTCTGAGTGGGGCCCGCGTTTCTCCGCGGCATCGTAGACATTTCACGGAAAACACGCTGTTTGTCTGGGCGGTGTCCAGGGCATTCATGTGGGGGGAGAGAAGTGAGAAAGTGTTTGGGTTGGAGGAGGTCCCAGAGGAGCCTATGGGGGCCACTGTGGCTGAGTGGAGGAGTCACAGGGAAGGGAGCTGGGAGATTGGTGCACAAGAGATTCTGGAGCATGGTGTCCGCTTCTGCCCTGGGTGCAGGTCCTGTGGGAATGGAGAGGGTGTGGAGGGGAAGGTAAGGAGGGAAGAAAAATGAGTCATCCACAGAGTCCTTGAATGTTCCCGGGAGATCAGGGGCGGTGTGTCGCAGTGAGGAGTGTTATGAAGATTCTGTGTCATGGGGCAGCACGTAGGGTGGAATCTCATAGAATATTGAAATGAGGTGGCCCAGGGGAAAGCGGTTCTCAGCTGGTTTCTACAGAGTGTGTGTCAAGACAGTATCCTCAGTTTTCTGCTCATAGCCATAACCCCACACTGACTCTTTGAAGGTTTGCTGTTGATGGATTTGTAGTGCAGTGCTAACTCCATTCTTCTCATGCAGCCATGGCTCAATTGGAGCGAGTTGGTAGTGGGTGCTGAGGGTGGCTCCATGGTGTCCACCTCAGGCGCTAAGAAGAACTTGGTTGCTAAGCAATGATTCAACGTCCCAGATGGTCAGATCATTGCCCGTTACTGGGCTTGCCAGGTGCACCCCACATACAAGAGTTGGTCTCTCTGCCAACCTTCCTCTCACTAAATAATAGAGAAAAAAAGAAAGAAACAGCAGAGAGCTTCTGCCATTTAGCTCAAGTGGTTAGGAACATCCACCAGAAACACCAAGGTTGAGGATTTGATCCTCAGTCAGGGCATAATCAATGAATCCATGGCTGAACGGAACAACAAATAAATGTTTCCCTTCCCTCTTTTTTCTTTTGTATCTCTCCCTATTAATCAATAAAAATTAAGTTCTGGCCAGATAGCTTCGTTGGTTAGAGCATTGTCCTAGACCTCGAAGGTTGTTGGTTTGATTTATTGGTTAAGGCACATACAGGAACATTTCGATGTTTCTGTCTCTCTCTGCCTCTTTCTCAAAAACAAGAACAAGGACAGCAGGGATAACTACAGTGATACCTCGGTTCTCGAACATAATTCGTTCCGGGAGAACGGTCGAGAACCAAATTGTTCGAGAACCGAAACAATGAAACCCATAGGAAATAATGGAAACTGGATTAATTTGTTCCAAGCCCCAAAAATATGCCTATTTACTGGTGCTTTCTCACAAATAATGACTTCATTGATGCTGTCACCTGCTAACTCTTTTTCTTTAATGAAAATAAGAAGCAGCTTCTCCATTTCCTCCATTATCTGAGGCCTTTGCTTTGTTAACAATGTAACACCTTTGGCAACATTGGCAGCCTTTATAACAGCTTTATTCTTAAGGAAAGTTGAGATAGTAGATCTTGGCATGCCATACTCAGCAGACAGATCTGAAACACGTGTGCCCTGTTTATATTTGGCAATGATTTCTTTTTTCAGCTCAATCGTTGTTCTCACAGCTTTCCGCTTACCTTTGTCTGCATTACCACTTCTGGCTTTCTTTGGACCCATGTCTAAGGGTTAAATTCAGTGTACAAAGCGTGCACAAAGCGTGAGTCTCTCCACAAAGCGTGAGTCTCACCACAAATCGTGACTCTCACCACAAAGCGTGACTCTCACCACAAAGCGTGACTCTCTCCACAAAAACGTGATTCTCTCTTTCCACAAAGCGTGACAAAGTGTGACTCACACTGATGACGCAGGCAAGGCGCGCTCGGCCGAATGAACGCCATTCGGCTCAACTCGGCTAATCTCGGACGTTCGAGTTCCAAATATTTGTTCGGATTCCAAGACAAAATTTTCTCGAATTTCCTGGTCGAATACCGATTTGGTCGAAAGTCAAGGCGTTCGAGAACCGAGGTATCACTGTAATTGTAAACTAAAGACCATAACTAGTTTCCTACTGTAAACCTCAGGGATTAAAAGGAGTTAGATATTGCTCTGGCTTCTCAGAAGGAAATCAGTCCAAGAGGTAGCTTCATGCTGAAATTTCAGCTGATGGTCCAGGGGAGCTGGTTAAACCCAGTCTGCCCTGCAGCCTGCTTCATGCTGATCATGGGGCCTGGTCTGGTGGCAAGAGCTTGCTTGAGGGTTATGGACTCATGAAAAGCACTGCCCTTTTCCCAGAGGAGTCACTGGCCTGTGCAGGAGTCACAGGGCTTCCCCACAAGTGCAGGGAGAGAAACGGAAGGAGAGAGAGGGTGGACCTCCGCTGTACCAGACTGGCTGCTAAGGAAAGGCAGACTGTTGCATACTGATTTAGAACATTCTCAAATGCAGAGAACGATTGGAGCCACTTGAAGGCTCCTGAAGGCCACTGATACCAAAGGCCAGTTGAGCCCTCTCAAGCAGTGAGGGGAAGGGCAAGGGCAGGGCCTAGGAATAGGAGCCCGACAGGTAGGGCATGCTGAGTGCCATCGCTAAAGAAGGAGCCTCTGGAGGAGGTGGGGCCTGGAAGATGAGGGGCGGGGTCATGGCATCCAGCCTGATAGGGCAGGGTGAAGGAGATCACTGGGTGCAGAGCCTTGGGCTGTGGGACTTGGCAGAGGTTAGTGATAGGGTTAGGGTTAGGGTTAAAGTAAGGGTGAGGGTGAGGGTTAGGATGAGTGTTAGGGTGAGGGTGAGGGTTTAGAGGGTTAGGTTGAGTGTGAGTGTTAGGGTTAGGGTTAGGGTAGGGTTAGGGTTAGAGTTAAGGTTATGAAGAATTCATGCTTCTCATCTCTTTCAGCCTGTTTGTCCCTCTCTCTTTCTAAAAAAAAAAAAGGGTGAAAATATTCACCCTGAAGTAATGTAAAACCATTATATTTTGATTATTTTCTTTCACTTTTTTCATTATCTCTTCAAATTTACTTTCTGCTCCTTGGTGTTTGCTGCAGTGTGAGATACTACTGCATTTTTTCAGTGCCTGCATATTTGGTGAGGCAAACAGAGAACTCTAGTCTCCGTTTCACAAAAATCTTTTACATTTTCCTGCTAAAAGAACTGGTCAACAAAACCTTACCCTATACTCCCAGTCCCCAGAGACTCCTCTCTGGTTCCTTGGCAGTTGCCACAGAAAAAAGGCCCAAATCTCACACCTTCACTACTGGCTGAATCTAGTCCCAGGCTACTCCAAGTATGGTTCCTTAATCTCTAGCAAAGGGAGTGTTGTAGTATCCCACACTTACAGAATGAGAATCTGCATTTTAGCAAAATCCCAGGTTATTTATATGCACTAAATGTTGATAAGTCCCTATTTTTAATTATTTATATCTGAGAATATGGATATGTAGAAATACTACCAGTTACAAAATTTAACGCCTCATATTGGAAAGCCAAAATCCACTAAATGCTTTTAGTCAGCTTTTTTAATTCAACCATGATTTTTAAGTTATTAGTGACAATCAGGCCACTTAGTTTTGATCTCCCTTAATCCCAAACTTTCTCTGCCACCAATAAAATTTTTAAATGATGCAGAAATTATGATTCCAAATGGTGGCAGTTTTCAATGTGCAGTTACATGGGAGTAACAGGAAATATATGCACACTGTACTATATATTTTATACACTAGGCTAGGCCACACTATATCAGAGAAAACCAAAAAGTTTGTGAAAGGAGGGAGTCTGTGAGACCAATGACAACACAGTGGTTCTTGATGAGCACACACCCCTGAAACCTCAATCCAGGTTTGGAGTTCTAGCAGACAATTGAAAAGATCCGAACCGATGGGCTGAACACCTCAGCAGTCTTTGCAGGCTCTATGACTATGTGAACTGCTTCATACTTATGTTTTTATTTCCTCATTTGAAAGGCAGGGTTATTATATAAGAGTTAAATGAGATGCTAACTGTTAAGCATTTAGCAAAGTGCCTGGCACAAAATAAAGGCTTGACATAAGTCAAATACCATGGTGGAAACACGTGTTTTCTGTAGGCCTCAGTTATCTCATTC
Source organism: Saccopteryx leptura (assembly GCF_036850995.1). Lineage (NCBI taxonomy): Eukaryota > Metazoa > Chordata > Mammalia > Chiroptera > Emballonuridae > Saccopteryx > Saccopteryx leptura. Next base: position 127,582,889 of record NC_089506.1, read on the forward strand.
ATTCTAAAAATATTACTAAGCACCTACTATCTGCTAAGCTCCTTTCTAGGCACTGGGGTGCCAGTGAGAGTTAAAACTCAGTCCCTTTCACTTAAAAGCAACAAGTCAGGTGGAGAAGCCAAATAATGACTAGGTGCAACAACAGAGAAAAACTACCAGAACAGAAGAGTGAGGTGAGGAACTCTGGAGACCACAGATGCTAAAAGGCTAATACCACCTGTTTGTTATTTATTTATTATTATTTTTTCCCCAAAGTTAGAAGCGAAAGGCATTCAGACTCCACACATGCACCCGACCGGAATCCACCCTACATGCCCACCAGGGGGCAATGCTCTGCCTATCTGGGGCATTGCATTTTGCAACAGGAGCCATTCTAGAATCTTAGGTGGAGGCTCTGAAGCCCTCCTCAGTGCCAGGGGCAAACTTTGCTCGAATGGAGCTTTGGCTGCAGGAGGAGAATATAAAGATAGAGAGGAAAAAGTCGGGTAAGGTTGAAGAAAGACATGGCTGCCTCTTCTGTGTGTCTGAGTCAGGAATTGAACCCAGGACTTTCACACACTGGGCCGATGCTCTCCTGCTGAGCCAATCAGCCAAGGCCACCACCTGCTTGTAATTTAAAGTGAAAACAGCAATGGTAAATATAGAAGGAAACAGAGATGAAAATAGCATCTTCCTGAATTTTCTGATGACAACATTCTAGATAATTGAGCCTGTTTCTCCTGTTTTTGTTTTTAAACTTTAATGATTCTGTAAAAGCTGGTTCACATGACCATGTCAAAGAAAACTCGGGTCTAGAAGAACTCATCGGCATCCACTCTTGCTTCAGTGGGTCCCAGCTTTGGAAGGAAGACACAGAAATAAAGGGAATACAGGGAAGACAGCTGTGAAGCAGAAAACCAGAAGGTTGTATAGGCAGACCTCATTCTATTGTATTTAGCTTCATTGTGCTTCAGAGATGTTGCCCTATTTTTTTTCTTTCTTTTAAAACTGAAGGCAAAAACCCTCCACTAGTCAATTTTGATTACAGCTCACTCTATTGCATGGTTGGTCTGGAAACAAACCAGCAAACTATCCAACATTTGCCTCTGATTATTTGTAAGGTCTGGGGCTATATATCCTTACACTTGTTCTTTCACTCATTCAATGTAACCACATCACATCATTTGGAAAGATAAGAAAGTTATCTTCCTTTTTGAGGAATAAGGGAGATCTCCACCCCGAAATAATTCCACTATCACCATCACAACTTGCTTTTCTGTTCACTCGGCACCCGCTGGGCCTGAAGTTCCTATCACTACAACCACAAAAGCTTGGCAACATTCGCAGGAGCCCTTCCCTCCTATTTGATGAACTCCTATACATCACTCGAAGCCCACTTTTAAGCTCTTTCTTTCTGAATTTTCCTGTGCCAATAGGTGGGGCTGTACCTCATCGAAATGGCTTCTTTAGATATTCTTTTATTCTGTGATTGTTCCTTATTTAAACTGTCAGTTTCCTTAAGAGTCTGAGCGTTTTGCATCCCCAGCCCTAAGCGCGGGGTCCTGCACAGGGTAGGCTGAATGGTAGCATTTTCACAGATGACAAAATCAAGCCTCCTGCAGATGGACTAAAGAGCTCAGGAACATACAGGTCTCTCCAGTTGTGCGGACCAAAGATGGGTCTATCGTTCTTTGCATCCACCGCTTTTGAAACCTGCACCAACTGGGCTGGGAAAGCAGAGAGCTGAGGCTGAGATTTCTCCAAGTTTCGGGAAATGATGGCTAGAATACAGATTCCGCTGGTGCAGTCTCACGGGCGCCTCTAGGCCAAGACAACCTGGAGGTGGGCGGAAAGACCAGCAGCACCAACCAGAGAAGCAGTGCACACACACAAACACACAAACACACACACACACACGCACTCGCAGAAATGCACACAGAGGTGGTGACAAGACAGGCAGTGACAAACCCTCCCCAAGTCCAAGAGCAGCATGCAGCTCAACAGGGAACACTGGCCATCTTCGCAGTCACATGATCACTGAGGTGCTGGGTCCTTTCAGGCCTTTAAATCCCGCCCTGGCCGACTACACTGGGAGGGACAAAGTACACCCGTAGAGTCCAGGGGGTGGCTTCCACAGCCTTTTTGATGGCTACTGGGAAGGGACTGTGCAAGGTGTGCACAGATCAGGGGGAAAAAAGTGGTTCAAGACAAGGCGGAGCAAATAACGCGGGGCGTGATGGACAGGGCAGAGCGGAAAGAGCGGGGTGGGGTGGTTCAAGGACAACACGGGTTGGTGCAGAGGGGGAGGGGTGATTCTGGCACAGGGAGTAATAGTGAGGCATGGAGAGAGCGAGGATGGTGTGAGGCGGGGGCAGGTCAGGACAGGTTGGCGAGGCTCCTGGACACAAGGTGAAGGAGAGGGAATCGGGATTGGAGAGGGAGCCAAAGGTTTCTTATTGCAGACTTTCTGTGATGTGCAGCGGGGCCCTGGGAGTGGCAAAAACAGCTAGGCATAGGGACGGCAAAGGGCGTGGCAGTCCAGGGCAGAGCGGATCCTCTCTGCATGTTAGAAAGAAGTGTTCAGAGCCTGCTCATGTCCTTTCTGTAAAAAAAAAATTTTTGTTCATGTATCATGGTCATTCTGATGGAAGAAATAGCATTTGTCACATCAGTGACATTTGAGTTTAGAAAGAGGAAATCCTTGATTGAGAAAGAGATATTATTCTTTAAAAAACCTGACCTGTGGTGGTGCAGTTGATAAAGCATCAACCTGGGAACACTGACGTTGGTGGTTCAGAGCCCTGCACCTGTCTGGTCAAGGCATATATGATAGTTGATGCTTCCAGCTACTTTTTCCTCTCTCTCTCTCTTGATCTCTCTTGATCTCTCTCTCTCTTTCTGTCTCTCTCTTTCTCTCCCTCCCTCTCTCATCTCTAAAATAAAAAAAAAAACCACAAAAAACAAAAATAAAAGAAGCACAAAAATGTACGTGTCATGAATTTGGATGTGAAGTGTCTGCCGGCACTCTGTCTGTGAGGGCGCACAATGTGCACATGAAAACATGAATTTGTCATGTCGCAGGAGGTGCCCGTTGGTGTTCTTAGAACTGGTTTTTAGTCTGACTGGCGTGACATAGCTCTGTGGGAACAAGGATGAGTGTTACTAGATTCTAAAAAATCATTACATGTAAATGGGGGCTCATAACCTTCCGTTTTGGAGCTATGGAGTCTTCAGGTAGTTCGTTCACATTTGTTTGGGAAGAACGGCACCCTCTCAGGGAGTCTTCATTTGTAGGCCTACAGGGCATGCCTTCCCACTGATATGAGAGGGGCCCGCAGTTCCTGCCAGCGTCGTAGATCCGTCGCGGAAACTTCTCGGTGAGTCTGGGCGGTGTCCAGGGATTTCCTGTGGGGGGAGAGAATCGAGGAAGGGTTTTGGTTGGGGGTTGTCCTGGGGGAGTCTGTGGGGGCCACTGTGGCTGAGTGGGTGAGTCACAGGGAAGGGAGCTGGGAGACCGGGGCAGAAGAGAACCCAGAGTGTGGTGCCCGCTTCTGTCCTGTGTGCGGGTCCTGTGGGAAGGGAGAGGGTGCGGATTGGAATGTGGGGAAGGAGTACAGGAGAGGTATCCACAACATCCGTGAATGTTTCCGGGAGTGGATGAGCGGTGTGTTGCAGTGAGGAGTGTTATGAAGGGTCTGGGTAACTGGGCGGCTCCTAAACTGGAGTCTCATAGAATATTGAAATGAGGTGGTTCAGGGGAGAGCTATTCTCAGCTGGTTTCTCCATAGTGTGTGTCAAGACAGTATCCTCGGCCCTGGCTGGTTTGCTCAGTGGTAGAGCATCGGCCTGGCATGCGGAAGTCCCGGGTTTGATTCCCAGCCAGGGCACACAGGAGAGGCGACCATCTGCTTCTCCACCCCTCCCCCTCTCCTTCCTTTCTGTCTTTCTCTTCCCCTCCCGCAGCCGAAGCTCTATTGGAGCAAAGATGGCCACGGCGCTTGAGATGGCTCTGTGGCCTCTGGAAAAGCACTAGAGTGGCTCTGGTCACGACACAGCAACACCCCGGATGGGCAAAGCATCATGCCATGGTGGGCATGCCAGTTGGATCCCGGTCAGGCACATGTGGGAGTCTTTCTGACTTCCTCCCCATTTCCAGCTTCAGAAAAATACAAAACAAAACAAAAAAAGACAGTATCCTCAGTTTGCTGCCTGTGGCTATAACCGCATAGTGAATCTTTGAAGATTTGCTGTTGATCTATTTGCAGTGCAGTGCTACATCCATGTATCTCCTGCAGCCATGGTTTAATTGGTGCGAGATGGCTCCTGGTGCTGAGGGTGGCTCCATGGTGTCCACCTCAGGCTCTAAGAAGAACTTGGTTGCTAAGCAACAGATCAACGCCTCAGATGGTCAGAACATCGCCCCCTAATGGGCTTGCCGGGTGGATTCCGCATACAAGAGTTGGTCTCTCTGCCTCCCTTTCTCTCACTAAATAAAAGGAAAAAAGGAAAGAAACAGCAGAGAGCCTTTTCCAGTTAGCTCAAGTGCTTAGGAACATCCACGAGAAACACCAAGGTTGTGGATTTGATTTCCAGTCAGGGCATAACCAATGAGTCCACGGTTCAGTGGAACAACAAATGAATTTCTCCAATCCCTCTCTTTTCTTCTCTCTGTCTCTCTATAAATCAATAAAAATTAAAACATGGCCAGATAGCTTTGTTGGTTAGAGCATCATCCTGTATTACGGAGGTTGTCGGTTTGATTCCTTGGTTAGGGCACATACAGGAACATCTCAATGTTTCTGTCTCTCTCTGCTTCTCCCTCAAAAACAACAACAAAACAGCGGTGAGAACTAATTGTAAACCAAAGACCATAGCCAGTTTCCTACTGTAAAACACGGGGATTAAAAACAATTAGGGGAGTGATGTCATAGAAATGGCGCCGTGAGGTCACGGAACAAAAAATCTCAAAATTTCAACAAGTTCAACAACCAGAGACAGAAAAACCTATTTTTGGAGTATCTGAGAGTTTCACACCCTAAAGGCGAAGTCTGAGGCAGCGGAAGCCTCATAGGTGGATCATCAGGCTGCTAATTCAGGAAGAAGAGACTAGGAGAGAGGCTCCAGGAAAACGCACTCTCTCATTGTTGGAGCCTGCAAATGCTAACAAGCCTTGACTACCAAAGAGACTGAAGCCAAATATATGACATTGCTGTAGAGTCTCATCAACTGCAAATCCCTACCTAAGTGTGCCACAGGGGCAGAGCCTGGGGTACAGAGTCACTGACCAGGAAGAGGGAGAGATAAGAAAAGAGAAGAAGAAGTTAACCTCTCAAATTCAAGAAAAATTCACAGACTATAATTTGTTCCACTATTTCTTGTTTCTTTCATCCTCTTGCTTTTATTAGTATTATTTCTATTTCCTCCACCTAGGTCCTTATATTCTCTGCCAGTCTTACTCTTTCCTTTTCTTGAACTACACTACCCATAAGTGTTTCATTTTATTTCTTTTCTTCTTCCTTACTCTCCATGAGGGTTACACTTGAAAACCCTTAACTCTCTCTCTCTTTCTGTTTCTTTTCTTTTTTCTTCCTTTTCTTTTCCCCTTTTTCTTGTTTCTCCATTTCTATTAGTTTCTTCTTTCCTCTTTTTAATTTTTCTCTCATTTAATCCTCAATCAAGAACAAATTATTTAATTTGGGACATAAGTTTTTTTTGTGCCATTTTGGGTGCTTTTTACTTCGCTTTTTAACTCATTAGCATTCCTCACAACCCAGGATCTCCATTCTATTCAGTCTTTGCTCCGCTTAATACAATAGTTTGTTTTTTTCCTCTTTTTCTGGTTTCTCTTTTATCCCTCTCATTATATCTCTTAGTCGACCATTACTTACAAGCAAATCATTTTATGCTTGACCCAAATTTTTTTCTTTCTTGCATTTTGTGGGTTCCTACTTTTTTTTTTTTTTTGCTTTTTGAAGAGTTCCCCCCAACTCAGGCCCTCCATTATAGGTAGTTTTTGTTTCATTTAGCATAATATAATTCACAGTTTATCACAATATTTTCCTAAGGAGGAGGGAAGAGGAGGGGAAGAGAAGAAAGAAAAGAAGAGGAAAATAATAAATTATTATTGGGTTTTTTTCAATTTTTTATTTTTTATATTATTTTTTCTACTTTTTATTCTTTATTAATTTTCATTAGTGCTATCAACAAGACCACTCTCAGATGCCATTAAGAAAAAGGAAATCAAATATCATGGATACAAAAGAAAGAGAAGTAACACAGATAGATGTGGAAAAATTTATGGAGAAAAAATTTAATATATTGGAAACCTTGGAGCTAAATGACAGAGAATTTAAAATAGAAATCCTAAAAATACTCAGAGATATACAAGAAAAGACAGAAAGGCAATTAGGGAGCTCAGAAAACAACTCAACGAACACAAAGAATATATTAGCAAGGAAATTGAAACTATAAAAACAAATCAAACAGAGATGAAAAACTCAATATATGAACTGAAAAACGAGGTAACAAGCTTAGCTAATAGAACAGGCCAGATAGAAGGTAGGATTAGTGACATAGAAGACAAGCAACACGAGGCACAACAGAGAGAAGAAGAGAGAGCCTCAAAAATTAAAAAAATGAGAAAGCCCTACAGGAATTGTCTGACTCCATCAAAAAGAATAACATAAAATAATAGGTATATCAGAGGGAGAAGAGAGAGAAAATGGAATGGAGAATTTATTCAAACAAATAATTGACAAGAATTCCCAAGCCTGTGGAAAGAACTAAAGCCACAAATTCAAGAAGCAAACAGAACACTGAGTTTTCTTAACCACAACAAACCTACTCCAAGGCACATCATAATGAAAATGGCACAAACCAATGACAAAAAAAAGAAAATTCTCAAGGCAGCCAGGAAAAAGAAGAATACAACATATAAAAAAGGCCTATTAGATAATCATCAGACTTTTTAGCAGAAACTCTACAAGCTAGAAGAGAGTGGACCCCAATATTTAAAGTCCTGAAAGAGAGGAACTTTCTGCCAAGAATACTATACCCATCAAAGTTATCCTTCAAGTATGAACGAGAAATAAAAACATTCACAAATACAGAAAAGATGAGAACATTTATCATCAGAAAACCCCCACTCCAGGAAATACTAAAGGGGGTTTTCCAACCAGATCCAAAGAACAAAACAAAACTACAAGTAAAAGGTCCACCAAGAACACAATAAAACCAAATTTAAACTGTGACAACAAAAGCAAAAAAAAAAAAGGGAAGAGGACAGAGATTAACAGTAGCAAAAGACGATGAAGTGCAGAAACACTCACAAGATAGGGTACTACAATGAATATGGTAGGTACCCTTTTCATTACTAAATGGTAACCACCCTTGAAAAAACCACCACAAAAGCACATGACTTAAAAAAGATAGCAACAGAGGAAACAAGTATGGAATACAAACAAACAAAAACAAATGATAGAAAAACAAAAGAGAAGAATCAAACAAGATACAAAACTAACAGAAAGCAATTTATAAAATGGCAATAGGGAATCCACAAGTGTCAATAATTACACTAAACGTAAATGGATTAAACTCACCAATAAAAAGACACAGAGTAGCAGAATGGATTAAAAAAAATCCAACTGTATGCTGCCTACAAGAAACACATCTAAGCAACAAGGATAAAAATAAATTCAAATTGAAAGGCTGGAAAACAATACTCCAAGCAAATAACATCCAATAAAAAGCAGGCGTAGCAATACTCATATCTAATAATGCTGACTACAAGACAGTGAAAGTAGTCAGAAACAAAAATGGTCATTGCATAATGATTAAGAAGATGCTGAATCAAAAAGACATAACAATCCTTAATATATATGCACCAAACCAAGGAGCACCAAAATATATAAGACAACTACTTATTGACCTAAAAACAAAAACTGACAAAAATACAATCATACTTGGAGATCTCAATACACCGCTGATGGCTCTAGATCGGTCATCCAAACATAAAATCAATAATTATATAGTGGCCTTAAATGAAACACTAGAGAAACTGGATATGATAGACATCTACAGGACACTTCATCCCATAGCGACAGAGTATACATTTTTTTCTAGTGTACATGGAACATTCTCAAGAATTGACCATATGTTGGGCCATAAAAATAACATCAGCAAATTCAGAAAAATTGAAATTGTACCAAGCATATTTTCTGATCATAAAGCCTTGAAACTAGAATTCAACTCTGAAAAAGAGAAAAAAACCCCACAAACTAAACAACATACTTTTAAAAAAGGAATGGGTCAAAGAAGAAATAAGCGCAGAGATCAAAAGATATATACAGACAAATGAAAATGAAAATACGACATATCAGAATCTCTGGGATGCAACAAAAGCAGTGATAAGAGGGAAGTTTATATCACTTCAGGCCTATATGAACAAGCAAGAGAGAGCCCAAGTGAACTACTTAACCTCACACCTTAAGGAACTAAAAAAAGAAGAACAAAAACAACCCAATACCATCTGAAGAAAGGAGATAATAAAAATCAGAGCAGAAATAAATGAAATAGAGAACAGAAAAACTATAGAAAAGATTAATAGAACAAGGAGGTGGTTCTTTGAAAAGATCAACAAAATTGACAAACCCTTGGCAAGACTTACCTAGGAAAAAAGAGAAAGAACTCATATAAACAAAATCCAAAATGAAAGAGGAGAAATCACCACGGACATCGTAGATATACAAAGAATTATGTAGATTACTATGAAAAACTTTATGCCACTAAATTCAACAACCTAGAAGAAATGGATAAATTCCTAGAACAATACAACCTTCCTAGACTGAGTCATGAAGAAGCAGAAAGTCTAAATAGACCTATTAGTAGAGAAGAAATAGAAAAAAACATTAAAAACTTCCCCAAAAATAAAAGTCCAGGGCCAGACGGCTATACTAGTGAATTCTATCAAACATTCAAAGAAGACTTGGTCCCTATTCTACTGAAAGACTTCCAAAAAATTGAAGAAGCAATACTTGCAAACACATTTTATGAGGCCAACATAACCCTCATACCGAAACCTGGCAAGGATGGAACAAAAAAAGAAAACTGCATACCAATATCTCTAATGAATACAGATGCTATAATACTAAACAAAATACTAGCAAATCGAATACAACAACATATTAAAAAATAATACATCATGATCAAGTGGGATTTATCCCAGAATCTCAAGGATGGTTCAACATATGTAAAACAATTAACGTAATACACCACATCAACAAAACAAAGAATAAAAGCCACATGATCTTATCAATAGATGCAGAAAAGGCATTCGATAAAATACAACACAACTTTATGTTTAAGACACTCAACAAAATGGGAATACAAGAAAATATCTCAACATGATAAAGGCCATATATGATAAACCATCAGCCAACATCATAATAAATGGCATAAAACTGAAAACTTTCCACCTTAAATCAGAAACAAGACAGGGTTGTCCACTCTATCCACTCTAATTTAACGTGGTGCTAGAAGTTCTGGCCAGAGCAATCAGACAAGAGAAAGAAATAAAAGGCATCCATATCGGAAAAGAAGAAGTAAAGGTATCACTTTTTGCAGATGATATGATCCTATACATCGAAAACACGAAAGACTCCACAAAAAGATTACTAGAAACAATAAACCAATACAGTAAGGTCGCAGGATAAAAATTAACATATAAAAGTCCAAGGCCTTTCTCTATGCCAACAATAAAATATTAGAAAACAAACTCAAATAAATAATCCCCTTCACAATTGCTACAAAAAAAAATACCTAAGAATAAACATAACAAAGAATATATAACAATACCTACAAAGCATTGTTAAGGGAAATCAAAAAAGATACAATGAGATGAAAAAATATTTCTTGTTCATGGGTAGGAAGAATAAATATAATCAAAATGACCATATTACCCAAAGCAATATATAAATTTAATGCAATTCCCATCAAAATTCCTATGACATTCTTTAAAGAAATGGAACAAAAAATCATCAGATTATTTTTTTTGTATATTTCTGAAGCTGGAAACGGGGAGAGACAGTCAGACAGACTCCCGCATGCGCCCGACTGGGATCCACCTGGCACGCCCACCAGGGGCGATGCTTTGCCCACAAGGGGGTGATGCTCTGCCCCTCTGGGTCATCACTCTGCCGTGACCAGAGCCACTCTAGCACCTGGGGCAGAGGACAAGGAGCCATCCCCAGCACCCGAGCCATCTTTGCTCCAATGGAGCCTTGGCTGTGGGAGGGAAAGAGAGAGACAGAGAGGAAGGAGGGGGGGTTGGAGTAGCAAATGGGCGCTTCTCCTATGTGCCCTGGCCGGAAATCGAACCCGGGTCCCCCGCATGCCAGGCCGACGCTTTACCGCTGAGCGAAAAGGCCAGGGCAGAAAATCATCAGATTTTTATGGAACTATAAAAAACTGCAATTAGCCAAAGCAATCCTAATGAAAAAGAATGAAGCTGGGGGCATTATAATACCTGACTTCAAACTATATTATAAAACCAGGGCAATCAAAACAGCATGGTATTGGCAGAAAAATAGACACTCAGAACAATGGAACAGAATAGAAAGTCCAGAAATAAAATCACATATATATGGTCAAATAATTTTTGATAAAGGGGCCAGGCCCTGGCCGGTTGGCTCAGTGGTAGAGCATCAGCCTGGCATGCAGAAGTCCTGGGTTTGATTCCCGGCCAAGGCACACAGGAGAAGCACCCTTCTGCTTCTCCACCCCTCCCCCTCTCCTTCCTCTCTGTCTCTCTCTTCCCCTCCCGCAGCCGAGGCTTCATTGGAGCAAAGATGGCCCGAGCACTGGGGTGACTCCTTGGCCTCTGCCCCAGGTGCTAGAGTGGCTCTAGTCACAACAGAGTGACCCCCTAGAGGGGCAGAACATCGCCCCTGGTGGGCAGAGCATCGCCCCCTGGTTGGCGTGCCGGGTGGATCCTGGTCGGGCGCATGTGGGAGTCTGTCTGACTGTCTCTCCTCGTTTCCAGCTTCAGACAAGAAAGAAAAAAAAGAAAAAAAAAAAGATAAAGGGGCCAATAACACACAATGGAGAAAAGAAAGCCTCTTCAACAAATGGTGCTGGAAAAAATGGAGAGCCACATGCAAAAGAATGAAACTTGACTACAGCTTGTACCCTTGTATGAAAATTAATTCAAAATGGATCAAAGACATAAATATAAGACCTGAAACAATAAAGTACATAGAAGAAGACATAGGTACTAAACTCATGGACCTGGGTTTTAAAGAGTATTTTATGAATTTGACTCCAAAGGCAAGAGAAGTGAAGGCAAAGATAAATGAATGGGACTACATCAGAATAAAAAGTTTTTGCTCAGCAAGAGAAACTTATAACAAAATAAATAGACAGCCAACTAAATGGGAAATATTTTCAAACAACAGCTCAGATAAGGGCCTAATATCCAAAATTTACAAAGAACTTATAAAACTCAACAATAAAGAAAAAATCCATTAAAAAAATGGGAAGAGGACATGAACAGACACTTCTCCCAGGAAGAAATACAAATGACCAACAGATATATGAAGAGATGCTCATCTTCATTAGTTATTAGAGAAATGCGATATCACATCACAACTGTTAGATTAGCTATTATCAACAAGACAGGTAATAAATAGCAAATGCTGGAGAGGCTGTGGAGAAACACAACTCGTTCACTGTTGGTGGGACTGTAAAGTAGTGCAACAATTATTCAAGAAAGTATGGTGGTTCCTCAAAAAAACTGAAAATAAAACTACCTTATGACCCAGCAATCCCTCTACTGGGTATATACCCCAAAAACTCAGAAACATTGATACGTAAAGACACATGTAGCCCCATGTTTATTTCAGCATTGTTCACAGTGGCCAAGACAATGAAACACCCAAAAAGCCTTTTAATAGAAGACTGGATAAAGAAGATGTGGCACATATACACTATGGAATATTACTCAGCCATAAAAAATGATGACATCGGATCATTTACAACAAAATGGTGGGATCTTAATAACATTATATGGAGTGAAATTAGTAAATCAGAAAAAAACAAAACTACATGATTCCATACATTGGTGAGATATAAAAACGAGACTAAGAGACATGGAGAAGAGTGTGGTGGTTACCGGGGGTGGGGGGGAAGGGGGGCGCGGGAGGGAAAGAGGAGAGGGGGAGGGGGAGGAGCACAATAAAAACTAGATAAAAGGTGACGGAGGACATACTGAATTTAAGTGATGGGTATGCAACATAAGTGAATGATAAAGATAATCTGGACATGTTTTCTTTGAATATATGTACCCTGATTTATTGATGTCACCCCATTAACATTAATAAAAATGTATTTTAAAAAAAGTAGTTAGGTCTTTTCAAAAGGAAATCAGTCCCCCTGGTTGTTCTGTGCAAAAATCTCAGCTGATGGGGCAGGGGAGCTGGTCCCGCCCACCCTGCCCTGCAGCCCTCTGCGCGCTGGACTGGGGGCTGGTCTGGGGGCAGGAGCTGGCTTGAGGGTTATGGATTGCCCCAGGCACTGCCCTTTCGCCAGAGGAGCCAGCGGCCTTTGCAGGAGACACAGGGCATCCCCGCAATTGCGGGACGAGAAAAGGAGGGAGAGAGAGGGTGGACCACCATGTTCCAGACCGGCCTCTAAGGGGATTGGAGCCACTTGAAGCCTCCTGAAGGCTATTCTGTCAGAGGCCAGATGAGCCCTCTTAGGCCACGAGGGAAAGGGCAAGGGTGGGGATGCAGAGAAGAAGCCAGACAGGGAGGGCAGGCTGAGTACCATCGCTGAAGACGGAGAATTTGGTAGATGTGAGGCCTGGAAGATGTGAGGAAGAGTTGTAGCAGCCATGCTGATAGGGCAGGATGAAGGAGATCATTTGGTGTGGAGCCTTGGGAGGTGGGACTTGGTGGGTGTTAGAGTTAAGGTGAGGGTTAGAATTAGGGTTAGAGTTAGGGTTAGGATAGGATTAGGCTTAGGGTTAGGATTATGGTTATAAATAATTGATGCTTCTCATCTCTCCCAGCTTGTTTGTCCCTCTCTCTTCCTCTAAAAAAGGGGAGGGGGAATGTTCACCTTTAGTTTTTGTCAAACCATTATATTTTGATTTTTTTCTATCACTATTTTCATTATCTCCTCAAATTTAATTTCTGCTCCTTGGTGTTTGCTGCAATCTGAGATACTGCAGCATTTTTTTCTATGCCTGCATATTTGGTTAGGCAAACAGAGACCTCTAGTATCAGTTTCACAAAAATCCTTTCTTTTCTACTAAAAGAACTGGTTAACAAATACCCACCCCATAATTCAAGTCCCCAGAGACTACTCTTCAGTTCCTTGGCAGTTGCCACAGAAAAAAGGCCCACATCTCACACCTCCACTCCAGGCTGTGTCTTCTCCCAGGCTACACCAAGCACGGTTCCATATTCTCTAGCAAAGGGAGTGTTGTAGTATCCCAGACTTACAAAATGAGAATCTGCATTTTAGCAAAATCCCAGGTTATTTATATGTTACTAAATTTAACTCCTCATATTGGAAAGCCAAAATCCACTAAATTCTTTTTGCCAGCTGTTTTATCTCACTCATGACTTTTTAAGCTATTAGTGACAATCAGGCCACATAGTTTTGATCTCCCATAATCCCAAACTTCCCCTGCCACCAGTAAAATTTTTAAATGATGTAGAAATTCTGATTCCAAATGGTGGCAGTTTTCGGCGTGCTGTTACATGGCAGTAACAGGAAATATGATGCACACCATACTATATATTTTATACACTAGGCTATGCCACAATATAGCAGAGATAATCAAAAATTTGTGAAGGAGGGATTCTTGGGAGAACCATGACAACACAGTGGGTCTTGACGAGCACACACCCCAGAAACTTCAATCCAGGATTGGAGGTCCAGCAGACAATTGAGTAAGGTCCCAACTGATGAGCTGAACACCTCAGCACACTTTGCAAGCTCTATGACTAAGTGAACTACTTCATACATATGCTTTTATTTCCTTATTTGAAAAGCAGGGTTATTTTATGAGAGTTAAATGAGATTCTACATTTTAAGCACTTAACATACTGCCTGGCACAAAATAACGTCTTGACATAAGTCAAAAACCATGGCGGAAAAACGTGTTCTCTGTATGCCTCAATTTCCTCATTCATTCTATAAATATTACTAAGCACCTGCTATTTGCTAAGCTCAAAGCTAGGCACTGGGGATCCAGTGAGAGTTAAAACTCAGTCCTTTACAGTTAAAAATAACAAATCAGGTGGAGAAGCAAAATAATGACTAGGTGCTACCACAGAGAAAAACGTCTAGATCAGCACAGTGAGATGAGGAAAATGGAGACCCCAGATGCTAAAAGGCTAATACTACATGTTCATAATTTATTTATTATTATTTTCCCCCCAAAGTTAGAAGCGGGTAGGCAGTCAGACTCCACACATGCACCCAACCTAGATGCACCCAACATGTCCACCAGGGGGCAATGCTGTGCCTATCTGGGGCGTTGCTCTGTTGCAACAGGAGCCATTCTAATGCCTGAGGTGGAGGCCTTGGAGCTCTCCTCAGTGCCCAGGGCCAACTTTGCTCTAATGGAGCTTTGGCTGCAAAGGAGAAGAGAGAGAGAGAGAGGAAGGAGAAAGGGAATGTTGAAGAACCAATGGGTGCCTTTTCTGTGTCCTAGCCAGGAATTGAACCCAGGACTTCCAAACACTGGGCTGACACTCTACCGCTGAGCCAAACAGCCATGGCCACCACCTGTTTGCAATTTGAAGTGAAAACAGCAATGGTAAAAATAGTAGAAGACAGAGATGAAAATAGCAACTTCCAATCACTACAGCCACAAAAGCTTGGCAACCTTTGCAGAAGCTCTTCCCTCCTACTTAATGAAATCCTATACAACACTCAAAGCCCACTTTTAGGCTCTGCCTCTCTGAAGTCTTCTTTTTGCCTGTAGGAGGGGCTATACCCCATCAAAATGCCTTCTTTAGATATTAATCTATTCTGTGAATGTTCTCCATTTAAACTGTCAGTTCCATTAAGAGTCTGTGGGTTTTGCATCCCCAGCCCTCAGCGCCAGGTCCTGCACAGGGTAGGCCTAAAGGCAGGGTTTTCACAAATGAGAAAAAGCAATCTTCTTCCAGATTGACTGAGGATCACAGGAACAAACAGGTCTCCCCGGTTGTGTGGACCCAGAGCTGATTCCATCATTCTTTTCATCCAGTGCCCCTGGAACGTGCGCCAAATTGGCTGGGAATGCAGAAAGCGGAGGCTGTGTTTTCTCCAAGGTTGGGGAAATGATGGCGAGAGACCAGATTCTGCTGGCTCAGCCTCAGGGGTGCTTCTGGGTCAAGACAGCCTGTAGGTGGGTGGAAAGACCAGCAGCACCTAACACAGGAACAGTGCACGCGTGCAAACACAGAAACACACACACACAGACACACACGCACTCGCCAAAAATCACACAAAGGCAACGACAAAAGAGGTAGCGACAAACCCTCCCCAAGCCCAAAAGCGGTGCATGGCTCAACAGGAAAAACTGACTATCTTCACAGTCACATGACCTGCTGAGGCGCTTTTTCTTTTTTGCCCTTTAGACCCTGCCCCGTCTGCCCACACTGGGAGAGCCAAAGAGTGCCCACAGAGCCAAAGCAGCAGATTGCTTTGCCTCCATGATGCCTACCGGGCTGGGAATTCGGAGCCAGTACTGGTCAGGGGCACAAAGATGGACAGGGCAGACAGGGCGGAGCTGAATGAGTGGTGCAGGAGGACTTGAGGTCGACACCGGGTGGGGCAGATGCACAGGGGGGGATTATGGTGCAGGGAGAGATAGTGAGGCCCGGGGAGGAGAGGGCATGGCGTGAAGTGGGGGAAGGGCAGGACTGGGCGGCTAGGCTTGCTGACACAATTTGAAGGAGAAAGAATAGGGATTGGAAAGGGAGCTGAGGGTTTCTTATGGCAGACTTTCTGCAATGTGCAGGGAGGCGCGGGGAGGGACATGGACAGAGAGTGGCAGGGGCAGTGCAGAAAAGAGCAGATACAGTCCGCAAGTTAGAAAGAAGTGTTCAGAAAAGAGCCTTCTCGGTGCTGTTTCTGTGAAAAGAAATTTTGTTGATGTCTCATGGTTGTTGTGATGGAAGGAACAGCATTTGTCACCTCAGTGAAATTTGAGTTTAGAAACAGGGAATCCTTGATAAGGAAAGAGATATTATTTAAAAAAACACAAAAAAGGCCTGACCTGTTGTGGCGCACTGGATAAAACATCTACCTGGGAAAACTGAGGTCGCCGGTTCAGAGCCCTGCACTTGTCTGGTCAAGGCATATATATATGGGAGTTGATGCTTCCAGATCCTCTTTCCTTTCGCGCTCTCTCTCTCTCTCTCTCTCTCTCTTTCTCTCTCTCTTTCCCTCTCTCATTTCTAAAATAAAAAATAACCCAGAAAACAGAAATTAAAAAAACATAAAAAAGTACGTGTCATGGATTCGGATGTGAAGTGTCTGCCAGCACCCTGTCTGTGAGGGCGCACAGTGTGCACATGCAGACATAAATTTGTCATGTCACATGAGGTGCCCAATGGTGTTCTTAGAACCAGTTCTTAGTCTGAGTTGCATGATATAGCTCTGTGGCAACGAGGATGAAAGTGGACTAGACTCTGAAAAAACCTTACATGTAAATGGGAGCTCATAACCTTTCGTTATAGAGCTATGGAGTCTTCAGGTAGGTTGTTCACTTTAGTTTGGGCAGAATGGCACCCTTTCAGTTCTTCTTCAGTTATAGGCCTACAGGGTATGACTTCCCACTGGTCTGAGTGGGGCCCGTGTTTCCCGCCGAAGTCATAGACCCGTCGCGGATACTTTGCTGTGAGTCTGGGCGGTATCCAGGGCATTCATGTGGAGGAGAGAAGCGAGGAAGGGTTTTGGTCAGGTGAGGTCCCAGGGGAGCCTGTGAGGGCCACTATGGCTGAGTGGTGGAGTCACAGAAAAGGGAGCTGGTTGATTGGTGCACGAGAGATCCCAGAGAATGGTGCCTGCTGCTGCCCTGTGAGTGGGACTTGTGGGAATGGAGAGGGTGCGGCAGGGAAGTTGGGGAGGGAAGAAAAAAGAGGCATCCGCAGATTCCGTGAAAGTTCCCAGGAGGGGAGGGGCAGTGTGTCTCAGTGAGGAGTGTTATGAAGGTTATGGGTCATGGGGCAGCTCCTAGGGCAGAGTCTCATAGAACATTGAAATGAGGTGGCCCAGGGGAAAGTGGTTCTCTGCTGGTTTCTCCAAAGTCTGTGTCAAGACAGTATCCTCAGTTTTCTGCCCATGGCCATAACCGCATAATGACTCTTTGAAGGTTTGCTCTTGATATATTTACAGTGCAGTGATAAATCCATGCTTCTCCTGCAGCAATGGCTCAATTGGAGCGAGTTGGCCCCAGGTACTGAGGGTGGCTCCATGGTGTCCACCTCAGGCGCTAAGAAGAACTTGGTTGCTAAGCAATGATTCAACGATTCAGATGGTCAGAACATTGCCCATTACTGGGCTTGCCAGATGCATCCAGCATATGGGAGTTGGTCTCTCTGCCTCCTTTCCTCTCACTAAATAAAAGGAAAAAAAAAGATTGAAACAGAAGAGAGCCTTTGCCATTTAGCTCAAGTGGTTAGGAACATCCACCGGAAACATCAAGGTTGTGGACTTGATCCCCAGGCAGGGCATAAACAATGAGTCCACTGCTGAATGGAACAACAAATGAATGTTTCCCTTCCCTATCTTTTCTTTTGTCTCTCTCCCTATTAATCAATAAAAATTATGCCCTGGCCAGATAGCTTTGTTGGTTAGAGCATCGTCCTAGACCTCGGAGGTTGTCGTTTTGATTTCTTGGTTAGGGCACATACAGGAACTTCTCGATGTTTCTGTCTCAGTCTGCCTCTCTTTCAAAAACAATAACAAGGACAGTGGGGAGAACTAATTGTAAACCAAAGACCATAGCCAGTATTCTACTGTAAAACTCAGGGATTAAAAGGAGTTAGATATTGCTCAGTTTTCTCAGAAGAAAATAAGTCCACGAGGTAGCTTCATGCTGAAATTCCAGCTGATGGTGCAGAGGAGCTGGTCCTGCCCACCATGCCCTGCAGACCACTTCACACAGTTCTGGGGGCTGGTCTGGTGGCAAGAGCTTGCTCGAAGGTGAAGGACGTGCAAAAGGCACTGCACTTTTCTTAGAGTTGTCACTGGCCTGTGCAGGAGACAAAGGGCATCCCCGCAAGTTCCTAGAGAGAGGAACAGAGAGAGAGAGAGTGTGGACCTCCGCTGTTCCAGACTGGCCGCTAAGGAGAGGCAGACTTTGGCATACTGATTTAAAACATTCTCAACAGCAGAGGGTGAACGGAGACACTTGAAGCCTCCTGAAGGCCACTGACGCCAAAGGCTAGTTGAGCCCTCTTAAGCAGTGAGGGGAAGGGCAAGGGCAGGTCCTAGGAGAAGGAGCCCGACAGGTAGGGCAGGCTGAGTGTCATCACTGAAGACAGAGCTTCTGGAGGGGGTGGGGCCTGGAAGATGAGGGGCGGGGTCATGGCAGCCAGCCTGATAGAGCAGGGTGAAGGAGATCACTGGGTGTGGAGCCTTGGGCTGTGGGACTTGGCGGAGGTTAGGGATAGGGTTAGGGTTAGGTTTAAAGTGAGAGTTAGGGTGAGGGTTAGGATGAGTGTTTGGGTGAGGGTGAGTGTTTAGAGGGTTAGGGTGAGTGTGAGGGTTAGGGTAAGGGTTAGGGTAGAGTTAGGGTTAAGTATAGGGTTATGAAAAACTGATGCTTCTCATCTCTTTCAACCTGTTTGTCCCTCCCACTTTCTCAAAAAAAAAAAAAAAAAGAGTGAATATATTCAGCCTGAAGTCATGTCAAACCATTATATTTTGATTATTTTCTATAAATTTTTTCATTATCTCCTCAAATTTACTTTCTGTTTTTTGGTGTTTGCTGTAGTGTGAGATACTACTGCATTTTTTTCAGTGCCTGCATATTTGGTGAGGCGAACAGAGACCTCCAGTCTCACTTTCACAAAAAAAATTTTTCATTTTCTTGTTAAAAGAACTGGTTAAAAAAAACCCACCCCATAATCCCAGACCCCAGAGACTCCTCTCTCATTCCTTGGCAGTTGCCACAGAAAAAAGGCCCACATTTTACACCTCCACTACTGGCTGCATCTAGTCCCAGGCTACTCCAAGTATAGTTCCTTAATCTCTAGCAAAAGAAGTGTTGTAGTATCCCAGATTTACGGAATCAGAATCTGCATTTTAGCAAGATTACAGGTTATTTATGTGCACTAAATGTTGACAAGTTTCTATTTTTTAATTATTTATATCTGAGAATATGGATAAGTAAAAATTCTACCAGTTACTAAATTTAACACCTCATATTGTAAAGCCAAAATCCACTAAATGCTTTTAGTCAGCTTTTTGAACTCATCCGTGACTTTTTAAGTTATTAGTGAAAATCAGGCCACATAGTTTTGATCTCCCATAATCCCAAACTTCCTTTGCCACCAGTAAAATTTTTAAATGATGTAGAAATTCTGATTTTAAAGGGTGGCAGTTTTCGGGGTGCAGTTTCATGGGAGTAACAGGATATGATGCACACTGTAATATATTTTATACACTAGGCTAGGCCACAGTATATGAGAGATAACCAAAATTTTGTGAAAGGAGGGAGACTGGGAGACCCATGAGAGTACAGTGGGTCTTGTCGAGCACACACCCCTGAAACCTCAATCCAGGATTGGAGGTCCATCAGATAATTGAGTAAGGTCCCAATCGATGGGCTGAATACCTCAGAACACTTTGCAGCCTCTATGACTAAGTGAACTGCTTCATCCTTATGCTTTTATTTTCTCTTTTAAAAAGCAGTGTTATTATATCAAAGTTAAATGAGATGCTACATATTAATCATTTAGCATAGTGCCTGGTGCAAAATAAAGGCTTGACCATGGTGGAAACACGTGTTCTCTGTATGCCTCAGTTATCTCATTCATTCTAAAAATATTACTAAGCACCTACTATCTGCTAAGCTCCATGCTAGGCACTGGGGATCCAGTGAGAGTTGAAACTCAGTCCCTTTCACTTAAAAGCAACAAGTCAGGTGGAGAAGCCAAATAATGACTAGGTAGTACAACAAAGAAAAACGTCTAGAGCAGAACAGTGAAATAAGAAACTCTGGAGACCCCAGATGCTTAAAGGTTAATACCACCTGTTTGTAATTTATTTATTATTATTTTTCCCCCAAAGTTTGAAGCAGGAAGGCAGTCCAATTCCACACATGTATCCAACCGAAATCCACCCAACATGCCCACCAGGGGGCAATGCTCTGCCCATCAGGGGCATTGCACTGTTGCAACAGGAGCCATTCTATCACCTGAGGTGGAGGCCATGAAGCCCTCCTCAGCACCCAAGGCCAACTTTGCTCCAATGGAGCTTTGGCAGCAGGAGAAGAAAAGATAGATAGAGAAGAAGGAGAGGAGGAAGTTTGAAGAAGCAGATGGCTGCCTCTTCTGTGTGTCCTAGCCGGAAATTGAACCCAGGACTTTCACACACTGGGACGATGCTCTGCCACTGAGCCAACCAGCCAAGGCCACCAGCCATTTGTAATTTAAAGTGAAAACAACAATGGTAAATATAGAAGGTAAATACAGAGATGAAAATAGCATCTTCCTGAATTTTCTGATGACATAATTCTAGATAATTGTGGCTGTTTCTCCTGTTTTTGTGTTTAATCTTTAATGATTCCATAAAAGCTGGTTCACACGACCTAGTCCAAGAAAACTCAGATCTAGAAGAGCTCATCGGCATCTACTCTTGATTCAGTGAGTCCAAGATTTGGAAAGAAGACAGAGAAATAAAGGGAATACAGGGAAGACAGCTGTGAAGCAGAAAACCAGAAGGTTGTATAGGCAGACTTCATTCTATTATGTGTGGCTTTGTTGTGCTTCATAGATGTTGCCCTATTTTTTTTCTTTCTTTTAAAACTGAAGGCAAAAACCCTCCACTAGTCAATTTTGATTACAGCTCACTCTATTGCATTGTTGGTCTGTAAACAAACCAGCAAACTATCCAAGTTTTGCCTCTGATTATTTCTAAGGTCTGGGGCTATATATCCTTACACTTGTTCATTCACTCAATCAATGTAACCACATCACATCATTTAAAAATATCAGAAAGTTATTTTCCTTTTAGAGGAATAAGGGCAATCTCAACCCCCAAATAATTCCACTATCACCATCACAACTTGCTTTTCTGTGCACTCAGCACCCACTAGGGCCTGAAGTTCCAATCACTACAACCACAAAAGCTTGGCAACTTTTGAAGGAGCCCTTTTCTCCTACTTGGTGAACTCCTAGACATCACTCAAAGCCCACTTTTAGGCTCTTTCTTTCTGACGTATTCCCTGTGCCCATAGGAGGGGCTGTACCACATTGAAATGGCTTCTTTAGATATTCTTTTATTCTGTGATTGTTCCCCATTTAAACTGTCAGTCCCTTAAGAGTCTGCGGGTATTGCATCCCCAGCACTCATCGTGGGTTCCTGCATAGGGTAAGCCAAACAGCAGCGTTTTCACAGATGACCAAAAGCAAGCATCCTCCAGATGGAATGAGGAGCTCAGAAACATACACATCTCCCCAATTGTGTGAAATGGAGATAGGTCCATCGTTCTTTGCATCAAGCACGCCTGGAACCTGCACCAACTGGGCTGGGAAAGCAAAGGGCAGAGGCTGAGATTTCTCCAAGGTTGGGGAAACGATGGTGAGAACCCAGATTCCACCGGCATGGCCTTTGGGGTGTCTCTGGGCCTAGACAGCCTGGGGGTGGGTGGGAAGACCAGCAGCACCCAACAGAAAAGCTGTGCACATGCGCAAACACGCAAACACACACACACTCACACACACGCACGCACGCACTCGCAGAAACACACACGGAGGCAGCGACAGGACAGGCAGCTACAAACCCTTTAAAGTCCAAGAGCAGCTTGCAGCTTAACAGGGAAAACTGGCCATCTATGCAGTCACATGACCTCTGACGCACTGGTTCTTTTCAGCTCTTTAGGCCCCGCCCCAGCTGACGGAACTGGGATGGAAAAGTAACGTTCTCAGTGCCCAGGGGGCGGCTTTTGCAGCCTCCCTGATGGCTACCGGACGGGCGGGGAAAGTGCGGGGTGGGCACAGGGCATAGGCACAAAGAGCATGGTGGACAGGGCAGAGCAGAAGAAGCAGGGCAGGAAGGTGCAAGGATGACACGGGGTAGTGCAGAGGTCTAGGGGTTTTTATGGCATGGGGCGAGATTGAGAGGCATAGAGAAGAGAGAGGATGGTGTGGGGTGGGGGTAGGGTAGGATGGGTTGGTGAGGCTCGCTGACACAAGGTGAAAGAGAAGGAATAGGGATTAGAGAGGGAGCTGAACGTTTCTTATGGCAGACTTTCTGTGATGTAAAGCGGGGTGCGGGGAGTGGCAAGGACAGCTAGGCACGGGATGGTGAAAGGCGGGGGCAGCGCAGGTCAAAGCGGATCCTCTCCGCATGTTAGAAAGAAGTGTTCAGAGCCTGCTCGTGTCTTTTCTGTGAAAAAAAATTTTGTTCATGTCTCATGGTCGTTGTGATGGAAGAAACAGCATTTGTCACCTCAGTGACATTTGAGTTTAGAAAGAGGGAATCCTTGATTGGGAAAGAGATATTATTTTTAAAAAGGCCTGACTTGTCGTGGCACAATTTACAAAGCTTCAACCTTGGATCACTGAGGTCAGCGGTTCAGAGCCCTGCACCTGTCTGGTCAAGGCATATACGGGAGTTAATGCTTCCAGCTCCTTTTTCCTCTCTCTCTCTCTCTCTCCATCTCTCTCTGTCTCTCTCTCTCTCCCTCACTCCCTCCTCTCTAAAATTAAAAAAACACAAAAAAACAAAAATAAAAGAAGCACAAAAATGTACGTGTCATGGAATTGGATGCGAAGTGTCTACCGGCACTCTGTCTGTGAGGGCGCACAGTGTGCACATGAAGACATGAATTTGTCATGTCACAGGAGGTGCCCGTTGGTGTTCTTAGAACCTGTTCTTAGTGTGAGTTGCGTGACATAGCTCTGTGGGAAAAAGGATGAGAGTGTACTAGACTCTGAAAAAACCTTACATGTAAATGGGGGCTCATAACCTTCCCTTATGGAGCTATGGAGTCTTCAGGTAGTTCGTTCACATTTGTTTGGGGGGGGGAATGGCACCCTTTCAGGGAGTCTTCAGCCATAGGCCTATGGGGGATGCATTCCCACTGGTATGAGCGGGACCCGTGGTTCCCGCCGGTGTCGTAGACCCGTCACAGAAACTTTGCGGTGAGTCTGGGTGGTGTCCAGGGCGTTCCTGTGGAGAGAGAGAAGCGAGGAAGGGTTTTGGTTGGAGGTGGTCCCAGGGGAGTCTGTGGGGGCCATTGTGGCTGAGTGGGTGAGTTGCAGAAAAGGGAGCTGAGAGACCGGAGCAGAAGAGAGCCCAGAGTGTGGTGCCTGCTTCTGCCCTGTGTGCAGGTTTTGTGGGAATAAAGAGGTTGCGCATTGGAACGTGGGCGGAAGGAAAGGAAAGGCATCCTCAAGGTCCGTGAATGTTTCCGGGAATGGATGAGCGGTGTGTCAGAGTGAGGAGGGTTATGAAGGGTCTGGGTAATGTGGTGGCATTTAGAGAGAAGTATCATAGAATAATGAAATTAGGTGGTTCAGGTGAGAGTCGTTCTCAGCTGGTTTCTCCAGAGTGTGTGTCAAGACAGTATCCTAAGTTTGCTGCCCGTGGGTATAACCGCAATGTGAATCTTTGAAGATTTGCTGTTGATGTATTTGCAGTGCAGTGCTACCTCCATGCATTTCTTGCAGCCGTGGATCAATTGGTGCGAGTTGGCCCCTGGTGCGGAGGGTGGCTCCATGGTGTCTGCCTCAGGCGCTAAGATCTTGGTTGCTAAGCAACAGATCAATGCCCCAGATGGTCAGAACATCGCCCCCGAGTGAACTTGCCAGGTGGATTCCGCATACAGGAGTTGGTTTCTATGACTTCCTTTCTCTCACTAAATAAAAGAAAAAAAAAAAGAAACAGCAGAGAGTCTTTGCCAGTTAGCTCAAGTGGTTAGGGACATCCACCAGAAAAACCAAGGTTGTGAATTTGATCCCCAGTCAGGGCATAACCAATGAGTCCGCAGCTGAGTGGAACAACAAATGAAGGTTTCCCTTCCCTCTCCTTTCTTTTCTCTGTCTCTCTATAAATCAATAAACATTAAAACATGGCTAGATAGCTTTGTTGGTTAAAGCATTGTCCTGTACCATGGAGGTTGTGGGTTTGATTTTTTTGGTTAGGGCACATACAGGAACATCTCGGTGTTTCTGTCCCTGCTTCTCTCTCAAAAACAACAACAAAAACAGTGGGGAGAACTAATTGTAAACCAAAGACCATAGGCAGTTTCCTACTGTAAAACACGGGGATTAAAAGTAGTTAGGTATTGGCCCTGGCCGGTTCGCTCAGTGGTTAAGCGTCGGCCTGGT
Organism: Saccopteryx leptura; assembly: GCF_036850995.1. Lineage (NCBI taxonomy): Eukaryota > Metazoa > Chordata > Mammalia > Chiroptera > Emballonuridae > Saccopteryx > Saccopteryx leptura. The sequence goes on from NC_089506.1 coordinate 127,607,428, forward strand.
GTGCAGGGATCCTGGATTCGATTTCAAGCTGGGGCACGCAGGGGAAGTGCCCATCTGCTTCTACGACCCTCCCCCTCTCCTTCTTTTCTGTCTATCTCTTCCCCTCTTGCAGCCGAGGCTCCATTGGAGCAAAGATGGCCCGGGCGCTGGGGATGGCTCCTTGGCCTCTGCCCCAGGCACTAGAGTTGCTCTGGTCAGGACAGAGCGACCCCCAGAGGGGCAGAGCATCCCCCCTGGTGGGCAGACTGTCGCCCCCTGGTGGGTACTGGTCCTACCCACCGTGCCCTGCAGCCCGGTGCTTGCTGGACTTGGGGCTGGTATGGGGGCAATAGCTGGCTTGAGGGTGATGGACTTGCGCCAGGCACTTCCCTTTCCCCAGAGGAGTAACCAGCCTTTGCAGGAGACACAGGGCATTTCCACAATTGCCAGACGAGAGAGGGAGGGAGAGAGAGCTTGGACCTCCGCTGTTCCATACCAGCCACTAAGGGAAGGCAGCCTGTGGCGTCATGATTTAAAACATTCTCAACTGAGAAGGGTGATTGGAGCCACTGAAATCCTTCTGTAGGCCACTCGGTGAGCCATCTTAGTCCATGAGGGGAAGGGCAAGGGCGTGGCCATGGAGAAGAAGCCCCACAGGGAGGGCAGGCTGAGTGCCATCCCTGAAGATGGAGTCTTTGGTGAGGTGGGGCCTGGCAGATGTGGGGCGGGGTTATGGAAGCCAGGCTGATAGGGCAGGGTGAAGGAGATCATTGGGTGTGGAACATTGTGAGGTGGGACTTTCCAGGGTTAGGGTTAAGGTGAGGGTTAGGTTTAGAATTAAGGTGAGGGTTTTGGTGAGGGTGAGAGTGTGAGTTAAGAGGGTTAGGGTGTGGGTGAGGGTGAGGGTGATGGTGAGGTGAGGGTTAGGGTTAGGATTAGGATAGGATTAGGGTTAGGGTTAGGGTTAGGTTTATGGTTAGAAATAATTGATGCTTCTCATCTCTCCCAGCTTGTTTGTCCCTCTCTCTTTCTCAAAAAAAGGGAAGGGGGAATGTTCACCCTTAATTCATGTCAAACCATTATATTTTGATTTTTTCTATCACAATTTTTATTATCTCCTCAAATTTAATTTCTGTTTTTTGGTGTTTGCTGCCGTCTGAGATACTGCAGCATTATTTTCAGTGCCTGCATAATTGGTTAGGCAAAAAGTGATATCTAGTCCCAGTTTCACAAAATCCTTTTCTTTTTCTATAAAAAGAACTGGTCAACAAACACCCACCCCATAATCTCAGTCCCCAGAGACTCCTCTCTGGTTCTTTGGCGGATTCCACAAAAAAAAGGCCCACATCTCACACCTCCACTCCTGGCTGCATCCTGTCCCAGGCTACACAAAATATGGTTCCTTAATCTTTAGCAAAGGGAGTCATGTAGTATCCTAGATTAATAGAATGAGAATCTGCACTTTAGCAAAATCCTAGGTTATTTATATGCACTAAATGTGGACAAGTTCCTATTTTTTAATTATTTATATCTGAGAATATCGATATGTAGAAATTCTGCCAGTTACTAAATTTAACTCCTCATATTGGAAATCCAAAATCCACTAAATGCATTTATCAGCTGTCTTAACTCATCCGTGGTTTTTAAGTGATTAGTGAAAATTGGGCCATATAGTTTTGATCTCCTATAATCCCAAATTTCCCCTTCTACCATTAAAATTTTTAAATGGGGTAGAAATTCTGATTCCAAAAGATGGCACTTTTCAAGGTGCTGTTACATGGGAGTAACAGGAAATATGATGCACATTGTAATATATATTTTATACACTAGGCTAGGCCACATTATATAAGAGAGTACCAAAAGTTTGTGAAAGGTGAGAGTCTGGGGAGACCCATGACAACACAGTGGGTCTTGACGAGCACATACCCCAGAAACCTCAATTCAGATTGGAAGTCCAGCAGAATATTGAGTAAGGTCCCAACTGATGGGCTAAACACCTCAGCACTCTTTGAAGGCTCTATGACTAAGTGAACTGCTTCATACTTTTGCTTTTATTTCCTCATTTGAAAACCAGGGTTATAATCTGAGAGTTCATTGAGATGCTACATGTTAAGCACTTAGCATAGTGCCTGGCACAAAATAAAGGCTTGACATTAGTCAAAAACCATGGTGGAAACACGTGTTTTCTGTAGGCCTTAGTTTCCTTATTTATCCTATAAATATTACTAAGCACCTACTAACTGCTAAGCTCAATGCTAGGCACCGGGGATCCAGTGAGAGTTAAAACTCAGTCCCTTTTGCTTAAAAGCAACAAGTCAGATGGACAAGCCAAATAATGACTAGGTGCTACAACAGAGAAACATGACTAGAGGAGCACAGTGAGATAAGGAACTCTGAAGACCCTAAATGATAAAAGGCTAATACCACCTGTTTGTAATTTATTTATTATTTTCCCCCCAAAGTTAGAAGTGAGAAGGCAGTCAGACTCCGTACGTGCACCTGACCAAGATCCACCCAACATGCCCACCAGGGGGCAATGCTCTGCCCATCTGGGGCGTTGCTCTGTTGCAACAAGAGCCATTCTAGCACCTGAGGTGGAGGCCATGGAAACCTCCTCAATGCTCAGGGCCAACTTTGCTTTAAGGGAGCTTTAGCTGCAGGAGGGGAAGAGAGAGATAAAGAGGAAAGAGAGCCGGGAAGTTGAAGAAGCAGATGGGTGCCTCTTCTGTATGTAATAGCCGGGAATTGAACACAAGACTTCCACACACTGATTCAACGCTTTACCACTGAGCCAACCAGCCAAGGCCACCACATGTTTGTAATATAAATTGAAAACTGCAATGGTAAAAATAGTAGGAGACAGAGATGAAAATAGCAACTTCCAAAATTTTCTGATGACAACATTCTAGATAATTGAGGCTGTTTCTCCTGTTTTTGTGTTTAAGCATTATAGATTCCATAAAAGCTGGTTCACCTGACCCGATTTTGCTCATCGGCATCCACTCTTGCTTCAGTGTGTCCCAGCTTTGGAAGGAAGACACAGAAATAAAGGGAATACAGAGAAGACAACTGTGAAGCAGAAAACCAGAAGGTTATATAGGCAGACCTCATTCTATTGTGTGTAGCTTCATTGTGCTTCGAAGATGTTACCCTATTTTTTTCTTTCTTTAAAAACTGAAGGTAAAAACCCTCCACTAGTCAATTTTGATTACAGCTCACTCTATTGCATGGTTGGTCTGAAACCAAACCAGCAAACTATCCAAGGTTTGCCTCTGATTATTTATAAGGTTTGGGGCTATATATCCTTCCACTTGTTCATTCACTCATTCAATGTAACCACATCAAATCATTTGGAAAGATCAGAAAATTATCTGCATTTCTGAGGCATAAGGGAGATTTCAACCGCCAAATAATGCCATTATCACCATCACAACTCGTTTTTCTGTGCACTCTGCACCCGCTAGGGCATTAAGTTCCAATCACTACAGCCACAAAAGCTTGGAAACCTTTGCAGGAGCCCTTCCCTCCTACTTAATGAAATCCTATACATCACTCAAAGCCCACTTTTAGGCTTGGCCTCTCTGAAGTTTTCTCTGTGCCCCTAAAAGAGTCTGTACCCCATCAAAATGCCTTCTTTAGATATTCTTCTATTCTGTGAATGTTCCCCATTTAACCTGTCAGTTCCCTTAAGAGTTTATGGGTTTTGCATCCCCAGCACTCAGCGCTGGGTCCTGCACAGGGTAGGCTGAATGGAAGCGTTTTCACAGATGACATAATGCAAGCCTCCTCCAGAAAGACTGTGGAGCTCAGGAACCAACATCTCCCCGGTTGTGCGGACCCAGAGCTAGGTACATTATTCTTTGCATCAAGCGCCCCTGGAACCTGCACCAACTCAGCTGGGAAAGCGGAGAGCGGAGTCTGAGTTTTCTCCAAGTTTCAGGGAAACAATGGCGAGAACCCAGATTCCGCCAGCACAGCCTCTGGGGCGCCTCTGGGGTGCCTCTGGGTCAAGACAGCCTGGAGGTGGGCGGAAAGACCAGCAGCACCAAACAGAGTAGCAGCGCACGCATGCAAACACACACACAAACACACACTCACACTCACAGAAACGTACACTGAGGCGGCAAACAGGCAGCGACAAACCCTCCCAAAGTCGAAGAGCAGCGCGAGGCTCAACAACAACAAAAAAACTGGCCATCTTCGCAGTCACATGACCGCTGAGGCGCTGGGTCCTTTCCACCCTTTAGACTCTGACCCTGCCGCCAGCACTGGGAGGGCCGAGGAGCACCGGCAGCCCCCAGGCGGCTGCTTCCGCAGCTGCCATGAAGGTTACAGGGCTGGGACAGTGCAGAGTGGGTACAGGCTGGAAGCACAAAGAGGCATGGGGCGGGGCAGAGAAAATGACACGGGGCGTTGCAGACAGGGCGGAGCAGAAGGAGCGGTGCAAGACAGCTCCAGGATGACAGGAAGTGGGGTAGAAGGCGAGGGTGATTATGGCGCAGGGAGGGATAGTAAGGCATGGGGAGAATCGGGGATGGCTTCGGGCTGAGGCAGGGCAGGACAGGGCAAAGAGGCTTGATTACACAATTTGAAGGAAAGGAATAGGGATTGGAGAGGTTGCGGAGGGCTTCCTAAGGCAGACATTCTGCGATGTGCATCGGGGTGCAAGGAGAGGCAAGGACAACAAGGGGCGGGGATGGCAAAGTGCGGGGGCAGCGCAGGGCAGAGCAGATCTGCTCCCCATGTTAGAAAGAAGTGTTCAGAAAGGAGCTTGCTCGTGCCCTTTCTGTGAAAGGAAATTTTGTTCATGTCTCATGGTCATTGTGGTGGAAGAAACAGCATTTGTCACTTCAGTTAAATTTGAGTTTAGAAAGAGGAAATCCTTGATTGGGAAAGAGATATTATTTTAAAAAACACAAAAAAGGCCTGACCTGTGGTTGCGCAGTGGATAAAGTGTAGACCTGGGAACACTGAGGTCGCTGGTTCAGAGCCCTGCACTTCTCTGATCAAGGCATATATGGGAGTTGATGCTTCCTGCTCCTCTTTCTTTTCTCTCTCTCTCCCTGTCTTCCTTCTCTCTAAAATGAAGCACCCCCAATAAAATAAAATAAAATAAACACAAAAAAGTATGTGTCATGGATTTGGATGTGAAGTGTCTGCCGGCACCCGGTTTGAGGGTGCACAGTGTGCACATGAAGACATAAATCTGTCATGTCACAAGAGGTTCCCATTGGTGTTCTTAGAACCAGTTCTAAGTCTGAGTTGCATGACATAGCTTTGTGGGAATGAGGATGAGAAAGTACTAGACTCTGAAAAAACCTTACATGTAAATGGGGGCTTATAACCTTTCTTTATAAAGCTATGGAGTCTTAAGGTCGGTTGTTCACTTTCATTTGTTAGGAATGGAGCCCTTTCGGGGAGTCTTCAGTTTTAGGCATACAGGGGATCATTCCCAATTTTCTGAGTGGGTTCCGCGGTTCTCGCCGCCATTGTAGACCCATCGCGAACACTTCACGGTGAGTCTGGGTGGTGTCCAGGGCGTTCTGTGGGGGGAGAGGAGCGAGGAAGGGTTTCGAGTGGGGAAGGTCCCGGGGAAGTCTGTGGGGGCCACCGTGGCTGAGTGGGGGAGTCGCAGGGAAGGGAGCTGAAAGACCAGAGCAAAAGAGTGCCCGGAGCGTGGTGCCTGCTGCTGCCCTGTGTGCGGTCCTGTGGGAAGGAAGAGGGTGTGGAGAAAAAGGTGGAAAGGAGGAAAGGAGAGGCATTTGCAAAGTCCCTGAATGTTCCAGGCAGGGGAAGAGCAGTGTGTCGCAGTGTGGAGTGTTATGAAGGGTCTGGGTAATGGGGCGGTTCCTAGGGTGGAGTCTCAGAGAATACTGAAATAAGCTGGCCCAGGGAAAGCTGTTCTCAGCTGGTTTCTCACAGTATGACTCAAGATGGTACCCTCAGTTTGCTGCCCGTGGCCATAATCGCAAACTGACTCTTTAAAAGTTTCCTGTTGAAGTATTTGCAGTGCAGTGCTAACTCCATACTTCTCCTGCAGCCATGGCTCAATTAGAGCGAGTTTGCCCCGGGTGCTGAGGGTGGATCCATGGTGTCAGCCTCAGGCACTAAGAATAATTTGGTTGTTAAGCAATGGATCAACGCCACAGATGGTCAAAACATTCCTGGCAAGTGGGCTTGCCAGTTGGATCTCGCATACGGGAGTTGGTCTCTCTTCCTACCTTCTTCTCACTAAATAAAATAAAAAAAGAAAGAAACAGCAGAGAGCCTTTGCCACATAGCTCAAGAGGTTAGGAACATGCACTGGAAACACCAAGGCTGTGGATGTGATCAGGGCATAACCAATGAGTCCAAGGCTGAGTAAAACAACAAATGAATGTTTCCCTTCACTCTCCTTTCTTCTCTCTATAAATCAATAAAAATTAAACCCTGGCCAGATAGCTTCATTGGTTAGAGCTTTGTCCTGGACCATGGAGGTTGTTGGTTTGATTCCTTGGTTAGGGCACATACAGGAACATCTCGATGTTTCTGTTTCTCTCTGCCTCTCTCTAAAAAAAACAACAACAAAGACAGTGGGAGAACTAATTGTAAACCAAAGACTGTAGCCAGTTTTCTACTGTAAAACTCGGGCATTAAAAGTAGTTAGGTATTGCCCTGTCTTCGAAGAAAATAATCAGTCCACCAGGTAGCTCCATGCAGAAATATCAGCTGATGGGGCAGGGGAGCTGGTCCTGCCCACCCTGCCCTGCAGCCTGCTGCACATTGTTCTTGGGGCTGGTCTGGGGGCAAGAGCTGGCTTGAGGTTGAAGGACTCACGCCAGGCACTGCCCTTTTTTTAAGAGCAGTCACCAGCCTGTGCAGGAGACACTGGGTGTCCCTGCAAGTGCCAGGAGAGGGAGGAAGTGATAGAGAGTGTGGACCTCCTCTGTTTCAGACTAGCCACTAATCAGAGACAGCCTCAGGCGTCCTGATTTAGAACATTCTCAACTGTGGTGGGCGATTTGAGACAATTAATGCCTCCTGAAGGCCACTCAGGACAAAGGCCAGGTGAGCCCTCTTATGCAGTGAGGGAAAAGGCAAGGGCAGAACCGGGGAGAAGGAGCCTGAGAGGGAGGGCAGGCTGAGTGTCATCCCTGATGAGGGAGTATCTGGAGAAGGTGGGGTCTGGCAAATAAGGGGCGGGGTTGTGGCACCAAGCCTGATATGTCAGGATGAAGGGGATCACTGGGTGCAATACCTTGGGAGGTGGGGCTTTGTGGGTGTTAGGGTTAGGGTTAAAGTGAGGGTGAGGGTGAGGGTTTGGAGGGTTAGGGTGAGGCTGAGGGTGAGGGTTAGGATTAGGTTTAGGGCAGGGATAGGGTTAGGGTTATGAAGAATTGATGCTTCTCATTTCTTTCACCTTGTTTGTCCCTCTCTCTTTCTCAAAAAAAAAAAAAGGTGAAAATATTCACCCTGAAGTCATGTCAAACCATTATATTTTGATTATTTATCACTTTTTTTATTATCTCCTCAAATTTTCTTTCTGCTTTTTGGTGTTTGCTGCAGACTGAGATACTACAGCATTTTTTTTTTAGTGCCTGCATATTTTGTGAGGCGAACAGAGAACTCTAGTCTCAGTTTAGCAAACATCCTTTTCTTTTTCATGATAAAAGAACTGGTCAACAAACACCCACCCCATAATCCCAGTCCCCAGAGACTCCTCCTTAATTCCTTGGCAGTTGCCACAGAAAAAATGCCCACATCTCACATCTCCACTCCTGGCTGGGTCTAGTCTCAGGCTACTCCAAGCATGGTTCCTTAATCTTTAGCAAAGAGAGTGTTGTAGTTTCCCAGACTTACAGTATTAGAATCTGCATTTAGCAAAATCCCAGGTTATTTATATGCACTAAATGAAGACAAGTCCCTATTTTTAATTACTTATATCTGAGAATATGGATATGTAGAAATTCTACCAGTTACTAAATTTAACTCCTCATATTGGAAAGCCAGAATCTACTAAATGCTTTTTGCCAGCTGTTTTAACTCACTTGTGACTTTTTAAGTTATTAGTGACAATCAGGCCACATAGTTTTGATCTCCCATAATCCCAAACTTCCCATGCCACCAGTAAAATTTTTAAATGATGTAGAATTTCTGATTACAAAGGGTAGCAGTTTTCGGGGTGCTGTTACATGGGAGTAACAGGAAAAATGATGCACACCATACTATATTATACACATTAGGCTAGGCCACAGTATATCAGAGATAACCAAAAAGTGTGTGAAAGGAGGGATTCTTGGGAGAACCATGACAACAGAGTGGGTCTTGATGAACACACACCCCAGAAACCTCAATCCAGGATTGGAGGTCCAGCAGACAATTGAGAAAGGTTCCAACCAATGGGCTGAACACCTCCGCACTCTTTGCAGGCTTTATGACTAAGTAAACTGCTTCATATTTATGCTTTTATTTCCTCATTTGAAAAGCAGGGTTATTATATGAGAGTTAAATGTGATGCTACATATTAAGCACTTAGCATAGTGCTTGGCACAAATAAAGGCTTGACAGAAGTCAAAAACCATTGTGGAAACACGTGTTCTCTGTAGGCCTCAGTTTCTTCATTCATTCTATAAATATTACTAAGCACCTACTATCTGCTAAGCTTCATGCTAGAACTGGGAATTCAGTGATACTTAAAAATCAGTCCCTTTTGCTTAAAAGCAACTAGTCAGGTGGAGAAGCCAAATAATGACCAGGTGCTACAACAGAGAAAAACGTCTAGAGCAGCACAGTGTGATGAGGAACTCTGGAGAACCCAGATGCGAAAAGGCTAATACCACTTGTCCGTAATTTATTTATTATTTTTCCCCCAAAGTTAGAAGCGGGAAGGCAGTCAGACTCCACTAATGCACCTGACCAGGATCCACACAACATGCCCACCAGAGGGCAATGCTTTGCCCATCTGGGGCATTGTTCTGTTGCAACAGAAGTCATTCTAGCTCCTTAGGCAGAGGCCATGGAGCCCTCCTCGGTATCCAGGGCCAACTTTGCTCTAGTGGAGCTTGTGCAGCAGGAGGGGAAGAGAGAGATACAGAGGAAGGAGAGAGCGAAGGTTGAAGAAGCAGATGGCTGCCTCTTCTGTGTGTCTTGGCCGGGAATTGAACCCAAGACTTCCACACACTGGGCCTGTGCTCTATCTCTGAGCCAACCAGCCAAGGCCAACACCTGCTGTAATCTAAAGTGAAAACAGCAATGGTAAAAATAGTAGGAGATGGAGATGAAAATAGCATCTTCCTGAATTTTCTGATGACAACATTCTAGATAATTGAGGCTGTTTCTCCTGTTTTTGTCTTTAAGTCTTAATGATTCCCTAAAAGCTGTTTCACATGACAAAGTAAAAAAAAAAAACAGACAAAATCCCTCCACTAATAAATTTGGATTACAGCTCACTCTATTGCATGGCTGTTCTGGAAAAAAACCAGCAAACTATCCAAGTTTTGCCTCTGATTGTTTTGAAGGTTTGGGGCTGTATATCTTTACACTTTTTCATTCACTCATTAAATGTAATGATATGACATCATTTGGAAAGTTCAGAAAGTTATCTTCCTTTCTGAGGTATAAGGGAGAGCTCAACCCTCAAATAATTCCACTATCACTATCACAACTCGCATTTCTGTCCACTCAGCACCCGCTAGGTCCTGAAGATTGAAACACTACAGCCACAGTAGCTTGGCAAACTTCGCAGGAGCCCTTCCTCTTACTTGATGAACTCCTATACATCACTCAAAGCCCACTTTTAGGCTCTGCCTCTCTGAAGTTTTCCCTATGCCCGTAGGAGGGGCTGTACCCCATTGAAATGCCTTCTTTAGATATTCTTCTATTCTGTGAATGTTTCCCATTTAAACTGTCAGTTCCCTTAAGAGTCTGCGGGTTTTACATCCCCAGCCCTCAGTGCGGGTCTCGCACAGGGTAGGTCAAATGGCAGCATTTTCACAGATTACAAAGAGGAAGCCTCCTCCAGATGGACTGAGGAGCTCAGGAACAAACAGATTGTTCTTTGGAGCTGGGTCCATTGTTCTTTGAATCCAGCGCCCCTGGAACCAGGAACAAATAGGCTGGGAAAGCGGAGAGCGAAGGCTGAGTTTACTTCAAGGTTTGGGAAATGATGGCAAGAACCCAGATTCTCTAGCATGGCCTCAGGGGCGCCTATGGGCCAAGATGGCCTGGAGGTGGGCTGAAAGACCAGCAGCACCCAACAGAGGAGCAGTGAATGCACGGAAATATGCAAACACTCACACAAACACACACACATGCACTCGTAGAAACGCACATGGAGGTGGCAACAATACAGGCAGGAACAAACCCACCTCAAGCCCAAGAGTGGCGTGCAGCTCAATGGAAATAGTGACCATGTTTGCAGTCACATAACCGCTGAGACTCTCGGTTCTTTTTGCCCTTTAGACTCCGCCCTGGCCACCTGCACTGGGATGGCCTAAGAGCATCCGCAGAGCCCAGGAGGCAGCTTCTGCAGCCGCCATGATGGCTACTGGATGGGGACGGTGCAGGGCAGGGGCACAAAAAGGCGCAAAGCGGGGCACAGCAAATGACAGGGGGCATGGCAGACAGGGTAGAGCAGAAGGAGCGGGGCGGGAAGGCACGAGGAAAACACAAGGTGGGGCAAACAGAAAGGGGTGATTATGGTGTGGGGAGAAATAGTGAGAAGCAGGGAGAAGTGGGGTTGGCATGGGGCAGGGGTAGAGCAGGATGTGGAGGCGAGGCACGGTGACACAAGTTGATGGAGAGGGAATAGGAATTGGAGAGGGAGCCAAGGGTTTCTTACCGCAGACTTTCTGCGATATGAAAAGAAACACAGGGTGGGGCAAGGACAGCGAGGGGAGAAAATGTCGAGGGGCGGGGACAGCGCAGGGCAGAGCAGATCCTTTCTGCATGTTAGAAAGAATTGTTCAGAAAAGAGCTTGCTCGTGCCCTTTCTGTGAAAGAAAATTTTGTTCATGTCTCATGGTCGTTGTGATGGAAGAAACAGCATTTGTCACCTCACTGAAATTTGAGTGTAGAAAGAGGCAATCCTTGATTGGGAAAAAGATATTATTAAAAAAAAAAGGACTGACCTGTTTTGGCGCAGTGGATAAAGCGTCGACCTGGGAACACTGAGGTCGCTGGTTCAGAGCCCTGCACTTGTCTGGTCAAGGCATATATGGGAGTTGATGCTTCCTGCTCCTCTTTCCTCTCTCTCTCTCTCTCTCTCTCTCTCTCTCCCTCCCTTCTCTCTAAAATAAAAAACCCAAAAAACAACAATAAAATAACAAAAATAAGTACATGTTATGGATTTGGATGTGAAGTGTCTGCCGGCACCTCGTCTGTGAGGGCGCACAGTGTGCATATGAAAACATAAATTTGTCATGTCACAGGAAGTGCCCGTTGGTGTTCTTAGAACCGGTTATTAGTCTGAGTTTCGTGATATAGCTCTGTGGCAATGAGGATGAGAGTGTACTAGACAAGGAGAAAATCTTACATGTAAATGGGGGCTCATAACCTTATGTTATGGAGCTATGGAGTCTTCAGGTAGGTCGTTCACTTTTGTTTGGGGGGAATGGTGCCCTTTTCTGGAGTCTTCAGTTGTAGGCCTACGGGGGATGCATTCCCACCAGTCTGAATGGGGCCCGTGGTTCCAGCCGGCGTTGTAGACCCATCGCGGAAACTTTGAGGCGATTCTGGGCAGTGTCCAGGCTATTCCTGTGGGGGGGTTGAAGGGAGGAAAACTTTCTGTAGGGGGATGTCCAAGGAGAATCTGTGGGGGCCACTGTGGCTGGCTGAGAGAGGGAGTCACAGGGAAGTGAGCTGATAGACCAGTGCAGAAGAGATCCTGGAATGTGGTGCTTGCTGCTGTTCTGGGTGCAGGTACTATGGGAAGGGTGAGGGTGCAGAAGGGAAGGTAAGGAAGGAGGAAAGGAGAGGCATCTGCAAAATCTGTGAATGTGCCCAGGAAGGGGGGAGCGGTGTGTTGCAGTGAGGAAGTTTATGAAGGTTCTGGGTCATGGGGCAGCTCTTAGGGGGGAGTCACATAGAATATTGAAATGAGGTGGCCCAGAGGATAGCTATTCTCAGCTGGGTTCTCCAGTGTGTGTGTCAAGACAGTATCCTCAGTTTGCTGCCCATGACCATAATCGTACAGTGACTCTTTGAAAGTTTGCTGTTTATGTATTTGCAGTGCAGTGCTACCTGCATGCTTCTCCTGCAGCCATGGCTCAATTGGAGCAAGTTGGCCCCGGGTGCTGAGGGTGGCTCCATGGTGTCTGCCTCAGGCACTAAGAAAACTTGGTTGCTAAGCAACAAAGCAACACCCCAGATGGTCAGATCATCGCCCCCTAGTGGGTTTTTCAGGTCAATCCCGCATATGGGAGTTGGTCTCTCTGCCTCCCTTTCTCTCACTAAATAAAAGAAAAAAAAAAGAAAGAAATAGCAGAGAGCCTTTGCCAGTTAGCTCAGATAATAAGAAACATCCACCAGAAACACCAATGTTGTGGATTTGATCCCCAGGCAGGGCATAACCAATGAGTCCACAGCTGAGTGGAACAACAAATGAATGGTTTTTTTTCCACTCCCTTCTCTCCTCTTTCTACTTTCTGTCTCTCTGTAAATCAATAAAAATTAAACCCTGACCAGTTAGCTTCATTGGTTAGAGCATCATCCTGGACCATGGAAGTTGTCAGATTGATTCCTTGGTTAGGGCACCTACAGAAACATCTCAATGTTTCTGTCTCTGTCTGTCTCTCTCTCAAAAACAACAACAAAGACAGTGGGGAGAACTAATTGTAAAACAAAGACCAAAGCCAGTTTTCTACTGTAAAACTTGGGGATTAAAAGGAGTTAGGTATTGCCTTGTCTTCTCAGAAGGAAATCAGTCCACGAGGTAGCTCCATGCAGAAATCTCAGCTGATAGGGCAGGGGAGCTGGTCCCGACCACCCTGCCCTGCAGCCTGCTATGCACTGCTCTGGGGGCTGGTCTGAAGGCAAGAGCTGGCTTGAGGTTGAAGGACTCACGCCAGGCACTGCCCTTTCCCCAGAGGAACCACTGGCCATTGCAGGAGACACAGGGCATCCCCGCAAGTGCTGGGAAAGGAAGGAAGGGAGAGAGAAGGTGTACCTCCGCTTTTCCAGACTGGCCGCTAAGGGGAGACAGCCTGTGTTTCCTGATATAAAACATTCTTAACTGCGAAGGGTGATTGGAGCCACTTGAAGCCTCCAGAAGACCACTCAGGCCAAAGGCCAGGTGAGCTCTCTTAGTCTGTGAGGGTAAAAGCAAGGGAGGGGCCGCAGAGAAGAAGCCTGACAAGTAGGGCAGGCTGAGTGCCATCTCTGAAGATGGAGCCTCTGGAGGAGGTGAGGCCTGGCTGATGAGGGGCGGGGTCATGACAGCCAGCCTGATAGGGCAGGGTGAAGCAAATCAGTGGGTGCAAAACCTTGGAAGGTGGGTCTTCACAGGGGTCAGGTTTAGTGTTACCATTAGGGTTAAGTTGAGGGTTAGAGTGAGGTATAGGTTGAGGGTGATGGTGAAGGTGAGGGTTAGGGTGAGGGTGAGGGTTAGGGTGAAGATTAGGGTGAGGATGAGGGTGAGGGTGAGTGTTAGTGTTAGGGTTAGTGTTAGGGTAGGGGTAGGTTTAGGGTTAGGGTTATAAAGAATTGATGCTTCTCATCTCTCCCAGCCTATTTGTCCTTCTCTCTTTCTCAAAAAAAAGGGGGGGATAAAATGTTAAACTTGAAGTCATGTCAAACCATTATATTTGTTTTTTTTTCAATCACTATTTTCATGATCTCCTCAAATTAACTTTCTGCTCCTTGGTGTTTGCAGCAGTCTGAGATACTACAGCATTTTTTCAGTGCCTGTATATCTTTTGAGGCAAACAGAGATCTCTAGTCTCATTTTCACAAAAATCCTTTTCTTTTCCCTGCTAAAAAACTGGTCAAAAAAACCCCAACTCATAATCCCAGTCCCCAGAGACTCCTCTCTGGTTCCTTGGCAGTTGCCACAGAAAAAAGGCCCACATCTCACACCTCCACTCCTGGCTGTGTCTAGTCCCAGGCTACTCCAAGCACAGTTCCTTAATCTTTAGCAAAGAAAGTGTTGTAGTATCCCAGAATTACAGAATGAGAACCTGCATTTTAGCAAATTCCCAGGTTATTTATATGCACTAAATAAAGACAAGTCCCTATTTTTTAATTATTTATATCTGAGAATATGGATATGTAGAAATTCTACCAGTTACTAAATTTAACTCCTCATATTGGAAAGCCTAAATCCACTAAATGCTTTCTGTCAGCTGTTTTAACTCATCCATGACTTTTTAAGTTATTAGTGACAATCAGGCCACATAGTTTTAGTCTCCCTTAATCCCAAAATTCCTCTGCCACCAGTAAAATTTTAAAATGATGTAGAAATTCTAATTTTAAAGGGTGGCAGTTTTCGGGGTGCTGTTACATGGGAGTAACAGGAAATATGATGCACACTGTAATACATATTTTATACAATAGGCTAGGCAACAGTATATCAGAGATAACCAAAAAGTTTGTGAAGGAGGGAGTCTTGGGAGACCCATGACAACACAGTGGGTATTGATGAGCACACACCCCAGAAACCTCAATCTAGGATTGGAGGTCCAGCAGACAATTGAGTAAGGTCAAAACCGATGGGCTGAACACCTCAGCAAAATTGCAGGCTCTATGAATATGTGAACAGCTTCATACTTATGCTTTTATTTCCTCATTTGAAATGCTAAGTTATTATATGAAAGTTAAATGAGATGTTACATGTTAAGCACTTAGCATGGTGCCTGGAACAAAATAAAGGCTTGACATAAGTCAAAACCATGGTGAAAACATGTGTTCTCTGTAGGCCTCTGTTTCCTCATTCATTCTATAAATATTACTAAGAACCTACTAACTGCTAAGCTCCATGCTAGGCACTGGAGATCCAGTGAGAGTTAAAACTCAGTCCCTTTTGCTTAAAAGCAACAAGACAGGTGGAGAAGCCAAATAAAGACTAGGTGCTACAACAAAAAAAAATGTCTAGAGCAGCACAGAGAGATGAGGAACTCTGGAGACCCCAAATGCGAAAAGGCTAATACCACTTGTTCATAATTTATTTATTATTATCCCGCCCCCCCAAATTTAGAAGCAGGAAGGCAGTCAGACTCCACACATGCACCCAACCAAGATCCACCCAACATGCGCACCAAGGGGCAATGCTCTTTCTGTCTGGGGCATTGCTCTGTTGCAACAGGAGCCATTCTAGCACCTGAGTCAGAGGCCATGGAGCCCTCCTCCAAACCCAGGCTAACTTTGCTCCAATGGAGCTTTGGCTGCAAGAAAGGAAGGGAGAGATAGAAAGCAAAAAGATGGGGAAGGTTGAAGAAGCAGATGGCTGCCTCTTCTGTGTGTCCTAGACAGGAATTGAACCCAGGACTTCCACACACTAGGCCAAAGCTCTCTCACTGAGCCATCCAGCCAAGGACACCACCTGTTTATAATTTAAAGTAAAAAAAGAAATGGTAATAATAGAAGAAAACAGAGGTGAAAATGGCATCTTCCTGAACTTTCTGATGACAACATTCTAGATAATTGAGGCTGTCTCTCCTGTTTTTGTGTTTAAGCCTTAATGATTCCATAAAAGCTGGTTTACATGACCAAGTCAAAGAAACTCAGGTCTAGAAGAGCTCATCAGCACCCACTCTTGCTTCAGTGTGTCCAAGCTTTGGAAGGAAGACAGAGAAATAAAGGGAATACAGGGAAGACAGCTGTGAAGCAGGAAACCAGAAGGTTTTATAGGCAGACCTCATTCTATTGTGTGTAGTTCATTGTTATTCATAGATGTTGCCCTATTTTTTTTCTTTTAAACTGATGGCAAAAACCCTCCACTAGTAAATTTTGATTACAGCTCACTCTATTTCATGGTTGGTCTGGAACCAAACCAGCAAACTATCCAAGGTTTGCCTCTGATTATTTCAAAAGCCTGGGGCTATGTATCCTTACACTTGTTTATTTACTCATTCAATGTAACCACATCACATCATTAGAAAAGATCAGAAAATTATCTTTTTTTCTGAGGCAGAAGGGAGATCTCAACCCCCAAATAATTCCACTATCACCATCACAACTCGCTTTTTTGTACACTCAGCACCTGCTAGGGCCTGAAGTTCCGATCACTACAGCAAAAAGAGCTTGGAAACATTCTCAGGAGCCCTTACCTCCTACTTGATGAAATCCTATACATCACTCAAAGGCCACTTTTAGGCTCTTTTTCTCTGAAGTCTTCCCAACCCATAGGAGGGGCTGTACCAAAGCTGTATCTATTAATATTCCCCATTTAAACTGTCAGTTCCCTTAAGAGTCTGCGGGTTTTGCATCCCCAGCACTCAGCGCTGGGTCCTGCACATGGTAGGCCGAACAGCAGCGTTTTCATAGATGACAAAAAGCAAGCCTCCTCTAGATGGACTGAGGAGCTCAGGAACAAACAGTTCTCCCCATTTGTGCAAACCTGAAGCTGGGTCCTTCATTCTTTGGGTCCAGCGCCCCTGGATCCTGCACCAACTTGGCTGGGAATTCGGAGAGCAGAGGCTGAGATTTCTCCATGGTTTGAGAAATGATGGCGAGAACCCAGATTCCGCCGGCATGACCTCAGAGGCGCCTCTGGGCCAATACAGCCTGGAGTTGTGTGGAAAGACCAGCAGCACCCAACAAAGGTGCAGTGCATGCGTGCGAACACGCAAACACACACACACACGAACTCGCAGAAATGCACACAGAGGTGGCAAGAGAGGCAGCGACAAACCCTCCCCAAGCCAAAGAGCAGCGCACAGCTCAACAGGGTAAACTGGCCATCTTTGCCAACAGTTGACCACTGAGGCACTGGGTCTTTTCAACCCTTTAGACCCAGCCCCAGTGGCCCGCACTTGGAGGGCTGAGGAGCACCCCCAGAGCCCAGTCCGAGGCTTCCGCAGCTGACAGGGCAGCTACTGGGCGGGATGGTGCTGGGCCATCAGCGGGCGGGGGCACAAAAAGGTGTGGGGCAGGGCAGAGCGAATGACGGAGGGCATGGCAGACAGGGACCAGCAGAAGGAGTGGGGTGGGATGAGGCGAGGAAGACACAGGTGGGGCAGAGGGCTAGGGGTTATTATGGGATAGTGAGGTGCAGGGAGGAGCTGGGATGGCATGGGGTGGGGGCAGGACAGGATGGGGCTGCAAGGCGCAGGGACACAATATGAAGAATAGGGAATAGGGATTGGAGAAAGATCCAAAGGTTTATTTCAGCAGATTTCTGCTATGTGTAGCAGGCTGCGGGGAGGGGCAAAGACAGCGAGAGGTGGGGCCGGCAAGGGGCAGGGGAAGCACAGTGAGGAGCGGATCCACTCTGCATGTTATAAAGAAGTGTTCAAAAAAGAGCCTCCTCACTTTTATGTCCAACCTACGTATGGAATAATGCAGTTCCTGTTTTTTTTCTGATTTACTTATTTCACTTCATATAATGTTATCAAGATTCCACCATTTTGCTGTAAATGATCCGATGTCATCATTTCTTATGGCTGAGTAGTATTCCATAGTGTATATGTGCCACATCTTCTTTATCCAGTCATCTATTGACGGGCTTTTTGGTTGTTTCTATGTCCTGGCCACTGTGAACAATGCTGCAATGAACATGAGGCTGCATTGATAAGAGTGTGGTGGTTACAGGGGAGGGGGGAGAGGGAGAAAGAAAGGAGGAGGGGGAGGGGCACAAAGAAAACTAGATAGAAGGGGACAGAGGACAATCTGACTTTGGGTGATGGGTATGCAACATAATTGAACATAGAGATAACCTGGAATTGTTATCTTTGAATACATGTATCCTGATTTATTGATGTCATTCCATTAAAAAAATAAAAGTATTTTTTTAAAAAGAGGCTCCTCATGCCCTTTCTGTGAAAGGAAATTTTGTTCATGTCTCATGGTCGTTGTGATGGAAGAAACAGCATGTGTCACCTCAGTGAAATTTGAGTTTAGAAAGAAGAAATCCTTGATTGGGAAAGAGATATTATTTAAAAAAACACAAAAAAGGCCTGATATGTGTTGGCACAGTGGACAAAGCGTTGACTTTGAAACACTGGGGTCACGGGTTCAGAGCCCTGCACTTGTCTGGTCAAGGCATATATGGGAGATGATGCTTTCTGCTCCTCTTTCCTCTCTCTCTCTCTCTCTCTCTCTCTCTCTCTCTCTCTCTCTGTCTCCCTCCATCCTCTATAAAATAAAAAAAACCCAAAAAACAAAAATAAAACAATCACAAAAATGTACATGTTATGGTTTTGCATGTGAAGTGTCTGTCGGCACCCTGTCTGTGAGTGCGCACAGTGTGCACATGAAGACATAAATTTGTCATATCGCAGGAGAAGCCTGTTGGTGTTCTTAGAACTGGTTCTTATTCTGAGTTGCATGACATAGCTCTGTGAAAATGAGGATGAGAGGGTACTAGACTCTAAAAATAATTTTATGTAAATGTGGGCTCATAACCTTCCGTTATGGAGGTATGGAGTATTCAGGTAGGTCGTTCACTTTCATTTGAGGGAAATGGCACCATTTCTGGGAGTCTTCATTCATAGGTCTATGGGCGATGTATTCCCACTGCTCTGACTGGGTCCTGCGTTTCCCGCTGGCATTGTAGACCGGTCATGAAAACTTGGCCATGAGTCTGGGCAGTGTCCAGGTTGTTCCTGTGGGGGGGAGGAGCAAGTAAGTGTTTCAATCGGGAGGCCACAAGTGAGTCTGTGGGGGCCACCATGGATGAGTGGGAGAGTCTCAAGGAAGGGAGCTGGGAGACTGGAGCAGGAGAGAGACCAAAGTGTGGTGCCCGCTGCTGCCCTGAATGTGGGTCCTGTGCAAAAGGAGAGGGTGCAGAGGGGAAGGTGGGGAGGGAGGAAAGGGGAGGTATTTTCAAATTCCATTAATGTTCCCAGGAGGGGAGGAGCATTGTGTCACACTGAGGATGGTTATGAAGTGTCTGGGTCATGGAGCAGCTTCCAGGGTGAGGTCTCATAAAATATTGAAATGAGGTGGCCCAGGGAAAAGTTGTTCTCAGCTGGTTTCTCCAGTGTGTGTGTCAAGACAGTATCCTCAGTGTGCTTCCCGTGGCCATATCCGCATAGTGAATCTTTGAAGGTTTGCTGTTGATGTATTTGCAGTGCAGTGCTACCTCCATGCATCTCCTGCAGCCATTGCTCAATTGGAGTGAGTTGGTGACAGGTGCTGAGGGTGGCTCCATTGTGTCAGCCTCAGGCACTAAGAAGTGCTTGGTTGCTAAGCAAAGGAGCAATGACCCAGATGGTCAAAACATCACCCCTAAGTAGGCTTGCCGGGTGGATTTTGCATATGGGATTTGGTCTCTCTGCCTCCCTTCTTTTCATTAAATAAAAAAAATAACAGCAGATAGCTTCTGCCAGTTAGCTCAAGTGCTTAGGAACATCAACTGAAAACACCAAGTTTGGGATTTGATCCCCAGTCAGGGCATATCTAATGAGTCCATGGCTGAGTGAAACAACAAATGAATGTTTCCCTTCCCACTCCCTTCTCTCTCCTATCTTCTTTCTGTCTCTCTGTAAATCAATAAAAATTAAACTTTGGCCAGATAGCTTCATTGGTTACAGCATTGTCCTGGACCATGAAGGTTGTTGGTTTGATTACTTGGTTAGGGCACATACAGGAAAATCTCAATGTTTCTATCTCTCTCTGCCTCTCTCTCAAAAAGAACAACAAAACAGCGGGGAGAACTAATTGTAAACCGAAGACTGTAGCCAGTTTCCTACTGTAAATCTTGGGGATTAAATGGAATTAGGTATTGCCCTGTCTTCTCAGAAGAAAATTAGTCCTCAAGGTAGCTCCATGCAGAAATCTCAGCTGATGAGGCAGGAAAGCTGGCCCCGCCCATCCTGCCCTGCAGCCCACTGCGCGCTTGTCTGGGGGCTGATCTGGGTGCAAGAGATGGCTTGAGGGTGAAGGATTCGCGCCAGGCATGACCCTTTCCCAAACAGAGCCACGGGCTTGTGCAGGAGACATAGGGCATCTACGCAAGTGCTGGGAGAGGGAGGGAGGTAGAGAGAGGGTGGACCTCCGCTGTTTCAGAGGGGCTGCTAAGGGGAGGCAGCCTGTGGTGTCCTCATTTAAAACACTTTCAACTGCAGAGGGTGATTGGAGACACTTGAAGCCTCCTGAAGGCCACTCAGGCCAAAGGCCATGTGAGCCCTATTAGGCAGTGAGGGGAAGGGCAAGGTGGGGTTGCATAGAAGGAACCCAACAGGTAGGGCAGGCTAAGTGCCATCGCTTAAGAGGAAACTCTGGAGGAGGTCGCACCTGGCAGATGAAAGGCAGGGTCTTGGAAACCAGCCTGATTGGGCAGGGTGAAGGAGATCACTGGGTGCAGAGACTTGGGAGGAGGGACTTGATAGGGGTTAGGGTTAGTGTGAGGGTTAGGGTTAGGGTTAGTGTGAGGGTAAGGGTAAGGGTGAGTGTAAGGGTGAGGGTGAGGGTTAGAAAGGTTAGGGTGAGAGTGAGGGTGAGGGTTAGGTTTAGATTGGGTAAGGTTTAAAGCAGGGGTTCCCAAACTTTTTACACAGGGGGCCAGTTCACTGTCCCTCAGACCATTGGAGGGCCAGAATATAAAAATAAACTATGAACAAATTCCTATGCACACTGCACATATCTTATTTTAAAGTAAAAAAACAAAACGGGAACAAATAAAATATTTAAAATAAAGAACAAGTAAATTTAAATAAAAAAACTGACCAGTATTTCAATGGGAACTATGCACCTCTCACTGACCACCAATGAAAGAGTTGCCTCTTCTGGAAGTGCGGTGGGGGCCAGATAAATGTCATCTGGGGGCTGCATGCAGCCCAGGGGCCGTAGTTTGGGGACCCCTGGCTTAAAGTTAGGGTTAGGGTTATGAAGAATTGATGCTTCTCATCTCTTCCAGCCTGTTGGTCCTGCTCTCTTTCTCAAAAAAATGTGGAGGAATTGTTCACCCTGAAGTCATGTCAAACCATTATATTTTGATTTTTTTATCACTTTTTTCATTATCTCCTCAAATTTACTTTCTGCTCCTTGGTGTTTGCTGCAGTCTAAGATACTATAGCATTGTTTTCAGTTCCTGCATATTTGGTGAGGTGAACAGAAACCTCTGGTCTCAGTTTCACAAATATCCTTTTCTTTTTTCTGCTAAAAAACTGGTCAACAAACCCCCACCCCATAACTCCATTCCCCAGAGACTCCTCTCTCGTTCCTTGGCAGTTGCCACAAAAAAAAGGCCCACATTTCACACCTCCACTCCTTGGTGCGTCTAGTCCCAGGCTACACAAAGTATGGTTCCTTCATCTCTAGCAAAGGGAGTGTTGTAGTGTCCCAGACTTAAAGAATGTGAATCTGCATTTTAGCAACATCCCAGGTTATTTATATACACTAAATGTTCAAAGTGCCTATTTTTTAATTATTTATATCTGAGAAAATGGATATGTAAAATTCTACCCTTTCCTAAATTTAACTCCTCATATTAGAAAGCCAAAATGACAAGCTCACAAAAACAGAGTGGAAGCTGCCAGGAACTGGGGTATTGAGAAAACAGAGAAGTTGGTGCAAGGGAACAAACTTTTGATATAACATAAATAAGATCTGAGGATCTAAAGATAACATGGCAGCCTGACCAGTGGTGGTACATTAGATAAAGCATCAACCAGAAACACTGAGGTGCCTGTTTGGAAACCTTGTGGTTGCTAGTTCAAGCATGGGGTCAACAATAGTATCCCAAGGTTGAGCCCTAGGTTGCTGGCTCAACATAAGAACCCCAGTCCAGGCACATATAAGAAGCAATCAATGAACAACCAAATTGACTGAACACCTTACTTTTATAAGTATGACCATTTCCACCATTACACATGAAAAAGTAGGGCATGCAATCACTAACGCTTTTATTTCTGAGTGTTGGGAAAACGATACTGTCACATCAGGACTGGATAGATGTATGATTATCATATCTTTGGTACTTATGATTGAGAAGATTGTCCCTTTAGGAATTGAAGACCTGTATGAAAAAATAGAAATCAGTAACATAATTTATAAAAGCATAATATCTCTGCTTTATAGGCAGATAAAAATTTATAATATCTGGTGCTACATATAAAAAAAGTTTGTTTTTTTAACAAAATAAAATAGAACCAAATTTGTATTAATAACAAGAATCTTTACTTTAAGACAAAACTAATTCTCTTTCTCGCAAAAACTTATCCCAGTATATCATACATTTTAATTCAATTAGAACATATCTTTGTTTCATTTTATACAGAGTTCATTTTGTTTTTTATTTTTCTGTAGCTTTATTGATATATACTAGAATTCTAATCCTTTAAGAAAATTTTAATTCTGGTAAAAACCAAAATTAAGTAATTGTATATGTTATGCCAGTATTCTTTACATTAATATTCATAAACAAAATCAATCTTGCTGTTGGTTGAGCTGTATTTAATGGTAGCACGATTATTTTTAATATTTTACAAGACATATTTACTAGTTGTCACATATATGCTTAGTTTCTTGGTAATATAAAGTGAAGCATAAATAAACGTATAATTCTAATTCTCAAGCAAACTCCCACTGCCCTGCACCACAAAAAATATTTTTTAAAAGCCACAATGTTACAAATCAAAACATTCCTCTGCTGGTCCTCTGTATATAAACTCTTTCAGGTCTTATCTTTTTCTCTCAGTTCCATGGCAGTGCCTCCCAATTGGCTGCTGCAGAAATTTAAATAGCCTCAGCATGACTAGAAGAAGCAGACACTATCTCAGGTGCATTTTCAGATATGGTAAAATTTATCCTAAATGAGTACCATAATAAAAATATGCAAGTGCCATTTGGGTCAGAGAGGCAGCTCAGGTACCCTATGCCTGCATAAGGGGCATATTAGACTGAACCTCACTCAGTTTAGTGGCTGACTCCTTCTAGCAGTTTCTGCTTAAATCCATTAAATTGTTGAAACATCAAGCTAAACTGAAGCAATATATACCATGATTTCTAAAAAAGTCAAAACACAATTGGAAACTATAAACCTTAGAAAATTAAGTGATAGCGTATTCAAATAACTCCCCACTAAAAATGGGCATATAAAATACTTTATGTCAGAAATCAGTAGGGAAATGCAAATTAAAACTGTTATAAGACGTTACTTCACACCTATCAGGAGGGCTTTCACTAACAAATCAATGAACAACCAGAGATGATGAGGATTTGGAGGAAGAAAACAATTCTCCAGCATTGCCTGCCTGCATACAGTTTTTCCTTTTCTTTTCTCCTTTCGGAACTTTCACAATTCCACTTTAGCATATATGGCTGCAACAAAGAAAGACTCTAAACACATTGATGCACTGCTAAAATCTGGACGACTTCCTTGCTCCTACCACAGTTGTGTAACATAAATTTTCCTACCTTGTCTTTCTTTTATTTTTGCATATTCCAGACAAACAAGAGAGGTAATTTAGTAAATTTTTCAGGGTAAATCTAGTTGAACTCTCAGCCAAATCACTTCTTCATCAACAAATGACCATTTTCTGATGCCACTACCAACTTATTAAAGGTTCAAGCCCTAGTTATTAAAATCATTAGCAGTGGATGCTGCTTATTTTGCTCACAATTAATACCACTAAGGGAATATAAACACACCAATTTTTTCCACTATACAGCACACTGTCCTGTTGTCCATGCTACCTCACTCCCTCCAATTCTTCACTGCCTGTGAATCATTCTCCATTCTGTACTTATTCCGACAAATTCTCCCTTCCCTTTATAGCTTTTTTATTTTATATAAAGTCTGCCTTACATATTCCCCATTTATTTCTAGATGAACATGCCACAATCATTTTCCTTTTTACCCTGGTCCCTCCATTACCATCTTGTCATGAACAATGACCCACTCCCACTTCTGACTCTATAACACCCTTTACCTGGCCCAGTCTCAGCACTTGTTTATAATTTCTTCCATGCCGTACTCTGCACACTCTCACAGTTGCTACCACACTTGACATTCCACAAACATACTGCTCCTACACCTGGCTGAGTTTCAATCACTTTCCAGTCTTGAGAATCTCAGGGTGCAATTTGCCACCACAATCCTTTTACTTATATTTTCAAAGCTCTTGTTGCACTCAAGCCATTTCACAGAAACCCCCTTCTCACTTCTGCTGTCTCACTGCTGCCTGGTTGAAAGAGTACATCAGCATGAGCTGCAGTCAATCCTTTTATCCATGCCTTTAGTACTTAATAGGGTTGCAAAAAAATAAAATAAAGGGCAGGTCTATTTGAAAATAAGATGCATTATAGAATAAATACTGTGAGAAAAGAAAATATAAAAAATTATTAGAATCCTATATCATCTCCTCAACCAAACTGTTTTTGTGAATTTGAATAACTACTCATGACTACTATAAAACACAAAGTTTCCTAAAACATAAGCATGCAACAATATGCAAAGTGAGAAATGGGAAAAGACACAAAGGTGCTGCAAAAGCAGTTTGAGAGTTTCTGGTTATGTGTACTAGCTCTTAATTTCAAAACGTACATTGGATAGCAGCACAGGAATACATTTTTCTGGTGACATTTACCTGGCTGTAATTTTCAAGATATCCATGAGATGGCAGCAGAAAATTTTGTTTGCTTTTTCTAGAAACGCCCTTGGCTGTTTTAATCCAAATGTATGCAAAACGCAGCAGCAATCATCCTGGCTGAATGGCTCGCTTGGCTGGAACATTGTCTTGCAATGCAGAGGTGGCTGGTTCAGTCCTTGGCTGGGGAACATACAGAAACTGATCAATGCTTCTGTCTTACTGTATCCTCCTGCCTCCCCTTTGATTCAATAAAAATAAAAAATTAAAGAAATAAAAAAAATAAAGACAAAAATAAAAGGCAACGGAGAATATTTTACTTGCCCACAGCATTCATTGAGAATCCAGACATGCTATTCACTTCTATATTAAGACCCTCATATGACCCACCTCACTTAATGTTCCCATTTGTCAAATGAGACAGAAACGATTGTTATCTGCATTTCATAGGTATTTGAACTAAAGACTGATTCTAACTTAATTCAAAACCCAGAAATGATGGTCCAAAATGAGACAGAAGAGTGTACACACACGGTATCCTGGACACATACAGCCATCAAAGTTGTCCTTAAATTTTTTGAATACTATTTTTTTAAATAAATTTTTATTAATGATAATGGGATGACATTAATAAATCAGGGTACATATATTCAAAGAAAACATGTCTAGGTTATTTTGTCATTAAATTATGTTGCATACCCCTCGCCCAAAGTCAGATTGTCCTCTGCCTCCCTCTATCTAGTTCTCTGTGCCCCTCCCCCTCCCCCTAACTCTCTCCGTCCCTCCCTCCCATGTCCTCCCTCCCCCCACCCCTGGTAACCACCACACTCTTGTCCATGTCTCTTAGTCTCGTTTTTATATCCCACCAATGTGTGGAATCATGTAGTTCTTGTTTTTTTCTGATTTACTTATTTCACTCCGTATAATGTTATCAAGATCCCACCATTTTGCTGTAAATGATCTGATGTCATCATTTCTTATGGCTGAGTAGCATTCCATAGTGTACATGTGCCACATCTTCTTTATCCAGTCTTCTATTGAAGGGCTTTTTGGTTGTTTCCATGTCTTGGCCACTGTGAACAGTGCTGCAATGAACATGGGGCTACATGTGTCTTTATGTATCAATGTTTCTGAGGTTTGGGGGTATATACCCAGTAGAGTGATTGCTGGGTCATAAGGTAGTTCTATTTGCAGTTTTTTGAGGAACCACCATACTTTCCTCCATAATGGTTGTACTACTTTACAGTCCCACCAACAGTGGATGAGAGTTCCCTTTTCTCCCCAGCCTCTCCAATATTTGCTATTACCCGACTTGTTGATAATAGCTAATCTAACAGGGGTGAGGTGGTATCTCATTGTAGTTTTGATTTGCATTTCTCTAATAACTAATGAAGCTGAGCATCTTTTCATATATCTGTTGGCCATTTGTATTTCTTCCTGGGAGAAGTGTCTGTTCATGTCCTCTTCCCACATTTTTATTGGATTGTTTGTTTGTTTGTTGTTGAGTTTTATGAGTTCCTTGTAAATTTTGGATATTAGTCCCTTATCTGAGCTGTTGTTTGAAAATATCATTTCCCATTTAGTTGGCTGTCTGTTTATTTTTATATCAGTTTCTCTTGCTGAGCATTTTATTCTGATGTAGTCCCATTCATTTATCTTTGACTTCACTTCTCTTGCCATTGGAGTCAAGTTCATAAAATGTTCTTTAAAACCCAGGTCCATGATTTTAGTACCTATGTCTTCTTCTATGTACTTTATTGTTTCAGGTCTTATATTTAGGTCTTTGAACCATTTTGAATTAATTTTAGTACACAGGGAGAGGCTGTAGTCGAGTTTCATTCTTTTGCATGTGGCTTTCCAGTTTTCACAACACCATTTGTTGAAGAGGCTTTCTTTTCTCCATTGTGTGTTGTTAGCCCCTTTATCAATGATTATTTGACCATATATATGTGGTTTTATTTCTGGGCTTTCTATTCTGTTCCATTGGTCTGAGTGTCTATTTTTCTGCCAATACCATGCTGTTTTGATTATCGTGGCCCTATAATATAGTTTAAAGTCAGGTGTTGTAATGCCCCCAGCTGCATTCTTTTTCCTTAGGATTGTTTTGGCTATTCGGGGGTTTTTATACTTCCATATAAATCTGATGATTTTTTGTTCCATTTCTTTAAAAAATCTCATAGGAATTTTGATGGGAATTGCATTAAATTTATATATTACTTTAGGCAATATGGCCATTTTAATTATATTTATTCTTCCTACCCAAGAACAAGGAATATATTTCCATCTTATTGTGTCTTTTTCTATTTCTCTTAACAATGCTTTGTAGTTTTCGTTATATAGGTCCTTTGCATTCTTTGTTATGTTTATTCCTACGTATTTTATTTTTTTTGTTGCAATCGTGAAGGGGATTATTTTTTGAGTTCGTTTTCTAATATTTCATTGTTGGCATATAAAAAGGCTATGGACTTTTGTATGTTAATTTTGTATCCTGCGACCTTACTGTATTGGTTTATTGTTTCTTGTAATCTTTTTGTGGAGTCCTTCGGGTTTTCGATGTATAGGATCATATCATCAGCAAAAAGTGATACCTTTACTTATTCTTTTCCGATATGGATGCCTTTTATTTCTTTGTCTTGTCTGATTGCTCTGGCCAGAACTTCTAGCACCACGTTAAATAAGAGTGGAGAGAGTGGACAACCATGTCTTGTTCCTGATTTAAGGTAGAAAGTCCTCAGTTTTATGCCGTTTAATATGATGTTGGCTGATGGTTTACCATATATGGCCTTTATCATGTTGAGATATTTTCCTTCTATACCCATTTTGTTGAGAGTCTTAAACATAAAATTGTGTTGTATTTTATCAAAAGCCTGTTCTGCATCTATTGATAAG
The DNA here is from genome assembly GCF_036850995.1 of Saccopteryx leptura. NCBI lineage: Eukaryota > Metazoa > Chordata > Mammalia > Chiroptera > Emballonuridae > Saccopteryx > Saccopteryx leptura. The sequence continues at coordinate 127,634,961 of NC_089506.1, forward strand.
ATCATGTGGTTTTTGTTCTTTGTTTTGTTGATATGGTGTATTACGTTAACCGTTTTTGCGTATGTTGAACCATCCTTGAGATTCTGGGAAGAATCCCACTTGATCATGATGTATTATTTTTTTAATATGTTGTTATATTCGGTTTGCCAGTATTTTGTTTAGTATTTTAGCATCTGTATTCATTAGAGATATTGGTCTGTAGTTTTCTTTCTTTGTGCCATCCTTGCCAGGTTTTGATATGAGGGTTATGTTGGCCTCATAAAATGTGTTTGGAAGTATTGCTTCTTCTTCAAATTTTTGGAAGACTTTGAGTAGAATAGGAACCAAGTCTTCTTTGAATGTTTGATAGCATTCACTAGTATAACCGTCTGGGCCTGGACTTTTATTTTTGGGGAGGTTTTTAATAGTTTTTTCTATTTCCTCCCTGCTGATTGGTCTATTTAGGCTTTCCGCTTCTTCATGACTCAGTCTAGGAAGGTTGTATTGTTCTAGGAATTTATCCATTTCTTCTAGATTGTTGTATTTGGTGGCATATAATTTTTCATAGTATTCTACAATAATTCTTTGTATATCTATGATGTCTGTGGTGATCTCTCCTCTTTCATTTTGGATTTTATTTATTTGATTCCTGTGCCTTTTTTCCTTGGTGAGTCTTGTCAAGGGTTTGTCAATTTTGTTGATCTTTTCAAAGAACCAGCTCCTTGTTTTATTGATTTTTTCTATAGTTTTTCTGTTCTCTATTTCATTTATTTCTGCTCTGATTTTTATTATCTCCTTTCTTCGGCTGGTTTTGGGTTGTCTTTGTTCTTCTTTTTCTAGTTCCTTAAGCTGTGAAGTTAAGTGGTTTACTTCGGCTCTCTCTTGTTTGTTCATATAGGCCTGAAGTAATATGAACTTTCCTCTTATTACTGCTTTTGCTGCATCCCAGAGATTCTGATATGTCGGAAAATATCAGAATAATAATGATATGTTATTTTCATTTTCATTTGTCTGTATGTATCTTTTGATCTCTGCGCTTATTTCTTCTTTGACCCATTCATTTTTTAGAAGTATGTTGTTTAGTTTCCACATTTTTGTGGGTTTTTCCCCCTCTTTTTTGCAGTTGAATTCTAGTTTCAAGGCTTTATGATCAGAAAATATGCTTGGTACAATTTCAATTTTTCTAAATTTGCTGATATTGTCTTTGTGGCCCAATATATGGTCAATTCTTGAGAATGTTCCATGTACACTAGAGTAAAATGTATACTCTGTTGCTTTGGGATGAAGTGTCCTGTAGATGTCTATCATATCCAGGTGTTCCAGTATTTCGTTTAAGGCCACTATATCTTTATTGATTCTCTGTTTGGATGACCGATCTAGAGCCGTCAGCGGTGTATTGAGGTCTCCAAATATGATTGTATTTTTGTCAGTTTTTGTTTTAAGGTCAATAAGTAGCTGTCTTATATATTTTGGTGCTCCTTGGTTTGGTGCATATATATTAAGGATTGTTATGTCTTCTTGATTCAGTGTCCCCTTAATCATTATGAAATGACCATTTTTGTCTCTGAGTACATTTTCTGTCTTGTAGTCAGCATTATTTGATATGAGTATTGCTACATCTGCTTTTTTTTGGGTGTTGTTTGCTTGGAGTATTGTTTTCCAGCCTTTCACTTTGAATTTGTTTTTATCCTTGTTGCTTAGATGAGTTTCTTGTAGGCAGCATATAGTTGGATTTTCTTTTTTAATCCATTCTGCTACTCTGTGTCTTTTTATTGGTAAGTTTAATCCATTTACATTTAGTGTAATTATTGACACTTGTGGGTTCCCTATTGCCATTTTATAAATTGCTTTCTGTTAGTTTTGTATCTTGTTTGATTCTTCTCTTTTGTTTTTCTATCATTTGTTTTTGTTTGTTAGTGTCCCATACTTCTTTCCTCTGTTGCTACTTTTTTTAAGTCAAGTGTTTTTATGGTGGTTTTTTTAAGGGTGATTACCATAAATAATGAAAAGGGTACCTACCATATTCATTATAGTACCCTATCTTATGAGTATTTCTGCACTTCATCATCCTTTGCTACTGTTAATCTCCATCCTCTCCCCCCTTTTTTTCCTTTGTTGTCACAGTTTAAGTTTGGTTTTATTGTGTTCTTGGTGGAGCTGTTACTTGTTGTTTTGTTTTCTTTTGTTCTTTGAATCTGGTTGGAAAACCCCCTTTAGTATTTCCTGGAGTGGGGGCTTTCTGATGATAAATTCTCTCATCTTTTCTGTATTTGTGAATATTTTTATATCTCCTTCGTACTTGAAGGATAGCTTTGATGGGTATAGTATTCTTGGCTGAAAATTCCTCTCTTTCAGAGCTTTAAATATTGGGGTCCACTCTCTTCTATCTTGTAGAGTTTCTGCTGAGAAATCTGATGATAATCTAATAGGCCTTCCTTTATATGTTGTACTCTTCTTTTCCCTGGCTGCCTTGAGAATTTTTTCTTTGTCATTGGTTTGTGTCATCTTTATTATGATGTGCCTTAAAGTGGGTTTGTTGGGGTTAAGAAAACTTGGTGTTCTGTTTGCTTCTTGAATTTGAGGTTTTAGTTCTTTCCACAGGCTTGGGAAGTTCTCGTCTATTATTTGTTTGAGTATATTCTCCATTCCATTTTCTTTTTCTTCTCCCTCTGATATACCTATTATTCTTATGTTATTCTTTCTGATGGAGTCAGACAATTCCTGTAGGGCTTTCTCGTTTTTTATTATTTTTGAGTCTCTTTCTTCTTCTCTCTGTTGTGCCTCAAGTTGTTTGTCTTCTATTTCACTATCCTATTTTCTATCTGGGCTGTTCTGTTAGCTAAGCTTGTTACCTCGTTTTTCAGCTCGTGAATTGAGTTTTTCATTTCTGTTTGATTTGTTTTTATACTTTCAATTTCCTTGGTAATATACTCTTTGTGTTCATTGAGTTGTTTTCTGATCTCCCTAAATTGCCTTTCTGTGTTTTCTTGTATATCTCTGAGTATTTTTAAGATTTCTATTTTAAATTCTCTGTCATTTAGCTCCAAGGCTTCCACTATGTTAAGTCTTTTCTCCATAGATTTTTCCACATCTATTTGTGTTACCTCTCTCTCTTTTGTATCCATAATATTCGATTTCCTCTTTCTTATTGGCATCTGAGGGTGGTCTTGTTGATAGCACTAATTGGAATTAATAAAGAGTAAAAAGAAAAAAAAAAAGGTAAAACACCCCACAAAAAAAAAACAGTAATAATTTATTATTTCCCCCTTTTTTCTTTCTTCTCTTTCCCTCCTCTCACCTCCTCAGGGAAATATCGTGATGACCTGTGAATTATATTATGCTAAATGGAACAAAAACTGCCTATAATGGAGGGCCTGATTTAGGGTGAAGAGTTCAAGGGGCAAAAAAAGGGGAGTAGGGACCTACTAAATGCAAAAAAATAAAAATAAAAAGGAAAAAAATCTTAGACAAGCAAAAGATGATTTGCTTGTAAGTGATGGTCGACTAAGAGATATAATGAGAGGGATAAGAGGGAACCAGAAAAAAGGAGAAAAAAAAAGAATAATAAAGAAAAAATTAAAAATAATAAGTAAAATCTGTTGTATTAAGTGGAGCGAAGACTAAATACAATGGAGACCTTGGGTTGGAAGGAATGCTAGTGAGTTAAAAAGCAACATAAAAAGTACCCAAAATGCCACAAAAATAAACAAACAAACAAACAAAAACAAAAGTGATAAAAATAAAACCAAAAAAAAACCTTGAGTCCCAAATTAACTAATTTGTTCGTGATTGAGGATTAAATGGGAGGAAAAGTAAAACGAGAAAAGAAAAAACGAATAGAAAGGAAAAAATAAGAAAAAGAGAAAAACGAAGGAAGAAAAAAAAGGAAGAGCAAAAAACAAAATAAAGCAAAACAAAAACAAAAACAAAAGAGGAGAGAGTGAGAGTTAAGTGTTTTGGAGTATAACCTTAAAGGAGGGTGAGGATGAAGATAAGAAATAAAATGTAACACTCATGGGTATTGTAGTTCAAGAAAAGGGAAGCATAAGATGGGCAGAGAATAGAAGGACCGAGGTGGAGGAAATAGAAATAATAATAATAATGGCAATAAGATAGAAGAAACAAACAACAGCAAAAAAAAAAAAAAATTAGTGGAACAAGTTGTAAAGTCTGTGGATTTTTCTTGATTTTGAGAGGTTAACTTCTTCCTTTTTTCTTTTCTCTCCCTCTTCCTGGTCGGTGACTCTGTACCCCAGGCTCTGCCCCTGTGTCACACTTAGGTAGGGATTTGCAGTTGATGGGATTCTATGGCAATGTCATATAATTGGCTTTAGTCTCGCTGGTAGTCAAGGCTTGTTGGCGTTTGCAGGGTCCAACGATGAGAGAGTTTGCTTTCCTGGAGTCTCTCTCCCAGTCCCCCCTTCCTGAATTAGCAGCCTGGTGATCCAGCTATAAGGCTGCTACTGCTTCTGCCTGGGGAGTAAGAGGATCAAAGAGCTAGGAAATCCCCACTCTATCCCCACTCAGCGCAAGGCTTTGGGAAAGGCTCTGGCAGTCAGAGCCTCCAGTGTAATCAGGCGGGGGTGGGAGTCAATTGTTGTCAAGGTGACTGTTCAGCGCCTAGCATTCAGTTGGACCACTCAACCCAGGCTTTCCACACTTTGTAGCCTGTTTTGGCATGGAAGAAGAAGCACTAGTCTCTGCTTGCGACTAGTGTAGTAAAGATCTTATTATCTGCCAAGTTTCTCTTGTTAGCGTTTATCCCTGAATATGAAGGCTTTATCAATCAGAAGTTGCCCCCGCCCCTTTAGCGAGAGGCACTAAGAAATATCACGCCTCTTATCTTGTATCGCTGAACTGAGAGAGATCTTATCAATTATAGCCCGTGGGTGCGCATATTTCATGGGTTAAGCTAATTTCAGTGATTGGGTCCGCAGCTGTGCTCCCGAAGGTATTTCAGGCTGCTTGCGCGCCCCTCCGCCAATGCTTGATTGTTAGCTTGAATGGCTGGGTGAGGTGCCCCGCCCACGGAGAGAATCTCCCAAGTAGGGAAGACCGCCCTGGTGCCTCTCCCGCTCGCCTCGCCGCTGGCGGCTGGGGCGCACCGGGCACAGGATAATGGGGCACCCTGGGTGTGCGGGCCAGTAGGGCACACGCGTGAATGGGGTGCTCCAGGCACCGGTGGCTGGGGACTCTCACTCACAGTGCGCAGGCCGCTGGGAACGTTAGCGGTGCTCACTCTGCAACTGGACCGGGCGCGCGCCGGCGGCTGCTCGCCGCTCCCAAGTGTGGGCCCACTCACCACAGGTGCGCACTCCCTCTGCGGCTTGAATGAACGTTCCTGCGGTAGTTGGCTTCCTCCACACCCTCGTCTCTCAGATTCAAGTGATAACAGTCATTTCGCTTTCAGTTTGTGTGGAACTCCGGAATGCTCTGAGGATAAATTTTTCTGTTTCTAGTTGATAAATTTGTTGAGATTTTGGGGAGATCTGTCGGACATGCTGTTCCCAGTGCCATTTCCGTGACGTCACTCACTATTTTTTTTTTAAGAAGACCTTCACATAAACTAATGGTCCAGCTTGTCAAGCACTCAACCAAGGTGGAGTTGGGGTGGAAATTGGGCAGGAAATGGGATAGAATAGAATAGGAGAAAAGGGGAGTGAGGAAGTGGCTTGGCCCTTCCTAGTTGCTGAATTAACAAAGGATTCTTTAAGAGTGCTCTACCCACTTCTACCACCTCCCTGTCTGATGGCATTTTAAAATCTGTTATTCGGTCCAGAGCACAGGTCTACTTCTACCCATTTGTCTTTTTTTGAAACTTCACCTGACAGAAGCTTCCTACAGGCTCAGAATTAACACAAGAGCTGACTTATGGCTCCAACATTTACAAGCAAAAAAATAAAAACTAAGTCTCCTCCTCTGTTAAATGGCGAGAACCGTTCCTGCTTCGGTGCGTGTGAGGATTCAGAAAAGCCATGCTCATTAGCTCCTGCCCACTGTGTGACCAGAACTTTGCCTCTGTGCTATTCTGACCCATGTCTCATACAAAATTTCTATCAGTTCCCTCCTCTCTTTAGCCACCACCACATAGCATGTGAGACCTTGGAGCTCAGGATGGCCCTCCTGCACTCTGTCCTTGCCATTCCCAGCTGATGTCCAGGCCAATAATAAACGTATTTGGTGAAGTACCTGGAAGCCTGGGATTAACCGGGGACAACCTCTCAGTTCTTGCACTCTCACAACCTCTTCATTCCTTGGAAACCACATTCTAATAAAGGACGCTGAGGGGCCACATGAAAAGGGTAGGCATCCGGAGGAAAAGGGCAGAAGGACTCAGTGCCCATAACCTCCACCAATATTATGACTTGCTCATGACATTCTCTAAAAGCAAAGTAGTTATGGCACAAAGGGGTCCAACCCACAGACACTGACCTATTTTTCCTAACCTGCTCCCTGGAAAGTAATTTGAGAGTCTCAAAATGTAGCAGTAATTCATATAGCCTTACTGGGGTCCCTGTAAAGATTAATTTTTAAAACTTGTACATTTTTAAAAATAAATTAATGTGAACATTTCTTTTTTTCTTTCTTTTTTTTTTTACAGAGACAGAGAGAGAGTCAGAGAGAGAAATAGATTGGGAGAGACAGACACAAATGGAGAGAGTTTATATTATGTGCCAGGTCACAGATCAATCATCAGTTTTTCGTTGTGACACTTTACATGTTCATTGAGTCCTGTCTCATATGTGCCTTGGTCAGGGGTATACAGCTGATGGAGTGACCACTTGCTTGAGCCAGCGACCTTGGGCTCAAGCTGGTGAGCTGTGCTCAAACCACATGAGCCAACGATCAAGCTGGCGCCCTTGGGATCTCATACCTCGCTCCTCCGCATTCCAGTCAAATGCTCCAACCACTGCGCCATCGCCTGCTCAGGCTGTGAATATTTTTTTCTTTACTTTCTCTGGACTTTATTTAGTATCCTGGTTCTTAGTATGGGTGGAAGGGCTGTGTATTTTAAGGTTTTTTTGCCCTAAAATATATTCATCACTACATTTTTCCATAGGTTTCCTTATGTAGTTTTTATTTCCATTAATTTTAAGGAATTTTGCAACTTGAATTGTGATTTTGAGGGAGGGGGTTATTTAGGAGTGAATTTCCTTACCTTCAAAAAAGGGATTTTCAGGTAATTTCTATTTCTGTTTACTGTATTAAGTGTAATGACAACAAGAAACATACTTTATATCATTTCTAAGGTTAGAGGTATTTGAAACTTGCTTGAAAGAACATACAGGATTATATGTGGTAAATGTTATCAAAGTGCATTTCCCTGCTGCCACCTCTTGTGCACCTTGTGAATAAAAGCTCAATTCAGTTCACTTGGAAAAATACATCAGTTGGGTGTTGTGCGTTATCTATCAATGTTGAATCCAAAGCTATCTAAAAGAAACTTTTATAACTTGTAAATATAAAGAATTTCTAGTTACTGCTTGCTACATTTTTCAACGTTAATTGTAATGAAAGCAAGAGATATACTTGGTATATTTTCAATCCTCTGAAGTTGGCTGGAACTTGCTCCATAGCACATACAATAATGGTCTCTTTTACATGTGCTCTCTGCTGCCACCCCGTGTGAATCCTGAGAATCACGCTTCAGTACAGGTCCAAAGAAATAGTTTGGTAGAGAGCATTGTCTATAAACATTGATTCCAATTTGCCATTTCTGTAAAGATTTTGTGCATCTTTAGTGGTTTGTTTTCTGAAAATCTCTCGTTTCATCTTGTTTTTCTTCTTTCTTTGAGCCATGCTTTCATAAAGCCTTTGAAAGAGCCCATCATATACAAGGCACTGTGCTAGGAACTCATATCCCTGCAGTCAATGACTTCCCATTCTACTCTTTTAACTTCTGTCTTTTTAACTTCTTTTATATAAATCTACTTCGTGTATTGTAAAATAAGATGTGGTTTGATTTGACAATTATGTTGAATTCTACCAGATTTTCTATTATAAAAAATATATTCTTATTGCAGAAGTGCAAGAAAAATTATCTCAATAACAACAACAACATATTTTCATATGGATATGTCTATTCTTAATATTAGGACATTTTCTTTCCATATTCTTTGTGTACTTATTATATTTCTCTATGTATATATACTCAGGTACATTGGGTGTGTGTACATCAGTGTGCATAGATGTACATTGCACATAAGCATATCTCTCTGTGTCCACAGTGTCTGTCATTTGTGGATATCTGTGTAGGTATGCAAATGACTATTTATTCATTCATTCAGGAAACACTTATTGTATTTCTATAATGTGCCAGGTACTGTGCTCGAAACTAGTTGCCTATAGTTAATGAGACAGACACACCTTCTGTCTTTATAAATACTACACTGTCATGGGGTATAGAGATGAAAAATACATAAATAAAATAATCATAAGTTTAACAAGCACTGAATTTGGTAGTGCAATATTTTGGTGTGAGATCTCGAGGGCGCCAGCTTGAGCATGGGTTCATGTGGTTTGAGCAAACTCACCAGCTGGCTCGAAAAAGTGGTAACTCGATCAGCTGTAGCCCTCTGGTCAAGGCACATATGAGAAAGAGTCAATGTACACGTAAGGGGTCAAAACAAAAAACTGACAATTGATCACTGACCTGGCACATAATAATAACTCTCTCCATTTATGGACACAGTTGTACACACACCCAATGTACCTGAGTACATATACATAGAGAAATATAATAGGTACAGAAAGAATATGAAAAAAATCTCCTAATATTAAAGGTAGATATATCTGTATGAAAATTTGTTGTTCTTGTTTTTTCAGATCATTTTCTCTTCCACTTCTGCAATAAGAATATATTTTTATAATATAAAAGCTGTTAAAATTCAAAGTACTTGTCAAATCAAAGAACATCTGATTTTACACTACACTAATAGATTTAAATAAGAGAATTTCAAAAGGCATAAGTAAAAAGAGTAGAATGAAAAGTCACTGAGTGCAGGGACATGAGTTCCTAGCACAGTGCCTGGTATATGATTGACACTTTCAAAGGCTTTATGAAAGCATGGTTGGAAGAAAAGAAGAAAAACAAGATGAACCGAGAGATTTTCAGAAAACAAACCACTAAAAATACACAAAAACTTTACAGAAACGGCAAATTGAAATCAACATTTATAAACAATCCTCTCTACCACACTTTTCCTTTGGACCTGTACTGAGGCGTGATTCCCAAGATGCACAAGAGGTGGCAGCAGAGAAGCACAATATCAGAGATCATTATTGTATGTGCTTTGGAGCAAGTTCCAGCCAACTTCAGAGGACTGAAATGATACCAAGTATATCTCTTACTTTAACTACAGTTAACGTTGACAGAAATAGCAAGCAGTAATTAGAAATACCTTATATTTACAAGTTATAAAGGTTTTTTTAGATAGCCTTGCATTCAACATTGATAGATAACGCACAAGTACCAACTGCTGTATATTTCAAGGTGAACTGCTCTGAGCTGTTATTCTGAAGGTGCACATGAGGTGGCAGCAGGCAAGCACACTTGGAAAACATTTACCACAGATAATTTTGTATGTCCTTTCAAGCAAGTTTCAACTACCTCTTACCTTAGAAATGATATAAAGCATGTTTTTTGTTGTCATTACACTTAACATAGTAAACAGTAATAGAAATTAAATAAAAATCTTTTTTAAGGTAAGGAAATTCACTTTTAAATAACGCCCCCTCAAAATCACAGTTCAAGTTACAAAATACCTTAAAAATAATGGAAATAAATACTATGTAAAAAAACTTATGGAAAAATGTAGTGATGAATATATTTTAGGGCAAGAAAACCTTAAAATACACAGTCTTTCCCCCATACTAAGAACCAGGATACTAAATAAAATCCAGAAAAAGTAAAAAAAAATGTTCACAGACTGAGCAGGCGATGGTGCAGAGTTTAGTGCATTTGACTGGAATGCGGAGGACCCAGGTTTGAGATCACAAGGGCGCCAGCTTGAGTGTGGGCTCATGTGGTTTGAGCAAAGCTCACCAGCTTGAGCCCAAGGTTGCTGGCTCGAGCAAGTGATCACTTGATCAGCTGTAGCCCCCTGGTCAAGGCACATATGAGACAGAAGTCAATGAACACGTAAGGTGTCACAACAAAAAACCGGTGATTGATCTGTGACCTGGCAAATAATAAAAAACTCTCTCCATTTCTGTCTCTCTGTCCCTATCTATTTCTCTCTTTGACTCTCTCCCTGTCTCTGTAAATAAAAAAAAGGAAAAAAGAAAAAAAGAACTGTTCACAGAGACATTTGTAGGGTGTATACTATATTTCCCCATGTATAAGACTCATCTTTTTTGAAAAATGTGGGGTTAGAAAACTGCATGCATCTTATACAGTTGTTGTAGTATTATTTTCTTACATTTCACGTTTCTTCACATTTGATATCATTTTCTCAAACTTTGTGCCACAAAAATAAGGTGTGCATTATTCAGGGAGGCTTCTTATACATGGGGAAATATGGTACTTTACAACCTTACCATTTATTTCCTCTTGGGGTGAGATTTTGAAAACATAATTTATTCTTCTATGCAATTTAAACTGCAAAAAAAAAACAACAAAAAAGCCATTTTCATTTTTTCTTTCTTTATTTATTAATGTTAGAGTGATGATAAAGGTGGAAAAAGACAGACAGTCAGAAACATCAATCTGTTTCTGTATGTGCCTCTACCCAGAACCAAACTTATGACATGAGCGTATGGGTGTGATGCTTTAAATACTGAGCTCTCTGGTGAGAGAAAGCCATTGCATTTTGGAAGAAAAATTAACTAGAGAAAACCAGAGGTAATTAAAAAATTAAATTATAATTTAGTCTGCTGTGTTGACAACACCAGAAGACTTTTCTTTGCTCTTGAAACTCAGGGGCATAAACACTATTTTTAATTGTTTAGCACAGAGTGAACCCTTCCCTAACATGCACTTTCTCTTGTGCCTTGGCTGCAGTCCAGACTGAGAGACCTCCTAAGCTTTGGACATCAATATTTATCTGAGCATTGGTCACCACATAAAAGCTAGGTTCTTTTGCTCACTGAACACCTCCCAGGGTCTTTGTATCATAACTTCTATATTTTCTCACTTTTATACCTGAGAACATGCATTTCTGAAAAACCGAGACTTATGTCTCAGCTCTTCCTTCAGAGAAACTGATATACTGAACCTAGCCACAATAAAACATAACTGAGACCAAATTTATTGCACTACCAAATTCCGTGCTTGTTACAACTTATGATAAATTTATTTATGTATATATTTTTCTTTCTGTCTACCCCATGAGAGTGTAGTATTCATAAAGACAGAAAGTGAGTCTATCTCATTCACTATAGGCTACCAGTGTCGAGCACAGTTCCTGGCACATAATAGAAATACAATAAATGTTTCCTGAATGAATGAATAAATAGTCATTTGCATATGTACAAAGACAACCACAATTGACAGACACTGTGGACACATAGAGATATGCTCATGTGCAATGCACATCTATGCACACAGATGTAAACACACCCAATAGACCTGAGTGCATATACATAGAGAACTATAATAGGTACAAAAAGAATATGGAAAGAAAATGTCCTAATATTAAAGGTAGATATATCTGTATGAAAATTTGTTGTTGTTGTTTTTTGAGATCATTATCTCTTGCAATTCTGCAATAAGAATACATTTTTTATAATAAAAAAGCTATTAAAATTCAAAGTACTTGTCAAATCAAATCATATCCGATTTTACACTACACTAATAGATTTAAATAAAAGAAGTTCAAAAGACAGAAGTAAAAGAGTAGAATGGGAAGTCACTGAGTGCAGGGACATGAGTTCCTAGCACAGTGCCTGGTATATGATGGGCACTTTCAAAAGAAATATGAAAGCACGGCTGGAAGGAAAGAAGAAAAACAAGGTGAACCGAAAGATTTTCAGAAAACATACCAGTAAGGATACACAAAATCTTTACAGAAATGGCAAATTGGAAATAACGTTTTTAGACAATCCTCTTTACCAAAATTTCCTTTGGACCTGTACTGAGGCATGATTCCCAAGATGCACACGAGGTGGCAGCCGAGAACACATGTAACAGAGATCATTACTGTATGGGCTATGGAGCAAGTTTCAGACAACTTCAGAGGATTGAAATGATACCAAGTAGATCTCTTGCTTTCACTACAGTTAACGTTGAAAGAATTAGCAAGCAGTAAGTAGAAATGCCTTATATTTACAAGTTATAAAAGTTTTTTTTTTAGATAGCCTTGGATTCAACATTGATAGAGAACGCACTAGACCCAACTGCTGTATTTTTTTAGGTGAACTGCTCTGAGCTGCTATTTTCAAGGTGCACACGAGGTGGCAACAGAGAAGCGCACTTGGAAAACATTTACCACAGATAATTCTGTATGTCCCTTCAAGCAAGTTTCAACTACTTCTAACCTTAGAAATGATATAAAGCATGTTTCTTCTTGTCATTACATTTAATATAGTAAACAGTATTAGAAATTAACTAAAAATCCCTTTTTTTTAAGATAAGGAAATTCACTCCTAAATAACCCCCCCTCAAAATCTCAATTCAAGTTACAAAATACCTTAAAATTAATGGAAATAAAAACTACATAAGGAAAGCTATGGAAAAATGTAGTGATGAATATATTTTAGGTCAAGAAAACCTTAAAATACACAGCCTTTCCACCCATACTAAGAACCAGGATACTAAATAAAATCCAGAGAAAGTAAAAGAAAAAAATGTTCACAGCTTGAGCAGGCAATTGCGCAGTGTTTAGAGCATTTGACTGAAATGCGGAGGACTCAGGTTTGAGATCCCAAGGGAGCCAGCTTGAGCGTGGGTTCATGTCGTTTGAGCAAAGCTCACCAGCTTGAGCCCAAGGTCGCTGGCTCAAGCAAGTGGTCACTCGATCAGCTGTAGCCCCCTGGTCAAGGCACATATGAGAAAGGAGTCAATTAACACATAAGGTGTCACAACGAAAAACTGATGATTGATCTGTGACCTGGCACATAATTAAAAAAAAAATCCTCTTTACATTCCTGTCTGTGTGTCCCTATTTATTCCTATCTCTGACTCTCTCCCTGTCTCTGTAAAAAAAATGAAAGAAAGAATTAAAAGGTTCACAGAGATATACAGTGGAAGTATATTATATTTCCCTTTCTTTAAGACTCATCTTTTTTTATAAATTTGGGGTTTGATAACGGTGTGCATCTTAAACAGTGGTTGTAGTATTATTTTCTTGTATTTCCTTTTTCTTCGCATTTGTTATCATTTTCTCAAATTTTGTGCCCAAAAATGAAGGTGCGTCTTCTACAGGGAGGCATATTATGCATGGGGAAATATGGTACTTTAAAACATTACTACCTATTTCCTCTTGTGGTGATATTTTGAAAAACATAATTCATTCCTCTATGCAATTTAAGCTGCAAAAACAACAAAAAATAGACATTGCCATTTTTCTTTTATTTAGTTATGAATGTTAGAGGGAGGAAGTGGAGGGAAAAAGACAGACAGATAGTCAGAAACATCAATCTTTTTCTGTATGTGCTTTGAACCAGGACCAAACCTATGACATTACTGTATGGGTGTGATGCTCTAACTACTGAGCTCTCTGCTGTAAGAAAAGCATTGTCTCTTGGGGGACAAAATTACTAGAGAAAACCTGAGGGAATTCAATAATAAAATAATAATCTAGTCTGCTGTGGTGACAACACCAGAAGACATTTCTATGCTCTTGAGTGTCATGGGCATAAACAGTATTTCTGATTGTTGAGCACGAATTGACACCTTTCCTAACATGCACTTTTACTTGTGCCGTGGCAGCAGTCCAGACTGAGAAACCTCCTAAGTTTTCAGAATTTATCTGAGCCTGGGTCAGCACTTACAAGTTAAATTCTTTTGGTCACAGAACACCTCCCAGGGTCTTTGTTTCATCACTTGTAAATTTTCTCAGTTTTATATTAATAGCTGAGATCACGCATTGCTGAAGAACTGAGACTTATGTCTCAGCTCTGCCTTCTGAGAAACTGATATACTTAACCTTGCCACTATCAATCACAACTGGGACAAAACGTATTGCACTACCAAATCCAGTGTTTGTCACAACTTATAATTTTTTATGTATATTTTTCCTTCCTCTGTCTACTCCATGACAGTGTAATATCCATAAAGTCAGAAAGTGAGTCTGTCTCATTCACTATTGGCAAACAGTGTCGAGCACAGTGCCTGGCATATAATAAAAATACAAAAAGTTTTTGCTGAAAGAGTGAATAAATAGTCATATGCATACATACACAGATATCCACAAATGACAGACACTATTGAAACAGAGAGGTATGCTCATGTGCAATGCACATCTATGCACACATTGGCTACACGCACCCAATGTACCTGAGTACATATACATAGAGAAATATAATTGGTACAAAAGAATATTGAAAGAAAGGGCATAAAGTTAACAGCTGATATCTATGTATGAAAATTTGTTTTGTTTTTCTTATCATTTTTTTTGCACTTCTGCAATAAGAATACCGTTTTTATAATAAAAAGCTCTTAAAATTTTATATACTTGTAAAATCAAAGCACATCATATTTTACAATACATTCAGTAGATTTAAATGAAAGAAGTTCAAAAGACAGATGTAAAAATAGTAGAATGGGAAGTGACTGAGTGCAGGGACAGGAGTTCTTAGCACAGTGCCTGGTATATGATGGGCACTTTCAAAGGCTTTATGAAAGCATGGTTGGAAGGAAAGAAGAAAACAAAATGAAACGATAGATTCCCAGAAAACAAACCTCTAAGGATACACAAAATCTTTACAGAACTGGCTAATTGGAATCAATGGTTGTAGACAATCTTATCTACCAAAGCTTTCCTTTGGACTCGTACTGAAGCATGATTCCCAAGATGCAAACGAGGTGGCAGCAGAGAAGCACATGTAACAGAGACCATTATTCTATGTGCTATGGAGCAAGTTCCAGCAAACTTCAGAGCATTGAAATGATATCAAGTGTATCTCTTGCTTACACTACAGTTAACATTGAAACAGGTAGCAAACAGTAACTAGAACTAACTTATATTTACAAGTTATAAAAGTATCTTCTAGATAGCCTTGGATTCAACATTGTTAGATAAGGCACAACACCCAACTGCTGTATATTTCCAGGTGAACTGCTCTGAGCTGTTATTCCCAAGGTGCACACGAGGTGGCAGCACAGAAGCGCATCTGGAAAACATTTACCACAGACATTTCTGAATGTTCATTCAAGTAAATTTCAACTACCTCAAACCTTTGAAATCATATAAAGCATGTTTCTTGTTGTCATTATACTTACTCCAGTAATCATTCTTAGAAACTAATTAAGAAACCCTTTCTTTTTTAAGTTAAGAAATTCACTCCTAAATAACCCCCCCCTTAATCTCACAATTTAAGTGAAAATGTACTTTAAACTTAATGGAAATAAAAACTACATAAGAAAACCTACGGAAAAAATGTTGTGATGAATACATTTTAGTGGAAAAAAAACTTAAAATACACAGCCATTCCACCCATACTATGAAACAGGATACTAAACAAAATCCAAAGAAAGTGAAAAAAAATTTTTTCACAGCCTGAGCAGGTGGTGGTGCAGTGCATACAGCATTTGACTGAAATGCAGAGGACCCAGGTTTGAGATCCCAAGGTCGCCAGCTTGAGCTTGGGCTTATCTGGTTTGAGCAAAGCTCACCAGATTTACCCAATGGGCTCACTGGCTCGAGCAAGGGGTCACTCGGTCAGCTGTACCTCCCTGGTCAAGGCACAATGAGAGAGCAGTCAATGAACAACTAAGGTGTCACAACAAACAACTGATGATGGATATGTGACCTGGCACATAATAAAAAAAACTCTTTACATTCTGTCTGTGTGTCCCTATCTATCCCTCTCTGACACTCTCCTGTCTCTGTAAAAAAAAATAGAAATAAATAAATAAATAAAAGATTCACAGAGACATTCGGTGGGTGTATACCATATTTCCCCTCATTTAAGACTCATCTTTTTTGAAAAATATGGGGTTTGAAAATGGGGTGCGTCTTATACAGTGGTTGTAGTATTTTTTACGTGCATTTCCTTTTTCTTTGCATTTGTTATCATTATCTCAAATTTTGTGCCCAAAAATTAAGGTGCATCTTGTACAGGGAGGCATATTATGCATGGTAAAATATGGTACTTTACAACCTTACTACCTATTTCCTCTTGTTTTGAGATTTTTAAAAACATAATTCATTCCTCTATGCAATTTAAGCTGCAAAAACAACAAAAAAATAATTATTGTCAATTTTTTTATTTAATTATTAATGTTAGAGAGAGGAAGTGGGGGGAAAAGACAGACAGATAGTCAGAAACATCAATCTCTTTCTGTATGTGCCTTGACCAGGACCAAACCTATGACATTACTGTATGGGTGTGATGCTCTAACTACTGAGCTCTCTGTTGATAGCAAGCCATTGTCTCTAGGGGGACAAAATTACTAGAGAAAACATGAGGGAATTCAATAATAAAATAATAATCTAGTCTGCTGTGGTGACAACACCAGAAGACTTTTCTATGCTCTTGACAGTCAGGGGCATAAACAGTATTTCTTATTGTTGAGCATGAATTGACACCTTTTGTAACTTGCACTTTTTCTTGTGCCATGTCAGCAGTACAGACTGCAAAACCTCCTAACCTTTGGTTTTCAGAATTTATCTGAGCCTGGGTCAGCGCTTACAAGTTAGATTCTTTTGGTCACAGAACACCTCCCAGGGTCTTTGTTTCATCACTTGTAAATATTCTCTGTTTTATAGGTGAGATTACACATTGCTGAAGAACCGAGACTTATGTCTCAGCTCAGCCTTCTGAGAAACTAATATACTTAAACTTGCCATGATTAATCACACCTGGGACCAAAGGTATTGCACTACTAAATACAGTGTTTGTCACAACTTATAATTTTTAGGTATATATTTCCTTCCTCTTCCTAATCCATGAAAGTGCAATATTCGTAAAGACAGAAAGTGAGTCTGACTCATTCATTATTTGCAACCAGTGTCGAGCACAGTGCCTGGCATATAATAAAAGTACAATAAGTTTTTACTGAAAGAGTGAATAAATAGTCATTTGCATACATACACATATATCCACAAATGACAGACACTATTGAAACAGAGAGGTATGCTCATGTGCAATGCACATCTATGCACACATTGGGTACACGCATCCAATGTACCTGAGTACATATACATAGAAAAATATAATTGGTACACAAAGAATAGGAAAGAAAATGGCATAAAGTTAACAGTTGATATATATAGAAAAATTTGTTGTTTTGTTTTTCTTATCATTTTTTTGCACTTCTGCAATAAGAATACCATTTTTATAATAAAAAGCTGTTAAAATTCTATATACTTGTCAAATCAAAGCACAACATATTTTACAATACATTAAGTAGATTTAAATGAAAGAAGTTCCAAACACAGATATAAAAATAGTAGAATGGGAAGTGACTGAGTGCAGGGACATGAGTTCTTAGCACAGTACCTGGTATATGATGGACACTTTCAAAGGCTTTATGAAAGCATGGCTGGAAGGAAAGAAGAAAAACAAGATGAAACGATAGATTTCCAGAAAACAAACCACTAAGGATACACAAAAACTTCACAGTACTTGCTAATTGGAATCAACGGTTGTAGACAATCTTATCTACCAAAACTTTCCTTTGGACCTGTACTGAAGCATGATTTCCAAGATGCAAACGAGGTGTCATCAGAGAAGCACAGGTAACAGAGACCATTATTGTATGTGCTATGGAGCAAGTTCCAGCAAACTTCAGAAGATTGAAATGATATCAAGTGTATCTCTTGCTTACACTACAGTTAACATTGAAACAGGTAGCAAACAGTAACTACAACTCTCTTATATTTACAAGTTATAAAAGTATCTTTTATATAGCCTTGGATTCAACATTGATAGATAACGCACAACACCCAACTGCTGTATTTTTCCAGGTGAACTGCTCTGAGATGTTATTCCCGAGGTGCACTTGAGGTGGCAGCAGAGAAGTGCACTTGAAAAACATTTACCACGGACATTCCTGCATGTTCATTCAAGCAAGTTTCAACTACCTCAAACCTTTGAAATAATATAAAGCATGTTTCTTGTTGTCATTATACTTACTCTAGTAGTCATTCATAGAAACTAACTTAAAAACCCTTTCTTTTTTAAGTTAAAAAATTCACTCCTAAATAACACCCCTCAAACTCACAATTCAAGTTACAAAATACTTTAAAATTAATGAAAATAAAAACTACATAAGAAAATCTATGGAAAAATGTAATGATGAATACATTTTAGGGGAAGAAAACATTAAAATACACAGCCTTTTTACCCATACAAAGAACCAGGATTATAAATAAAATCCTGAGAATATAAAAGAAAAAAAATGTTCACAGACTGCCAACGCAGTGGTGCAGTGGTAGAGCATTTGCTTGGAATGTGCAGTACCCAGATTTGAGATCCCAAGGTCGCCAGCTTGAGCGTGGGCTCATCTTGTTTTAGCAAAGCTCAACAGCTTGAGCCCAAGGTCGCTGGCTCGAGCAAGGGGTCACTCGGCCAGCTGTAGTTCCCTGGTCAAGGCACATATGAGAGAGCAGTCAATGAACAACTAAGATTTCCCAGCAAAGAACTTATGATTGATCTGTGATCTTGCACATAATAAAAAATTCTCTCCATTCCTGTCTGTCTGTCCCTATCTATCCCTCTCTCTGCCTCTCTCTATGTCTCTGTAAAAAAGGAAGAAAAAAATAAAGAAAGAAATGTTCACAGAGACATTTGGAGGTTTTATTCATATTTTCCTATGTATAAAACTCATCATTTTTAAAAATGTGGGATTTGAAAACTGGGTGCGTCTTATACAGTGGTTCTTCTATTTTTACTTGCATTTCCTATTTATTTGCATTGCTTTCATTTTTTCAAATTTTTTGCCCCAAAATTAAGGAGATTCTTATACAGGGAGGCTACATATACATGAGGAAATATGGTACTTTACAACCTTACAACTTATTTCTTTTTGGGGTGAGATTTGGAAACCATAATTCATTCCACTAGGCACTTTAAGCTGATAAAACAACAAAAAAAGCCATTGTCATTTTTCTTTTATTTAGTTCTTAATATTAGAGGTAGGAAGAGGGGGGAAAACAGATAGACAGATAGTCAGAAATATCAATGTGTTTCTGTATGTCCCTAGACCCAGGACCAAATCTATGAAATTAGTGTATGGGTGTCATGCTCTATCTACTGAGGTCTATGGTGATAGCATGCCATAATCTTTAGGGGGAAAAGATTGCTAGAGAAAACCTGAGGTAATTAAAATGTAAACAATAATCTATTCTGCTGTGGTGACAACACCAGAAGACTTTTCTTTGCTCTTGACAGTCAGGGGAATAAACAATATTTCTGATTGCTTACCATGATGTGACCCCTTTTCTAACATGCACTTTTTTCTTGTGTTGTTGCAGCAGTCCAGACTGAGAGACCTCCCAAGCTTTGGACATCAGAATTTATCTGAGCCTGGGTCACCACTTACAAGCTAGGTTCTTTTGGTCACAAAACACCTCCCAGGGTCTTTGTTTCACCACTTGAGAATTTTCTCAGTTTTATAGCTGAGAATATGCATTGCTGAAAAACTGAGACTTATGTCTCAGCTCTGCCTTTCGAGAAATTGATATACTGAATGTCGCCACGATCAATGAAAACTGGGAACAAGACATTGCACTACAATATCCAGTGCTTGTCACAAACTTATAATTGTTTTATTTATGTATATTTTTTCTTTCTCTGTCTACAGCATGACATTGTATTATTCATAAAGGCAGAAAGTAAGTCTGTCTCTTTCACTATAGGCAACCAATGTCGAGCACAGTGCCTGGCACATAATAGAAATACAATAAGTGTTTAATGAATGAAAGAATAAATAGTAATTTGCATGCATACACAGGTATCCACAAATGATAGACACTGTGGACACAGAGATATATGCTCATGTGCAATGCACATCTATGTACACAGATGTATGCACACCCAATGTACCTTAGTACGTATAGATAGAGAAATATAATAGGTACACTAAGAATATGGAAAGGTAATGTCATAATGTTCACAGTAGTTTTCTCTGAATAAAAATTTGTTGTTTTGTTTCCTCATCATTTTTCTTGCTCTTCTGCAATAAGAATACAGTTTTTATAATAAAAAAAGCAGTTAAATTCAACATACTTGTCAAATCAAATCACATCCCATTTTACAATACATTAAGATTTAAATAAAGGAGTTCAAAAGACAGAAGTAAAAATACTAGAATGGGAAAACATTGAGTGCAGCAACTACTCATGTAGTTTCTAGCACAGTGCCTGGTATATAATGGGAACATTCAAAGGCTTTATGAAAGCATTGCTGGAAGGAAAAAGAAAAACAAGATGAACCGATAGATTCCCAGAAATCAAATCACTAAGAATACACAAAAACTTTACAGAAACGGCAAATTGGAATCGACGTTTGTAGACAATCCTCTCTACCATTCCTTTCCTTTGGATCTGTACTAAGGCGTGATTCCCAAGACGCACACTAGGTGGCAGCAGAGAAGCAAATGTAACAGAGACCATTATTGTATGTGATATGCAGCAAGTTTCAGCAAACTTCAGAGGATTGAAATGATATCATGTATGTCTATTGTTTCACTAGAGTTAACGTTGAAACAAGTAGCAAACAGTAACTGGAAATTCCTTATATTTACAAGTTATAAAAGTATCTTCTAAATAGTCTTAGTTTCAACATTGATAGATACCACACAGCACCCAACTTTTGTATTTTTCCAGGTGAACTGCTCTGAGTTGTTATTCCCAAGGTGCACACGAGGTGGCAGCAGAGAAACTCACTTGGAAAACATTTCCCACAGACAATCCTGTATTTTCTTTCAAGCAAGTTTCAACTACCTCAAACCTTTCAAATGATATAAAGCATGTTTCTTGTTGTCATTACACTTACTCTAGAAATCAGTAATAGAAACTAACTAAAAAACCCTTCCTTTTTTAAGTTATGAAATTCACTCCTAAATAACCCCTGCTCAAAATCAAAATTCAAGTTACAAAATACTTTAAACTTAATGGAAATAAAAACTACATAAGAAAACCTATTGAAAAATGTTGTGAAGAGTACATTTTAGTGGAAAAAAACCTTACAATACACAGCCTTTCCACCCATACTAAGAAACAGGATACTAAACAAAATCCAGAGAAAGTAAAAGAAAAAAATTTTCACACCCTGAGCAGGAGGTAGCGCAGTGGATAGAGCATTTAACTGGAATGCGGAGGACCCAGGTTTGAGATCCCAAGGCCGCCAGCTTGAGTGTGGGCTTATCTGTTTTGAGCAAAGCTTACCAGCTTTAGCCCAATGGGCTCCCTGGCTCAAGCAAGGGGTCACTTGTTCAGTTGTAGTTCCCTGGTCAAGGCACAATGAGAGAGCAGTCAATGAACAACTAAGGTGTCACAACAAAAAACTGATGATTGATCTGTGACCTGGCACATAATAAAAAAACTCTTTACATTCCTGTCTGTGTGTCCCTATCTATATCTCTCTCTCTGACTCTCTCCCTGTCTCTGTAAAAAAATAAATAAATAAATAGAAGTTCACAGAGTTCTTAGCACAGTGCCTGGTATATGATGGGCACTTTCAAAGGATTTATGAAAGCATGGCTGGAAGGAAAAAAGGAAAAAAAGATGAAACAATAGATTCCCAGAAAACAAACCACTAAGGATACACAAAACCTTCACAGAACTGGCTAATTAGAATCAATGTTTGTAGACAATCCTCTCTACCATTCCTTTCCTTTGGATCTGTACTGAAGCGTGATTCCCAAGATGCAAACAAGGTGGCAGCAGAGAAGCACAGG
The DNA here is from genome assembly GCF_036850995.1 of Saccopteryx leptura. Lineage (NCBI taxonomy): Eukaryota > Metazoa > Chordata > Mammalia > Chiroptera > Emballonuridae > Saccopteryx > Saccopteryx leptura. The sequence goes on from NC_089506.1 coordinate 127,656,946, forward strand.
TAACAGAGACCATTATTGTATGTGCTATGGAGCAAGTTCCAGCAAACTTCAGAGGATTGAAATGATATCAATTATATCTCTTGCTTACACTACAATTAACATTGAAACAGGTAGAAAACAGTAACTAGAACTCCCTTATATTTACAAGTTATAAAAGTATCTTCTAGATAGCCTTGGATTCAACATTGATAGATAACTCACAACACCCAACTGCTGTATTTTTCCAGGTGAACTGCTCTGAGCTGTTATTCCCAAGGTGCACACGAGGTGGCAGCAAAGAAGGGCACTTGGAAAACATTTACCACGAACATTCCTGTATGTTCATTCAAGCAAGTTTCAACTACCTCAAACCTTTGAAATCATATAAAGCATGTTTCTTGTTGTCATTATACTTACTCTAGTAGTCATTCATAGAAACTAACTTAAAAACCCTTTCTTTTTTAAGTTAAGAAATTCACTCCTAAATAACCCCCCTGAAACTCACAATTCAAGTTACAAAATACATTAAAATTAATGAAAATAAAGACTGAGAAAATATATGGAAACAAGTAGTGATGAATACATTTTAGCAGAAAAAAAACTGAAAAAAAATACACAGCCTTTCCACCCATACTAGAAACCAGGATACTAAATAAAATCCAGATAATGTAAAAGAAAAAAAAATATTCACAGATTGACAAGGCAGTGGCGCAGTGGGTAGAGCATTTGACTGGAATGCGCAGTACCCAGATTTGAGATCCCAAGATCGCCAGCTTGAGCGTGGTCTCACCTTATTTTAGCAAAGCTAAACATCTTGAGCCCAAGATCTCTGGTTCGAGCAAGGGGTCACTCGGTCACCTGTAGCCCCCTGGTCAAGGTACATATGAGAGAGCAGTCAATGAACATCTAAGGCAGGGGTCCCCAAACTTTTTACACAGGGGGCCATTTCACTGTCCCTCAGACTGTTGGAGGGCCACCACATACAGTGCTCCTCTCACTGACCACCAATGAAAGAGGTGCCCCTTCTGGAAGTGTGGCGGGAGCCTGATAAATGGCCTCAGGGGGCTGCATGTGGCCTGCAGGCCGTAGTTTGGGGACGCCTGATCTAAGGTGTTTCAACGAAAAACTGATGATTGATCTGTGACCTGGCACATAATAAAAAATTCTCTCCATTTCTGTCTGTCTGTCCCAATCTATCCCTATCTCTGACTCTCTCTCTATGTCTCTGTAAAAAAGAAAGAATAAAGAAAGAAAGAAATGTTCACAGACATTTGGAGTTTCTATCCATATTTTCCTATGTATAAAAGTCATCATTTTTAAAAATGTGGGGTTTCAAAACTGGGTGCGTCTTATACAGTGGTTATTGTGTTTTTACTTGCATTTTCTGTTTCTTTGCATTTGTTATCATTTTCTCAAATTTTGTGCTTCCAAATTAAGGTGCTTCTTATACAGGGATGCTACTTATACATGGGGAAATATGGTACTTTACAACCTTACCACTTATTTCCTCTTGGGGTGAGATTTTGAAAAACATAATTCATTCCTCTAAGCAATTTAAGCTGCAAAAAAACAACAAAAAAAAGCCATTGTCATTTTTATTTTATTTAGTTCTTAATGTTAGAGGGAGAAAGAGGGGGGAAAACAGACAGACAGATAGTCAGAAACATCAATGTGTTTCTGTATGTGCCTAGACCCAGGACCAAACCTATGACATTAGTGTATGTGTGTGATGCTGTATCTACTGAGCTCTCTGGTGATAGAAAGCCATTGTCCTTAAGGGGAAAAATTACTAAAGAAACCTGAGGTAATTAAAAAGTAAAACAATAATCAAGTCTGCTGTGGTGACAACACCAGAAGACTTTACTTTGCTCTTGACAGTCAGGGGCATAAACGATATTTCTGATTGTTTACCATGATGGGACCCCTTTCCTAATATGCACTTTTGTCATGTGCTGTTGCAACAGTCCAGACTGAGAGATGTCCTAAGCTTTGGACATCAGAACTTATCTGATACTGGGTTACCATTTACCAGCTAGGTTCTGTTGGTCACAGAACACCTCCCAGGGTCTTTGTTTCAGCACTTGACAATTTTCTCAGTTTGATAGCTGAGAACACGCATTGCTGAAAAACTGAGACTTATGTCTCAGTTCTGCCATTCAAGAAACTGATATACTGAACGTCGCCACAATCAATGAAAACTGGGATCAAGACTTTGCGCTACTGAGAGACAAGATGGCGCTGGAGTACGCGGACGTACCAATATCTACCTCCCAGAACCAAAGTGTATTACAAACTAATTTTATGAACTATCATCTGGAAATACCAACTTTAGACTAAACTAAGTGGACTCTTCAACCAAGGAACACTGAAGAAGCCACACAGAGACTGGTAGGAAAAGCAGAAATGGGGAAACGTGGAGACGGCTGCCCAGCTTCCCTAAGCAAACGGCAGCAGGGAGAGACTCACATGACAGGAAGTGAGTTTAGCAGAGGGGGAAGAGTCCTGAGCCCCTGGAACAAAGCCCCAGCCTGTAGCCCCAGAGCCAAGAAGAGTTATAAGGACAGTATTTAGCTGGAAACAAGTCAGGATACTGTTTTTGAGAAAGAGTCTGATTTCGCAGACCCAGGATCCTTCTTAAAGGGACCGCACAGAACATCTCTCTCATGAAAACCCACCCGGGGCTTCTGGGGATGGGGGGAGACAGGAGAGGACCAGAGTAACAGGAAGAGAGTATAATCTAAGAGGAACAGAAAGAAGCACTTTGGGAGATGGCCACCCTAACCCCTGTGATGAGTCACCCCCCAAAACTGAAGTGAATATTTCCCCATGAAGCAAGAATACCAGCAAAGGGAAGCAGGAGAGCAGCCAAACAAGCTCTCCCACGGCATTCAGAGCAGAGTCACATAGAAGAAGGAAGCTTTTGGGTCTAGAGTAGTGAGTCTTAGGGTCCGAGCTGCTACGCCCCCACCCACGCAGCTGAGGATGCGCCGGACGGCGGGCGGCAGTGGGAGACAAAAGTGTGGTTCTGCTGGCAGGGGCAGAAGCCAGCTGGCCACCACTGGGCTCAGGTTTGAGCTCAATCTTGCCCAGCTGGGGAGAAGGGGGCATGCAAAAGCGGTCAAGCTCAGCTGCTGGGAGTCTGTAATCCAGCATGCGGGGAAAAGGGCAGGAAACCCAGAAAGGGTGGAGACCAGCCCCTGAGCAAAGGCAGAGGAGCACAGCCTTGCCCCGCCCATGCAACCCAGGCTTGTGGTATGACTTGGTAGCTGGCTCCTCCCATGGGGGTGGAGGCAAAAGCACAGTAGAGGCGGAGATCCACTACTGAGCTGAGCTTGGGAACGCAGTACTGCCCGGCGGTAGAGCCAAGGCTAGCAGCCGTTCCTTGAGTGGGCTCCACCTGCAAGGGCAGGGCAAAATCCCAGAAAGAGGTGGAGACACGCAGCTGAGCAAAGGTGCTCGCCAGTGCCCTCAGGACTGAGCATAACATCACACATGAGGACGAGGCAAAGGCCAAGGCCACCAATGCTTGTTCACCTGAGCACGTGATCGCAGCCACTCCCGTGAAGAGAAAATGTGGAGGCAGAGAAATACAACACAAATAAACCAAGAGAAATCCCAAGAAAAGGACCTAAGTGAATCAGATAGAACCAAATTACCAGATGCAGTTTAAAATAACAATTGTTAGGATGCTCAAAGATATCAGAACAACCATAGATGGCCATTACAAAAACCTAAATAAAGAGATAACAAATATAAAAAAGGACATTGAAATAATAAAAAAGAATCAGTCAGAAATGAAAAATACAATATCTGAAATAAAGAATACAATAGAAGGAATTAAAAGCAGGATGGATAAAGCAGAGAATCGAATCAGTGAGTTAGAGGACACAATAAATAAAGGCAGGGAAGCAGAGCAGAAAAAAGAAAAGAGACTCAAAAAGTCAGAGGAAATGCTAAGAGAGCTCTGTGACAACATAAAGAGAAATAACATCCGCATCATAGGTGTTCCTGAAGAAGAAGAGAAAGAACAAGGTATAGAGTCTTTGTTCAAACATATTATACTGGAAAACTTCCCCCAATTTAGGCAGGAAAGGATTACACATGTTCAGGAAGCACAGAGAACTCCATTAAGGAGAAACCCAAAGAAACCAACACCAAGACACATCATAATTAAAATACCAAAGGTAAATGATAAAGAGAACATATTAAAAGCTGCTAGAGAAAAAAAGACTATCACCTACAAAGGAGCCCCCATAAGAATGACTTCTGACTTCTCAACAGAAATACTTGAGGCCAGAAGGGAATGGCAAGAAATATTCAAAGTAATGCAGAACAAGAACCTACAACCAAGACTACTTTATCCAGCAAGGCTATCATTTAAAATTGAAGGAGAAATAAAAAGCTTTACAGACAAAAAAACCCTCAAGGAATTTACTGCAACAAAACCAAGCTGCAAGAAATACTAAGGGACCTGTTGTAAACAGATCAAAGGAAAAAAAGAATATAGCAAAAGAGGAATAGAGTTTCAAAGAAAAAAATGGCAAAAAACAATTATATATCAGTAATAACCTTAAATGTTAATGGATTAAATGATACGATGAAGAGACATAGAGTAGCTGCGTGGGTAAGAAAACAAGACCCATACATATGCTGTCTACAAGAGACACACCTTAAATCAAAAGATGCACACAGACTGAAGATAAAAGGATGGAAAAAAATATTTCATGCAAATGGAAATAAAAAAAAGCTGGGGTAGCAATACTTATATCAGACAAAATGGACTTCAAAACCAAGACCATAGTTAGAGATAATGAAGGTCACTACATAATGATAAAGGGAGCAATCCAAAAGGAAGATATAACCATTATAAATATCTACACACCTAATATAGGAGCACCTAAATATATAAAGCAGACTTTGATGGACTTAAAGGGCGAGATCAACAGCAATACTATAATAGTAGGGAATTTCAATACCCCATTAACATCATTAGATAGATCCTCAAGAAAGAAAATCAACAAAGAAACAGCAGACTTAAAGGACATATTAGATCAACTCGATTTAATAGATATCTTCAGAACCTTTCCCCCTAAAACAGCAGACTATACATTCTTTTCAAGCGCTCATGGTACATTCTCTAGAATAGACCACATGTTAGGGCACAAAAGCGGTCCCAACAAATAAAATAAGATTGAAATCATATTGAGCACTTTCTCTGATCACAATGGTATTAAACTAAAAATCAACCACAATAGAAAAATGGAAAAACATTCAAACACTTGGAAACTAAATAGCACGTTATTAAATAACGAATAAGTTAACATTGAGATCAAAGAAAAAATTAAAAAATTCATAGAAACAAACGATAATGAGCATACATCAACTCAAAATTTATGGGACACAGCAAAAGCAGTGCTGAGAGGGAAGTTTATAGCATTACAGGCATACCTCAAGAAGCTAGAAAAAGCTCAAATTAACAACTTAATCCTGAATCTAAAAGAACTAGAAAAAGAACAGCAAGTAAAGCCCAGAGCTAGTAGAAGGAAGGAAATACTAAAGATCAGAGCAGAAATAAATGACATAGAGGCTAAAGATACAATACAGAGGATCAATGAAACCAGGAGCTGGTTCTTTGAAAAGGTAAACAAGATAGATAAACCTTTAACGAGACTCACCAAGAAAAAAAGAGAGAGGACTCAAATAATTAAAATTAGAAACGACAGTGGAGAAATAACTACTGACACAACAGAAATACAAAATATTGTAAAGAAACACTATGAAGAACTTTACGCCAAAAAAGTAGACAACCTAGATGAAATGAACAAATTCCTTGAATCATATAATCTTCCAAAAATCAATCTGGAAGAATCAGAAAACCTAAACAGACCAATTACAACAAATGAGATTGAAACAGGTATCAAAAAACTCCCAAAAAAGAGAAGTCCTGGGCCTGATGGCTTCACTAGTGAATTCTACCAAATATTCAAAGAAGAACTAACTCCTATCCTTCTCAAACTATTTCAAAAAATTCAAGAGGAAGGAAGACTTCCAAACTCCTTTTATGAGGCAAGCATAATTCTGATTCCAAAACCAGGCAAAGACAACACAAAGAAAGAAAATTATAGGCCAATATCCCTGATGAACTTAGATGCAAAAATCCTCAACAAAATATTAGCAAACCGAATCCAGCAATTTATGAAAAAAATCATACACCATGATCAATTGGGACTTATTCTTGTGAGGCAAGGCTGGTACAATATTTGCAAATCAATCAATGTGATTCATCACATAAACAAAGAAAGGAGAAAAACCACATAATAATTTCAATAGATGCAGAAAAAGCATTTGATAAAGTCTAGCACCCATTCATGATCAAAACTCTCAGCAAAGTGGGAATACAGGGAACATACCTCAACATGATAAAGGCCATGTATGACAAACCCACAGCCAACATCATACTTAATGGGCAAAAATTAAAAGCAATCCCCTTAAGATCTGGAACAAGGCAGGAGTGCCCCCTTTTACCACTCTTATTCAACATAGTTATGGAAGTCCTAGCAACAGCAATCAGACAAGAAAGAGAAATAAAAGATATCCGAATTGGAAAAGAAGAAGTAAAATTATTATTATTTGCAGATGATATGATATTGTATATATAAAACACTAAAGTCTCAGCCAAAAAAATACTAGACCTGATAAATGAATTCGGCAAGGTTGCAGGATATAAAGTCAATACCCAGAAATCAGAGGCATTTTTATACACTAATAATGAACTGTCAGAAGGAGAAATCAAGGAATCAATCCCCTTTACCATCACAAACAAAAAATAAAGTACTTAGGAATAAATCTAACCAAGGAGATTAAAGACTTGTACTCGTAAAATTATAAAACATTGATAAAAGAAATCAGGGAAGATATGAATAAGTGGAGGCATATACCGTGCTCATGGTTAGGAAGAATAAACATCATTAAAATGATATATTACCCAAAGCAATTTATAAATTCAATGCAATACTGAGTAAAATACCGATGACTTACTTCAAAGATTTAGAACACATATTCCAAAAATTTATATGGAACCAAAAGAGAACACGAATAGCCTCAGCAATCTTGAAAAGGAAGAATAAAGCAGGAGGTATCACACTTCCGGATATCAAGTTATAATATAAGGCCATTGTACTCAAAACAGCATGGTACTGGCATAAAAACAGGCACATAGATCAATTGAACAGAACAGAGAACCCAGAAAGAAACCCACAGCTCTATGGACAACTGACATTTGACAAAAAAGGTAAGGAAATACAATGGAGTAATGATAGCCTCTTCAACAAATGGTGTTGGGAAAATTGGACAGCTACCTGCAAAAAAAATGAAACTAGACCACCAACTTACACCACTCACAAAACAAACTCAAAATGGATAAAAGCCTTAAATGTAAGCCGTGAAACCATAAGCATCTTAGAAGAAAACATAGGCAGTAAGCTCTCTGATATCTCTAGCAGCAATATATTTGCTGATTTGTCTCCACAGGCAAGTGAAATAAAAGACAGGATAAACAAATGGGACTTTATCAAAGTAAAAAGCTTCTGCACAGCTAAAGACATTAAGAACAGAATAAAAAGACAAACTACACAATGGGAGAATATATTTGACATTGCATCTGATAGGGGTTAATAACCAAAATTTATAAAGAATATGTAAAACTTCATACCAGGAAGACAAACAATCCAATCCAAAAATGGGCAAAAGAAAGGAATAGACACTTCTCAAAAAAGGACACACAGATGGCCAATAGGCATATGAAAAAATGTTCAACAGGCCCTGGCCGGTTGGCTCAGCGGTAGAGCGTTGGCCTAGCGTGCAGATGACCTGGGTTCGATTCCTGTCCAGGGCACACAGAAGAAGTGCCCATTTGATTCTCCACCCCTCCACTGCGCCTTTCTCTCTGTCTCTTTCTTCTCCTCCCGCAGCCAAGGCTCCATTGGAGCAAAAATGTCCTGGGCGCTGGTGTTGGCTCTGTGGCCTCTGCCTCAGGAGCTAGAGTGGCTCTGGTCGCAACATGGCAATGCCCAGGATGGGCAGAGCATCGCCCCCTGGTGGGCAGAGCGTTGCACCATGGTGGGCGTGCCAGGTGGATCCCAGTCGGGTGCATGCAGGAGTCTGTCTGACTGTTTCCCCCTGTTTCCAGCTTCAGAAAAATGCAAAAAAAAAAAAATGTTCAACATCACTAATGATTAGAGAAATGCAAATTAAAACCACATTTAGATATCACCTCACACCAGTCAGAATGGCGCTCATCAATAAAACAACACAGAATAAGTGCTGGCAAGGATGTGGAGAAAAGAGAACTCTCCTGCACTGCTGGTGGGAATGCAGACTGGTGCAGCCACTGTGGATAACAGTATGGAAATTCCTCAAGAAATTAAAAATCGAACTGCCTTTTGACCCAGCTATACCACTGTTAGGAATATACCCCAAGAACACCATAGCACTGTTTGAAAAGAAGAAATGCACCCCATGTTTATGGCAGCATTGTTCACAATAGCAAAGATCTGGAAACAGCCCAAGTGTCCATCACAGGACGAGTGGATTAAAAAGCTTTGGTATATATATACTATGGAATACTACTCAGCCATAAGAAATGATGACATAGGATCTTTGACAACAACATGGATGGGCCTTGATAACATTATACTGAGTGAAAGAAGTAAATCAGAAAAAACTAAGAACTATATGATTTCATACATAGGTCGGACATAAAGATGAGACTCAGAGACATGGACAACAATGTTGGGGTACAGGGTGCCGGGAAGAGAGGGAGGGGATTGGGGAGGGGAGGGGCACAAAGAGCATGGCTTTTCAGCATTTGCCATATTCCCCCTTTAATCTATAGACAGTCAGCAAATATTTACTTATGGTGTTTCCACTATAAAGACTGCTGTCTTAGGGACAAATGCTGATGAACTATTTCAGCAGTTCCTCCTTCTTCAAAGACTTATATGTCAACATAGAGCTCCATGTTTCATATGACATACTCAAGGTCACTCCATGCTCTCTGGAGCTTTAACACAAGAGAATGCCCTTTTTTTCTGTTGGTGTATTTTTCTTTAATTTATTTATTGTTTGTATTTTTCTGAGGATGGAAATGGGGAGGCAGTCATCCAGACTCCCACATGCTCCTGACTGGGTTCCACCTGGCATGCCTATCAGGGGGGGATGCTATGCCCATCTGGGGTGTAGCTCTGTTACAACCAGAGCCATTCTAGCGACTGGGGCAGAGGCCATGGGGCCATCCTTAGGGCCCGGGGTGGCTTTGCTATGGTGGAGGATTGGCTGTGGGAGGGGAAGTGAGAGAGGGAGAGGAGGGAGAAGAGGGAGAGGGTGAGGGCTGGAGAGGTAGATGGGTGCTTCTCCTGTGTGCTCTGGCCAGGAATCGAACCTGGGAATCCTGCACACCAGGCCAATGACTCCTACGGGTCTACCATATCATGCTTTTTACTTAAAAAGAAAATTACATTTCTTTTGAAGGCTGATGAACAGGAGACACCAAATCTTTTTTGCCTGCAAACTACTATGTTCTTCATTAGATCCAGCTAATAACACTGTTTTGTCTTTTTCCAAATAGCTCCAGATATATGAAAAGATTTATATAGGCGGATGGGGATCCTCAAACCCCTCAGCGAAATCTTCTGAGCATGGCTTTTAATATACCAAAAGGCAGAAAAAGCCCAATAGAGATCAGGGGAACTACCAGCTTTTAGGATACACCCTTAAAGGCTCCAATGCCCCAAAGGGGTCTCATAGGACGCCATCTGGGTCCTGCTTCAATACTGGAAAGGAAGGTCATTGAGCTAAAGCCTGCCAGGCTTACATGCCTCTGCTGTGAGGAAACAGGGACACTGGAAGGTAGGCTTCCCCCTTGCTCCTCTAAGGGAGGGTTCAGTCTCTTCCAGCCCTACTCCAGCCACCTATGACCTAACCTTGCTCAGAAAGCTGGGGTTTGCCACTGAAGGCTGAAGGTGCCCAGGGCCGTCGGACCCATCTATGACACTGTGGACGAACCTAGGGTATTTCTTCCAAGTAGCAGGTAAACTGATCTCATTTGCACAAGGGCCACTGAACTATGATTTGCCTGAATAGTCAGGTTTTTTATTCTTCCCTCAAAGATCTCTGTTTTGGGTGTTGATAGTCCTATTTTCTGCTGCTTTGCTTAGTATATAGTGTTTTCTTTATCCTTCCTACCTCAATGCCCCACTCATATTTCAGGCTTGGACCTACTCCTATTGTAGAGCTCTCCTTCACCCTTTTGCCAACTTGTATTATGAATTCACCTTTGCCACCCAGCTTAGTGTATCACAAGGTTATCCTTATCATGCCACAGTTGCAGAGCTCCAGGTAAAATCCACCTGGTCTCAACTCTCCAGGTAGAGGAGAACAGAAGCTCCATATCCATGCATGCTGCAAATGGCTTTTCCAGTCTTCCTGAATCATTACCAGCTAGAAGCAGCAGTCATTGTGACTTGGACATGAGCTGCAAAGTATAGAATGGTGAAAACAATTTTAGTACCATGTGGACTTTTCCTGTGTGGACTTTTCCTGGACTCCTGCTCCCTGTGACAGCTCCTAACAGACTGAACTGTGTTTGGGTTGCATTTTTTTCAGGGATTTGGCATGGTGATGGGGCCAACTTGGACTTGGTGAACATGCTAAGGACACTACTCTTTTATGGATTCTTGCTGTATTGGCCAAGAGTTTGTTTAAAGGCTTTGAATCACTGTAAAAAAAAATATAAGACTGGACAAAGAAGATGGGGCACATATACACCATGGTATAGTATTCAGCTAGAAGAAATGATGACATTGGATCACTTACAGCAGAATGGTGGAATCTTGATAACATTATGCGAAGTGAAATAAATGAATAAAAAAAAAAACAAGAACTGCAGGATACATTGGTGGGACATAAAGGCGAGAATAAGAGACATGGACAGGAGTGTGGTGGTTATGGGGGTGATGGGAGGAAAATTGGGAGATGGGAAAGGGGATGGTGAGGGGTATAAAAAATAACTGGATAGAGGGTGATGGAGGACGATCTCTCTTTTGGTGATGGGTATACAGCAGAACTGAATGACAAGATAACCTGGAAATGTTTTCTTTGAATATATGTACCCTGATTTATTGATGTCAACCAATTAAAATGAAAATTTATTTATAAAAAAAAGACATTGCACTACCATATCCAGTGCTTGTCACAAACTTATAATTTTAATTTATGCATATTTATTTTCTGTCTACAGCATGACAGTGTATTATTCATAAAGACAGAAAGTGAGTCTGTCTCTTTTACCAGAGGCAACCAGTGTCAAGCACAGTGCCTGGCACATAATTGAAATATAATGTGTTTAATGAATTAAAGAATAAATAGTAATTTGCATACATACACAGGTATCCACAAATGATAGACACTGTGGACACAGAGATATATGCTTATGTGCAATGAACATTTATGCACACAGATGTATGCACACCCAATGTACTTTAGTACGTATAGATAGAGAAATATAATAGATATACTAAGCATATGGAAAGATAATGTCATAATATTGACAGTAGTTATCTTTGTATGAAAATTTGTTGTTTTGTTTCCTTATCATTTTTCTTGCACTTCTGCAATAAGAATACAGTTTTTATAAGAAAAAAGCAGTTAAATTCAACATACTTGTCAAATCAAAGCACATCTTATTTTACAATATATTAAGAAGATTTAAATATAGGAGTTCAAAAGACAGAAGTTTAAAATAGTATAATGGGAAGACATTGAGTGCAGCAACTACACATGTAGTTCCTAGCACAATGCCTGGTATATGATGGGAATATTCAAAGGCTTTATGAAAGCATTACTGGAAGGAAAGAAGAAAAACAAGATGAACTGAGAGATTTTCAGAAATCAAATCACTAAGAATACACAAAAACTTTACAGAAACGGCAAATTGGAATCAACGTTTGTAGACAATCCTCTCTACCATTCCTTTCCTTTGGATCTGTACTAAGGCGTGATTCCCAAGATGCGCACAAGGTGGCAGCAGAGGAGCAAATGTAACAGAGACCATTATTGTATGTGCTATGCAGCAAGTTTCAGCAAGCTTCAGAGGATTGAAATGATATCAAGTGTGTCTATTGCTTTCAATAGAGTTAACGTTGAAACAAGTAGCAAACAGTAACTAGATATTTCTTATATTTACAAGTTATAAAAGTATCTTAAAAATAGTCTTGGTTTCAACATTGATAGATAACCCACAGCACCCAACTATTGTATTTTTCCAAGTGAAATGCTCTGAGTTATTAATCAAAAGGTGCACACGAGGTGGCAGCAGAGAAGCACACATAAAAAACATTTCTCAAAGACAATCCTGTATTTTCTTTCAAGCAAGTTTCAACTACCTCAAACCTTTCAAATGATATAAAGCATGTGTCTTGTCATTACACTTACTCTAGAAATCAGTAATAGAAACTAACTAAAAAACCCTTCCTTTTTTAAGTTATGAAATTCACTCTTAAATAACCCTCGCTCAAAATCAAAATTCAAGTTACAAAATACTTTAAACTTAATGGAAATTAAAACTACATAAGAAATCCTATGGAAAAATGTTGTGATGAATATATTTTAGTCGAAAAAAAACTTAAAATACACAGCCTTTCCACTCATACTAAGAAACAGGATACTAAACAAAATCCAGAGAAAGTAAAAGAAAAAAATTTTCTCAGCCTGAGCAGGCGGTTGCGCAGTGGATAGAGCATTTGACTGGAATGCAGAGGACCCAGGTTTGAGATCCCAAGGCCGCCAGCTTGAGCGTGGGCTTATCTCTTTTGAGCAAAGCTTACCAGCTTTAGCCCAATGGGCTCCCTGGCTCAAGCAAGGGGTCACTCGGTCAGCTCTGGTTCCCTGGTCAAGGCACAATGAGAGAGCAGTCAATGAACAACTAAGGTGTCATAACAAAAAACTGGTGATTGATCTGTGATCTGGCACATAATAAAAAAAATTCTTTACATTACTGTCTGTGTGCCACTATCTATCCCTTTCTCTGACTCTCTCCCTGTTTCTGTAAAAAAAAGAAAGAAAGAAAGAAAGAAAGAAAGAAAGAAAGAAAGAAAGAAAGAAAGAAAGAAAGAAGGAAAGAAAAGGTTCACAGAGAAATTCGGCAGGTGTATACCATATTTATCCTTGTTTAATACTCATCTTTTTTTGAAAAATGTGGGGTTTGAAAACGGGGTGTGTCTTATACAGTGGTTGTAGTATTTTTTACTTGCATTTCCTTTTTCTTCGCATTTGTTATCATTTTCTCAAATTTTGTGCCCAAAAATGAAGGTGCGTCTTCTACAGGGAGGCATATTATGCATGGGGAAATATAGTAGTTTAAAACCTTACTACCTATTTCCTCTTGTGGTGAGATTTTGAAAAACATAATTCATTCCTCTATGCACAGATGTACACACACCCAATGTACCTGAGTACATATACATAGAGTAATATAATAGGTACAAAAAGAATATGGAAAGAAAATGTCCTAATATTATCAGTAGATATATCTGTATGAAAATTTGTTGTTGTTCTTGTTTTTTGAGATCATTTTCTCTTGCACTTCTGCAATAAGAATTCATTTTTTATAATAAAAAAGCTGTTAAAATTCAACATAATTTTCAACTCAAAGCATATCTGATTTTACAATACACTTAGTAGATTTAAATAAAAGAAGTTCAAAGGACAGAAGTAAAAAGAGTAGAATGGGAAGACACTGAGTGCAGGCACAGAATTTCTTAGCACAGTGCCTGGTATATGATGGGCACTTTCAAAAGTTTTATGAAAGCATGGCTGGAAGGATTGAAGAAAAACAAGATGAACCGAGAGATTTTAAGAAAACAAACAAATAAGGATACACAAAAACTTTACAGAAACGGCAAATTGGAATCAATGTTTATAGACAATCCTCTCTCCAAATATTTTCTTTGGACCTGTACTAAGGCGTGATTCCCAAGATGCACACGAGGTGGCAGCAGAGAAGCACATGTAACAGACACCATTATTGTATGTGCTATGGAGCAAGTTCCAGCAAATTTCAGAGAATTGAAATGATATCAAGTATATCTGTTGCTTTCACTAGAGTTACCGTTGAAAGAATTAGCAAGAAGTAAGTAGAAATTCCTTATATTTACAAGTTATAAAAGCTTTTTTTTAGATATCCTTGGATTCAACATTGATAGATAACGCACCACACCCAACTGCCTTATTTTTCAAGGTGTTCTGCTCTGAGCTATTATTCCGAAGGTGCACACGAGGTGACAACAGAGAAGCGCACTTGGAAAACATTTACCACAGATAATCCTGTATGTCCTTTCAAGCAAGTTTCAACTACCTCTAACCTTCGAAATGATATAAAGCATGTTTCTTGTTGTAATTACACTTAATATAGTAAACAGTAATAGAAATTAACAAAAATCCCTTTTTTTTTAAAGTAAGGAAATTCACTCCTAAATAACCCCTTCTCAAAATCACAATTCAAATTACAAAGTACCTTAAAATTAATGGAAATAAAATCTACATAAAGAAAAATATGGAAAAATGTAGTGATGAATATATTTTAAGGCAAGAAAACCTTAAAATACACAGCCTTTCCACCCATACTAAGAACTAGGATACTAAAAAAATCCAGAGAAAGTAAAAGAAAAAATATTCACAGCCTGAGCAGGTGATGGCGCAGTGGTTAGAGCATTTGACTGGAATGTGGAGGACCAAGGTTTGAGATCCCATGGGCCCCAGCTTGAGCGTGGGCTCATGTGATTTGAGCAAAGCTCACCAGCTTTTGCCCAATGTTGCTACCTCGAGCAAGCTGTCACTCGATCAGCTCTAGCCTCCTGGTCAAGGCACATAGGAGACAGGAGTCAATGAACACGAACAGTGTCACAACGAAAAAACGATGATTGATCTGTGACCTAGCACATAATAAAAAACTCCCTCCATTTTTGTCTGTCTGTCCTTATCTATCCCCCTCTCTGACTCTCTCCCTGTCTCTGTAAAAAAAAGAAAAGAAAAGAAAGAAAGAAAGAAAGAAAGAAAGAAAGAAAGAAAGAAAGAAAGAAAGAAAGAAAGAAAAAAGAAAAAAGAACTGTTCACCAAGAAATTTGGAGGGTGTATACCATATTTCCCCATGTATAAGTCTCCTCTTTTAAAAAAAAATGTGGGGTTAGAAAACTGGGTGCATCTTTTACAGTGGTTGTAATATTTTTTACTTGCATTTCCCGTTTATTTGCATTTGTTATCATTTTCTCAAACTTTGTGCCCCAAAATTAAGGTGCGTTTATACTGGGAGGCTTCTCATACATGGGGAAATATGGTACTTTACAACCTTACCATTTATTTCCTGTTGGGGTGAGATTTTGAAAAACATAATTCTTTCTTCTATGCAATTTAAGCTGCAAAAACAACAACAAGAAAGCCATTATCAAAATTTCTTTCATTTATTTATTCATGTTAGAGAAAGGAAAAAGGGGGACAAAGACAGAAAGATAGTCAGAAACATCAATCTGTTTCTATATGTGCCTTGACCCAGGAGCAAACATGTGACATTAGCATATGGTTGTGATGCTTTAACTACTGAGCTCTCTGGTGAGAGCAAGCCATTGTCTTTTGGGGAAAATATTTACTAGAGAAAACTAGACGTAATTAAAACATAAAATGATAGTTTAATTTGCTGTGGTGACAACATCTGAAGACTTTTCTTTGCTCTTGAAATTCAGGGGCATAAACGCTTTTTTCTAATTGTTTAGCACAAAATGACCTCTTTCTTAATATGCACTTTCTCTTGTGCCATGGCAGCAGTCCTGACTGAGAGACCTCTTAAGTTTTAGACATCAGAATTTATCTGAGCATTGGTCACCACATACAAGCTTCTTTTGCTCACAGAACACCTCCCAGGGTCTTTGTTTCATAACTTCTATATTTTCTCAGATTTATACTTGAGAACACGCATTGCTGAAAAACCGAGACTTATGTCTCAGCTCTGATATCTGAGAAAATGATATACTGAACCTCGCCACAATAAGTCATAACTGACACGAAAGATATTGCACTACCAAATTCAGTGCTTGTTAAACTTACAATTATTTTATTTATGTATATTTTTTCTTTCCCTCCACCCCATGACAGTGTAGTATTCATAAAGACAGAAATTGAGTCTGTCTCATTCACTATAGGCAACCAGTGTCGAGCACAGTGCCTGGCACATAATAGAAATAAAATTAGCATTTTCTGAATGAATGAATGAATGAATAGTCATTTGCCTACATACACAGATATCTAAAAATGACAGACACTGGACACAAAGAAAAATGCTCATGTGCAATGCACATCTATGCACACAGATGTACACACACCCAATGTACCTGAGTATATATACATAGAGAAATATAATAGGTACACAAAGAATATGGAAAGAAAATGTCCTAATATTAACAGTAGATATATCTGTATAAAAATATGTTGTTGTTGTTTTTGAGATCATTTTTCTTGTACTTCTGCAATAAGAATACATTTTTTATAATAAAAAAGTTGTTAAAATTCAACATACTTGAATTTAACATCAAATCAAAGCACATCCTATTTTACAATACACAAAGTAGATTTATAAATAAAAATTTCAAAAGACAGAAGTTAAAACAGTAGAATGGGAAGTCATTGAGTGCAGGGACATGAGTTCGTAGCACAGTGCCTGGTATATGATGGGCATATTCAAAGGCTCTATGAAAGCATGTTTGGAAAGAATGAAGAAAAACAAGATGAACCGAGTGACTTTCAGAAAACAAACCACTAAAATACACAAAAACTTTACAGAATCTGAAAATTGGAATCAACATTTATAGACAATCCCCTCTTCCAAATTTATCCTTTGGACCTGTACTGAGGCGTGATTCCCAAGATGCACACGGGGTGGCAGCAGAAAAGCACATATAACAGAGACCATTATTGAATGTGCTATAGAGCAAGTTCCAGCAAACTTCTGAGGACTGAAATGAAAACAAGTATATCTCTTGCTTTCACTACAGTTAATGTTTAAAGAAGTAGCAAGCAGTAACTAGAAATGCCTTATATTTACAAGTTTTAAAAGTTTCTTTTAGATAGCCTTGGATTCAACATTGATAGATTATGCACAACAACCAACTGATGTATTTTTCCAGGTGAACTGATCTGAGCTGTTATACCCAAGGTGCACACGAGGTGGAGGCAGAGAAGCGCACTTGGAAAACATTTTCCACAGATAATCCTGTATGTTCTTTCAAGAAAGTTTCAAGTACCTCTAACCTTAGAAATGATATAAAGCATGTTTCTTGTCATTACTTAATATAGTAAACAGTAATAGAAATTAACTAAAAATCCCTTTTTCTTAGGTAAGGAAATTCACTGCTAAATAACCCCCTCCTCAAAATCACAATTCAAGTTACAAAATACCTTAAATATAATGGAAATAATTTCTTCATAAGGAAACCTATACAAAATGTAGTGATGAATATATTTTAGGGCAAGAAAACCTTAAAATACACAGCTTTTCCACCCATACTAAGAACCAGGATACTAAACAAAACCCTGAGAAAGTAAAAGAAAAAAATGTTCACAGCCTGAGCAGGTGATGGCGCAGCGGTTAGAATATTTGACTGGAATGTGGAGAGCCAAGGTTTGAGATCCCCAGGGCGCCAGCTTGAGCGTGGGCTCATGTGATTTGAGCAAAGCTCACCAGCTTTTGCCCAATGTTGCTGGCTCGAGCAATCAGTCACTCGATCAGCTGTAGCCCCCTGGTCAAGGCACATAAGAGACATGAGTAAATGAACATGCAAGGTGTCACAACAAAAAAAGATGATTGATCTGTGACATAGCACATAATAAAAACTCTCTCCATTTCTTTCTGTCTGTCCCTATCTATCCCTCACTCTGACTCTCTCCCTGTCTCTGTAAAAAAAGAAAAAAGAAAAAAAGAACTGTTCACCAAGACATTTGAAGGGTGTATACCGTATTTCCCATGTGTAAGTCTCCTCCTTTTAAAAAAATGTGGGGTTAGAAAACTGGGTGCATCTTTAACAGTGGTTGTAGTATTTTTACATGCATTTCTGGTGTATTCGCATTTGTTATCGTTTTCTCAAACTTTGTGTCCCAAAATTAAGGTGTGTCCTATCCTGGAGGCTTTTTATACATGGGGAAATATGGTACTTTACAAACTTACCATTTATTTTATATTGGGGTGAGATTTTGAAAAACATAATTCATTCTTCTATGCAATTTAAGCTGCAAAATCAACAACAAAAATGCCATTGTCATTTTTTATTTATTTATTAATATTAGAGGGAAGTTAAAGGGGAAAAATACAGACAGATAGTCAGAAACATCAATCTTTTTCTCTATGTGCCTTGACCCGGGATCAAACCTATGAGTTTAGAGTATGGGTGTGTTGCTTTAAATACTGAGTTCTGTGGTGTCTTTTGGGCAAAAAATTAACTAGAGAAAACCAGAGGATATTAAAAAATAAAATGATAATCTAGTCTGCTGTGGTGACAACACCAGAAGACTTTTATTTGCTCTTGAAATTCAGGGGCATAAACACTATTTCTGATTGTTTAGTACAAAGTGACCCCTTTCCTAACATGCACTTTCTCTTTTGCCATGGCAGCAGTACAGACCGAGGGACCTTGTAAGCTTTGTACATCAGAATTTATCTGAGCATTGGTCACCACATGCAAGCTAGTTTCTTTATCTCACAGAACACCTCCCAGGGTCTTTGTTTCATAACTTCTATATTTTCTCAGTTTTATACCTGAGAACATGCATTGCTGAAGAACTGAGACTTATGTCTCAGCTCTGCCTTCTGAGAAACTGATATACTGAACCTAGACACAATAAATTATAACTGAGACCAAAGATATTACACTACCAAATTTAGTGCTTGTTACAACTTACAATTATTTTATTCATGTATATATTTTTTTCTGTCTATGCCATGACAGTGTAGTATTTATAACAACAAAAAGTGAGTTTGTCTCATTTACTATAGGCAACCAATGTCAAGCACAGTGCCTGGCACATAATAGAAATTCAATAAGTGTTTTCTGAATGAATGAATAGTCATTTGCATGCATACAAAGATATCCACAAATGACAAACACTGTTGACACAGAGAGACATGCTCATGTGCAATGCACATCTATGCACACAGATGTACCCACACCCAATGTACCTTAGTACATATACATAGAGAAATATAATATATACACAAATAATATGGAAAAATATCCTACTATTAACAGTAGATATATTTGTATGAAAATTTATTATAGTTTTTGAGATCATTTTCTCTTGCACTTCTGCAATAAGAATACATTTTTTATAACAAAAAAGTGTTAAAATTCAACATACTTGTCAAATGAAAGCACATCCTATTTAAACTACACTAATTATATTTAAATAAAAGAAGTTCAAAATACAGAAGTAAAATGAGTAGAATGAGAAGTCATTGAGTAAAGAGACATGATCTATCACAATGCCTGGTATATGATGGGCACATTTAAAGGGTTTATGAAAGCATGTTTTGAAGGAACAAAGAAAAACAAGATGAACCGAGTGATTTTCAAAAAACAAACCACTAAGGATACACAAAAACTTTACAGAACCCCCAAATTGGAATCAACGTTTATAGACTATCCTCTCTACCAAACTTTTTCTTTGGACCTGTACTGAGGTGTGATTTCCAAGATGCACACAAGGTGGCAGTAGAAAAGCACATATAACAGAGACCATTATTGAATGTGCTATAGAGCAAGTTCCAGCAAAGTTCAGATGGTTGAAATGAAACCAAGTATATCTCTTGCTATCACTACAGTTAATGTTCATATAAGTATCAAGCAGTAACTAGAAATGCTTTATATTTAAAAGTTATAAGCCCTGCCTGGTTGGCTCAGCGGTAGAGCATCAGCGTGGCATGCGGGGGACCCGGGTTTGATTCCCGGCCAGGGCACATAGGAGAAGCGCCCATTTGCTTCTCCACCCCTCCTTCTTCCTCTCTGTCTCTCTCTTCCCCTCCCGCAGCCAAGGCTCCATTGGAGCAGGGATGGCCCGGGCGCTGAAAATGGCTCCTTGGCCTCTTCTCCAGGTGCTGGAGTGGCTCTGGTCATGGCAGAGCGATGCCCCAGAGGGGCAGAGCATTGCTCTCTGGTGGGCAGAGCGTCGCCACTGGTGGGCGTGCCGGGTGGATCCCAGTCGGGCGCATGCGGGAGTCTGTCTGACTGTCTCTCTCCATTTCCAGCTTCAGAAAAAAAAAAGTTATAAAACTTTCTTTTAGATAGCCTTGGATTTAACATTGATATATAATGCACAAGAACCAACTGCTGTATTTTTCCAGGTAAACTGCTCTGAGCTGTTAATCCCAACGTGTACATGATGTGGCAGCAGAGAAGTGCACTTGGAAAACATTTGCCACAGATACTCTTGTATGTCCTTTCAAGCAAGTTTCAACTACCTCTAAACTTAGAAATGATATAAAAAGTAAAAGAAAGTAAAAAAAAAGTGTTCAAATCCTGAGCAGGCAATGGCAAAGTGGTTAGAGCATTTGATTGGAATGCGGCAGACCCAGGTTTGAGATAGCAAGGGCTCCAGCTTGAGAGTGGGATCATGTGGTTTGAGCAAAGCACACCAGCTTGAGCCCAAGCTCACTGGCTTGTGCAAGTGGTCACTCGATCAGCTGTAGACCCCTGATTAAGGCAAATATGAGACAGGAGTCAATAAACACAAAAGGTGTCACAAAGAAAAACCGATGATTGATATGTGACCTGGCACATAATAAAAACTCTCTCCATTTCTGTTTGTCTGTCTCTATGTGTTCCTCTCTCTGACTCTCTCCCTGTCCCTGTAAAAAAAAAAGATAAAAGAACTGTTCACAGAGACATTTGGAGTGTGTATATACCATATTTCCCCATGTATAAGACTCATCTTTTTTGAAACATATGGGGTTAGAAAACTGGGTGCGTCTTATACAGTGGTTGTAGTATATTTTACTTGCATTTCCCATTTATTTGTGTTTGTTATCATTTTCTCAAACTTTGTGCCCCAAAATTAAGGTGTATAATATACAGAGAGGCTTCTTATATATGGGGAAATATGGTACTTTACAAACTTACCATTTATTTCCTCTTGGGGTGAGATTTTGAAAAACATAATTCATTCTTCTATGCAATGTAACCTGCAAAAACAACAACAAGAAAGCCATTCTCATTTTTTCTTTGATTCATTTATTAATTTTAGAGGGAGGATAAAGGGGGATAAAGACAGACAGATAGTGAGTAATATCAATCTGTTTCTGCATGTGACTTGACCAAGGACTAAACCTATGACTTTACTGTAATGGTGTGATGCTTTAACTACTGAGCACTCTGGTGTCTTTTGGAGAAAAAATTTACTAGAGAAATCCAGAGGTAATTAAAAAATAAAATGATAATCTAGTCTGCTGTGGTGACAACACCAAAAGCCTTTACTTGCTCTTGAAATTCAGGAGCATAAACACTATTTCTAGTTAATTAGCATAAAGTGACCTCTTTCCTAAAATTCACTTTATCTTGTGCCATGGAAGCAATTCAGACTGAGAGACATCCTAAGCTTTGGACATCAGAATTTATCTGAGCATTGGTCAGCACATACAAGCTAGGTTCTTTTGCTCACAGAACACTGCCCAGGGTCTTTATTTCATAACTTGTATATTTTCCCAGTTTCATATCTGAGAACACTCATTGCTGATAATCCAAGACTTATGTCTCAGTTCTGACTCCTGAGAAACTGATATACTGAACCTTGCCACAATAAGTCATAACTGACATCAAAGGTATTGCCCTACCAAATTCAGTGCTTGTTAAACTTATGATTATTTTATTTATGTATATTTTTTCTTTCTGTCTACTCCATGACAGTGTAGTATTCACAAAGAAAGAAAGTGAGTCTTTCTCATTCACTACAGGCAACCAGTGTCGAGCACAGTGCCTGGCACATAATAGAAATACAATAAGTGTTTCCTGAATTAATGAATAAATAGTCATTTGAATATATACACAAATATCCATAAATGAGAGAAACTGTGGAAAGAAAGAGATATGCTCATGTGCAATGCACATCTATGCACATAGATTTACACACACCCAATGTACCTGAGTATATATATATAGAGAGAAATATAATAGTTAAACAAAGAAAATGGAAAAAAATGTCCTAATATTAATAGTAGATATATCTGTATGAAAATTTGTTGTTGTTGTTTTTGAGATCATTTTTCCTGCACTTCTGCAATAAGAACACATTTTTTTATTATAGAAAAGCTGTTAAAATTCAACATATTTGTCAAATCAAAGCACATCCTAATTTAAAATAAAGGAAGAAGATTTAAGTAAAGGAAGTACAAAAGAGAGAAGTTAAAAGAGTAGAATGAGAAGTCATTGAGTGCAGGGACATGAGTTCCTAGCACAGCGCCTGGTATATGATGGGCACTTTCAAAGGCTCTATGAAAGATTGGCTGGAAAGAAAGATGATAAACAAGATGAATCGAGAGATTTTCAGAAAACAAACCACTAAGGGTACACAAAAACTTTACAGAAACTGCAAATTGGAATCAACACTTATAGATAATGCTCTCTACCAAACTATTCCTTTGGACCTGTACTGAGGCGTGATTCCCAAGATGCACACGAAGTGGCAGCAGAGAAGCACATGTAACAGAGACCATTATTTTATGTGCTATGGAGCAAGTATCAGCCAACTTCAGAGTATTGAAATGATACCAAGTATATCTCTTGCTTTCACTACAATTAACGTTGAAAGAATTAGCAAGCAGTAACTAGATATTTCTTATATATACAAGTTATAAAGTTGCTTTTAGGTAGCCTTGGATTCAACATTGATAGATAACACACAACACTCAACTGATGTATTTTTCCAAGTAAACTGATCTGAGCTGTTATTCCCAAGGTGCACACGAGGTGGCAGCAGGGAAACACACTTGGAAAATATTTACTACAGATAATCCTGTATGTTCTTTCAAGCAAGTTTCAACTACCTCTAATCTTAGAAATGATATAAAGCATGTTACTTTTTGTCACTACACTTAATGTTGTAAAAAGTAATAGAAATTATATAAAAATTATTTTTTTGAAGTTAAGGAAATGCACTCCTAAATAACCCCCCCTCAAAATCACAATTCAAGTTACAAAATACCTTAAAATTAAAGGAAATAAACTCTACATAAGAAAACCTATGGGAAAATGTAGTGATGAATATATTTTAGGGCAAGAAAACATTAAAATACACAGCATTTCCACCCATACTAAGAACCAGGATACTAAATAAAATCCAGAAAAAGTAAAAGAGAAAAATGTTCACAGCCTGAGCAGGCAATGTCTCAGTGGTTAAATCAGTTGAATTGAATTCGGAGGACCCAGGATTGAGATCCCAAGGGCTCTATATTGAGCGTGGGCTCATGTGGTTTGAGCAAAGCTCACCAGCTTGAGCCGAAAGTCGCTGGTTCGAGCAACCCGCCACTCGATCAGTTGTAGCCTCTGGTAAAGTCACATATGAGAATAGAGTTAATAAACACGTAAGGTGTCACAATTAAAAACTGATGATTGATCTGTGACCTGGTACATAGTAGAAAACTCTCTCCATTTCTGTCTGTCTGTTTCTATCTATCCCTCTCTCTGACTCTCTCTCCGTCTATGTAAAAAAAAAAGAAAAAAAAGAAATGTACACAAAGACATGTGGAGGGTGTATACCATATTTCCCCATGTATAAGACACATCTTTTCACTTTCATTTGGGGGAAATGGCACCATTTCTGGGAGTCTTCATTCGTAGGCCTATGGGAGATGCATTCCCACTGGTCTGAGTGGGTCCTGCATTTCCCGCTGGTGTTGTAGACCGGTCGTGGAAACTTGGCCATGAGTCTGGGCAGTGTCCAGGTTGTTCCTGTGGGGGGGGGAGCAAGTAAGGGTTTCAATCTGGAAGGACACAAGTGAGTCTGTGGGGGCCACTGTGGATGAGTGGGAGAGTTGCAGGGAAGGGAGCTGGGAGACTGGAGCAGGAGAGAGACCAAAGTGTGGTGCCCACTGGTGCCCTGAATGTGGGTCCTGTGCAAAGGGAGAGGGTGCAAAAGGGAAGGTGGGGAGGGAGAAAAGAGGAGGTATTTTCAAATTCTGTTAATGTTCCCAGGAGGGGAGGAGAGTTGTGTCACACTGAGGATGGTTATAAAGTGTCTGAGTCATGGGGCAGCTTCCAGGGTGGAGTCTCATAAAATATTAAAATGAGGTGGCCCAGGGGAAAGTTGCTCTAAGCTGGTTTCTCCAGTGTGTGTGTCAAGACAGTATCCTCAGTGTGCTTCCCGTGGCCATATCCACATAGTGAATCTTTGAAGGTTTGCTGTTGATGTATTTGCAGTGCAGTGCTACTTCCATGCATCTCCTGCAGCCATGGCTCAATTGGAGTGAGTTGGTGGCAGGTGCTGAGGGTGGCTCCATTGTGTCAGCCTCAGGCGCTAAGAAGGCTTGGTTGCTAAGCAAAGGAGCAATGACCCAGATGGTCAAAACATCACCCCTAAGTGGGCTTGCAGGTGGATTTTGTATACGGGAGTTGGTCTCTCTGCCTCCCGTCTACTCACTAAATAATAAAAAAAGAAACAGCAGAGAGCTTTTGCCAGTTAGCTCAAGTGCTTAGGAACATCAACTGAAAACACCAAGTTTGAGATTTGATCCCCAATCAGGGCATATCTAATGAGTCCATGGCTGAGTGAAACAACAAATAAATGTTTCCCTTCCCACTCCCTTCTCTCTCCTTTCTTCTTTCTGTCTCTCTGTAAATCAATAAAAATTAAACTTTGGCCAGATAGCTTCATTGGTTACAGCATTGTCCTGGACCATGAAGGTTAGTGGTTTGATTACTTTGTTAAGGCACATACAGGAAAATCTCAATGTTTCTATCTCTCTCTGCATCTCTCTCAAAAAGAACAACAAAGATAGCGGGGAGAACTAATTGTAAACCGAAGACTGTAGCCATTTTCCTACAGTAAATCTCAGGGATTAAATGGAGTTAGGTATTGCCCTGTATTCTCAGAAGAAAATCAGTCCTCAAGGTAGCTCCATGCAGAAATCTCAGCTGATGAGGCAGATAAGCTGGTCCCGCCCGTCCTGCCCTGCAGCCCACTGTGCACTAGTCTGGGGGCTGATCTGGGTGCAAGAGATGGCTTTAGGATGAAGGATTCACGCCAGGCATTACCCTTTCCCAAACAAAGCAACGGGCTTGTGCAGGAGACATAGGGCATCTAAGCAAGTGCCAGGAGAAGGATGGAGGTAGAGAGAGGGTGGACTTCTGCTGTTTCAGATGGGCTGCTAAGAGGAGGCAGACTGTGTTGACCTCATTTAAAACATTTTCAACTGAAGAGGGTGATTGGAGACACTTGAAGCCTCCTGAAGGCCACTCAGGCCAAAGGCCATGTGAGTCCTATTAGGCAGTGAGGGGAAGGGCAAGGTGGGGCCACATAGAAGAAACCCGAAAGGTAGGGTAGGCTGAGTGCCATCACTTAAGAGGGAATTCTGGAGGAGTTCTGGACTGGCAGATGAAAGGCGGGGTCTTGGAAACCAGCCTGATTGGGCAGGGTGAAGGAGATCACTGGGTGCAGAGACTTGGGAGGAGAAACTTGATAGGGGTTATGGTTAGGGTCAGGGTTAGGGTTAGGGTTAGGGTGAGGGTAATGGTAAGGGTGAATGTAACGGTGAGTGAAAGGGTGAGGGTGAGGGTTAGGGTTAGGTTTAGATTGAGTAAGGTTTAAAGTTAGGGTTAGGGGTATGCATAATTGATGCTTCTCATCTTTTCCAGCCTGTTTGTCCCTCTCTCTTTCTCAAAAAAATGTGGAGGAATTGTTCACCCTGAAGTCATGTCAAACCATTATATTTTGATTTTTTATCACTTTTTTCATTATATCCTCAAATTTACTTTCTGCTCCTTGGTGTTTGCTGCAGTCTGAGATACTACAGCATTGTTTTCAGTTCCTGCATATTTGGTGAGGTGAACAGAAACGTCTGGTCTCAGTTTCAAAAATATCCTTTTCTTTTTTCTGCTAAAAGAACTGGTCAACAAACCCCCACTCCATAATCCCAGTCCCCAGAGACTCCTCTCTCGTTCCTTGGAAGTTGCCACAGAGAAAAGGCCCACCTTTCACACCTCCACTCCTGGGTGTGTCTAGTCCCAGGCTACACAAAGTATGATTCCTTCATCTTTAGCAAAGGGAGTGTTGTAGTGTCCCAGACTTAAAGAATGTGAATCTGCATTTTAGCAACATCCCAGGTTATTTATATACACTAAATGTTCAAAGTGCCTATTTTTTAATTATTTATATCTGAGAATATGGATATGTAAAATTCTACCCTTTTCTAAATTTAACTCCTCATATTGGAAAGCCAAAATGACAAGCTCACAAAAACAGAGTGGAAGCTGCCAGGAACTGGGGGATGGAGAAAACAGAGAAGTTGGTACAAGGGAACAAACTTTTCAATATAACATAAATAAGATCAGAGGATCTAAAGATAACATGGCAGCCTGACCAGTGGTGGTACATTAGATAAAGCATCAACCAGAAACACTGAGGTGCCTGGTTGGAAACCTTGTGGTTCATAGTTCAAGCATGGGGTCAAAAATAGTATCCCAAGGTTGCTGGCTTGGGCCCTAGGTTGCTGGCTCAACATAAGAACCCCAGTCAAGACACATATGAGAAGCAATAAATGAACAACTAAATTGACTGAACACCTTTCTCTTTTAGGTATGACCATTTCCACCATTACACATGAAAAAGTAGAGCATGCAATCACTAAAGCTTTTATTTCTGAGTGTTGGGAAAATGGTACTGTCACATCAGAACTGGATAGATGTATGATTATCACATCTTTGTCTCTTAGGATTGAGAAGATTGTCCCTATAGGAATTGAAGATCTCTATGAAAAAATAGAAATCCGTAACATAATTTATAAAAAAATAATATTGCTGCTTTGTAGGCAGATAAAAATTTATAATATCTGGTGCTACACAGTATAAAAAAGTTTGTTTTTTACCAAAATAAAATAGAACCAAATTTGTATTAATAACAACAATCTTTACTTTAAGACAAAATTAATTCTCTTTCTCACAAAAACTTATCCCAGTATATCATACATTTTAATTCAATTGGAACATATCTTTGTTTCATTTTATACAGAGTTCATATTGTTATTGATTTTTCTGTAGCTTTATTGATATATACTAGAATTCTAATCCTTTAAGAAAATTTTAATTCCAGTAAAAACCAAAATTAAGTAATTGTATATGTTATACTAGTATTCTTAATATTAATATTCAAAAACAAAATCAATCTTGCTGTTGGTTGAGCTATATTTACTGGTAGCACGATTATTTTTAATATTTTACAAGGCATATTTACTAGTTGTCAAATATATGCTTAGTTTCTTGGTAATATAAAGTGAAGCATAAATAAATGTATAATTCTAATTCTCAAGCAAACTTCCACTTCCCTGCACCACAAAAATATTTCTTAAAAAAGCCACAATGTTACAAATCAAAACATTCCTCTGCTGGTGCTCTGTATATAAACTCTTTCAGGTCTTATCTTTTTCTCTCAGTTCCATGGCAGTGCCTTCCAATTGGCTGCTGGAGAAATTTAAATTGCCTCAGCATGACTAGAAGAAGCATACACTATCTCAGGTGCATTTTCAGATAAGGTAAAACTTATCCTAAATGTGTACCATAATAAAAATATGCAAGTGCCATTTGGGTCAGAGAGGCAGCTCAGGTACCCTATGCCTGCATAAGGGGAAAATTAGCCTGTACTTTACTCAGTTTAGTGGCTGACTCCTTCTAGCAGTTTCTGCTTAAATCCATTAAATTGTTGAAACATCAAGCTGAACTGAAGCAATATATAAGATGATTTCTAAAAAAGTCAAAACACAATTGGAAACTATAAACCTTAAAAAATGAAGTGAAAGAGTATTCAAATAACTCCCCACTAAAAATGGGCATATAAAAATACTTTATGTCAGAAATCAGTAGAGAAATGCAAATTAAAACTGCTATAAGACGTTACTTCACACCTATCAGGAGGGCTTTCACTAACAAATCAATGAACAACCAGAGATGATGAGGATTTGGAGGAAGAAAACACTTCTCCAGCATTGCCTGCCTGCATGCAGATTTTCCTTTTCTTTTCCCCTTTCTGAACTTTCACAATTCCACTTTAGCATATATGGCTGCAACAGAGAAAGACTATAAACACAATGATGCACTGCTAAAATCTGGATGACTTCCTTGCTCCTACCACAGTTGTGTAACATAAATTTTTCTACCTTGTCTTTCTTTTATTTTTGCATATTCCAGACAAACAAGAGAGGTAATTTAGTAATTTTTTCAGGGTAAATCTAGTTGAACTTTCAGCCAAATCACTTCTTCATCAACAAATGATCATTTTCTGATGCCACTACCACCTTATTAAAGTTGCAAGCCCAAATAATTAAAATCGTTAGCAGCTGATGCTGCTTAATTTGCTCACAATTAATTCCACCAAGGGAATATAAACACACAAATTTTTTCCACTATACAGCACATTGTCTTGTTGTCCATGCTACCTCACTCCCTCCAATTCTTCACTGCCTGTGAATCATTCTCCATTCTGTACTTATTCTGACAAATTCTCCATTCCCTAAATAACTTTTTTATGTTATAAGGTCTGCTTTACATATTCCCCATTTATTTCTAGATAAACATGCCACAATCATTTTCCTTTTTACCCTGGTCCCTCCATTACCATCTTGTCATTAACAAAGACCCACTCCCACTTCTGCCTTTATAACACCCTTTACCTGTCTCAGTATCAGCACTTGTTTATAATTTCTTCCATGCCCTACTCTGCACACTCTCACAGTTGCTACCACACTTGACATTCCACAAACATACTGCTCCTACACCTGAGTAGCTAACTTTCAATCACTTTCCAATCATGAGAATCTCAGGGTGCAATTTGCCACCACAATCCTTTTACTTTATTTTCAAAGCTCTTGTGGCACTCAAGCCATTTCACAGAAACCCCCTTCTCATTTCTGCTGTCTCACTGCTGCCTTGTTGAAAGAGTACATCAGCATGAGCTGCAGTCAATCCTTTTATCCATGCCTTTAGTATATAATAGGGTTACAAAAAATAAAATAAAGGGCAGGTTTATTTGAAAATAAGGTGCATTATAGAATCAATATTGTGAGAAAAGAAAATATAAAAAATTATTAGAATCTTATATCATCCCCTCAATCAAACTCTTTCTGTGTATTTGAATAACTACTCATGACTAATATAAAACACGGAGTTCCCTAAAACATAAGCATGCAACAAGATGCAAAGTGAAAAATGGGAAAAGACACAAAGGTGCTGCAAAAGCAGTTTGAGAGTTTCTGGTTATGTGTACTAGCTCTTAATTTCAAAATGTACATTGGATAGCAGCAGAGGAATACATTTTTCTGGTGACATTTACCTGGCTGTAATTTTCAAGACATCCATGAGATGGCAGCAGAAAATTTTGTTTGCTTTTTCTAGAAACGCCCTTGGCCCTTTTAATCCAAATGTATGCAAAACACAACAGCAATCATCCTGGCTGAATGTCAAGCTTGGCTGGCATATTGTCTTGCAAAGCAGAGGTGGCTGGTTCAGTCCTTGGCTGGGGAACATACAGAAACTGATTGATGCTTCTGTCTTACCCTTATCCTCCTGCCTCCCCTTTGATTCAATAAAAATAAAAAATTTAAAAAAATAGAGACAAATTAAAAGGCAACGGAGAACATTTTTCTTGCCCACGGCATTCATTGAGAATCCAGACATGCTATTCATTTCTATTTTAAGACCCTCACATGCCCCACCTCACTTAATGTTCCCATTTGTCAAATGAGACAGAAACGATTGTTATCTGCATTTCACAGGTATTTGAACTAAAGACTGATTCTAACCTAATTCAAAACCCAGAAACGATGGTCCAAAATGAGACAGAAGATTGTACACACATGGTATCCTAGACACATACAGCCATCAAAGTTGTCCTTGAAATTTTTGAATACTGGTTTTTTTTTTTAAGAACACATTCACATAAACTAATGGTCCAGCTTGTCAAGCACTCAACCAAGGTGGAGTTGGGGTAAAAATTGGGCAGGAAATGTGATAGGATAGAGTAAGAGAAGAGGGGAGTGAGAAAGTTGCTTGGCCCTTCCCAGGTGCTGAACCAACAAGAGATCCTTTAAGAGTGCTCTACCCACTTCTACCACCTCCCTGTCTGATGGCATTTTAAAATCTGTTATTCGGTCCAGAGCACAGGTCTGCTTCTACCTATTTGTCCTTTTTTTGAGACTTCACATGACAGAAGCTTCCTACAGGCTCATAATTAACACAAGAGCTGACTTATGGCTCCAACATCTACAATCAAAAAAAATAAAAAGTCTCCTCCTCTGTCAAATGGGGAGAACCACTCCCGCTTAGGTGCGTGTGAGGATTCAGGAAAGCGGTGCTCGTTAGCTCCTGCCCACTGTGTGACCAGAACTTTGCCTCTGTGCTATTTTGACCCATGTCTCATACAAAATTTCTATCAGTTCCCTCCTCTCTTCAGCCACCACCACATAGCATGTGAGACCTTGGAGCTCAGGATGGCCCTGCTGCACTGTGTCCTTGCCATTCCCAGCTGAAGTCCAGGCCAATAATAAACGTATCTGGCCAAGTACCTGGAAGCCTGAGCTTAGCTGGCGACACCCTCTCAGTCCTTGCACTCTCACAACCTCTTCATTCCTTGGAAACCACATTCTAATAAGGGACGCTGAGGGGCCACATGAAAAGGGTAGGCATCCGGAGAAAAAGGGCAGAAGGACTCAGTGCCCATAACCTCCACCAATATTATGACTTGCTCATGACATTCTCTAAAAGCAAAGTAGTTATGGCACAAAGGGGTCCAACCCATAGACCCTGGGCTATTTTTCCTAAACTACTCACTGGAATGTAATTTGAGATTATCAAAATGTACCAGTAATTCATATAGCCATACTGGGGTCCCTGAAAGGATTAATTTTTAAAACTTATACATTTTAAAAAATAAATTAATGTGAACATTTCTTTCTTTCTTTCTTTCTTTCTTTTTTACAGAGACAGGGAGAGAGTCAGAGAGAGGAATAGATAGGGACAGACACACAGAAATGAAGAGAGTTTATATTATGTGCCAGGTCACAGATTATACATCAGTTTTACTTGTGAACCCTTACGTGTTCATTGACTCCTGTCTCATATGTGCCTTGACCAGGGGGCTACAGCTGATGGAGTGACCGCTTGCTTGAGCCAGCGACCTTGGGCACAAGCTGGTGAGCTTTGCTCAAACCACATGAGCCCACGCTCAAGCTGGCGCCCTTGGGATCTCAAAACTCACTCCTTTGCATTCCAGTCAAATGCTCCAGCCACTGCGCCATCGCCTGCTCAGGCTGTGAACATTTTTTTTTACTTTCTCTGAATTTTATTAATATCCTGATTCTTATTATGGGTGGAAAGGCTGTGTATTTTAAGGTTTTCTTGCCCTAAAATATATTCATCACTAATTTTTTTTCATAGATTTTCTTATGTAGTTTTTATTTCCATTAATTTTAAGGAATTTTGCAACTTCAATTGTGATTTTGGGGGGGGGGTATTTAGGACTGAATTTCCTTACCTTCAAAAAAGGGATTTTCAGGTAATTTCTATTCTTGTTTACTGTATTAAGTGTAATGACAACAAGAAACATGCTTTATATCATTTATAAGGTTAGAGGTGGTTGAAACTTGCTTGAAAGAACATACATAATTATATGTGGTAAATGTTATCAAAATGAGCTTCCCTGCTGCCACCTCGTGGGCACCTTGTGAATAAAAGCTCAATTCAGTTCACTAGGAAAAATACATCAGTTGGGTGTTTTGCATTATCTGTCAATGTTGAATCCAAAGCTATCTAAAAGAAACTTTTATAACTTGTAAATATAAAGAATTTCTAGTTACTGCTTGCTACTTTTTTCAACGTTAATTGTAGTGAAAGCAAGAGATATACTTGTTATCATATCAATCCTCTGTAGTTGGCTAGAACTTGCTCCATAGCACATACAATAATGGTCTCTTTTACATGTGCTCTCTGCTGCAACCATGTGTGAATCTTGAGAATCACGCTTCAGTACAGGTCCAAAGGAATAGTTTGGAAGAGAGCATTGTCTATAAACGTTTATTCCAATTTGCCATTTCTGTAAAGTTTTTGTGCATCTTTAGTGGTTTGTTTTCTGAAAATCTCCTGGTTCATCTTGTTTTTCTTCTTTCTTTGAGCCATGCTTTCATAAAGCCTTTGAAAGAGCCCATCATATACAAGGCACTCTGCTAGGAACTCATGTCCCTGCACTCAATGACTTCCCATTCTACTCTTTTAACTTTTGTCTTTTGAACTTTTTTTATATAAATCTACTTCGTGTCTTGTAAAATAGGATGTGCTTTGATTTGACAAGTATGTTGAATTCTACCAGATTTTCTATTATAAAAAATATATTCTTATTGCAGAAGTGCAAGAAAAATTATCTCAATAACAACAACAACAAATTATCATACAGATATATCTACTGTAAATATTAGGACATTTTGTTTCCATATTTTTTGTGTACCTATTATATTTCTCTATGTATATATACTCAGGTACACTGGGAATGTGTACATCTGTATACGTAGAAATGTTCACAGAAACATTTTGAGAGTGTATACCATATTTCCCCATATATAACACTCATCTTTTTTGAAAAATGTGGGTTTAGGAAATGGGGTGTGTCTTATACAGTGGTTGTAGTATTTTTTATTTGCATTTTCCATTTATTCACATTTGTATCATTTTCTCAAACTTTATACACCAAAATTAAGGTGAATATTATACAGGAAGCCTTCTTATACATGGGGAAATATGGTACTTTACAACCTTACATTTCATTTCCTCTTGGAGTGAGATTTTGAAAAACATAATTCATTCTTCTATGTAATTTAAGATGCAAAAACAACAACAAAAAAGCTCTTGTCATTTTTTCTTTTATTTATTTATTCATGTTAGAGGCAGGATAAAGGGGGGAAAAGACAGACAGATAGTCAGAAACATCAATCTGTTTCTGTATGTACCTTGAACCAGGAGCAAAACTATGACATTAGTTGATTATTTTATTTATGCATATTTTTTTCTTTCTCTCTACCCCATGACAGTGTAGTATTCATAAAGACAGAAAGTGAGTCTGTCTCAATCTCTATAGGCAAAAAGTGTCTAGCACAGTGCCTGGAACATAATAGAAATACAATAAGAGTTTACTGAATGAATGAATAAATAGTCATTTGTATACATACACAGATAGTCACAAATGACAGACACTGTGCACAGAGAGAGATATGCTCATGGTCAATACAAACCTATGCACACAGATATACACACACGCAATGTACCTGAGTATATATACATAGAAAAATATAATAGGTACACAAAGAATATGAAAAAAATGTCCTAATATTAACAGTAGATATATCTGTATGAAAATTTGTTGTTGTTTTTGAGATCATTTTTCTTGCACTTCTGCAATAAGAATACATTTTCTATAATAAAAAAGCTGTTAAAATTCAACATACTTGTCATATCAAAACATACCGTATTTTACAATACACGAAGTAGATTTATATAAAAGAACTTCAAGAGACAGAAGTTAAAATAGTAGAATGGGAAATCATTGAGTGCAGGGACATGAGTTCCTAGCACAGTGCCTGGTATATGATGGGCACTTTCCAAGGTTTTATTTATTTATTTATTTATTATATTTATTTTAATAAATAAATTTTTATTTTAATGGAGTAACATCAATAAATTAGGGTACATATATTCAAAGAAAACATTTCCAGGTTATCTTGTCATTTAGTTCTGTTGCATACCCATCACCCAAAGAGAGATTGTCCTCCGTCACCCTCTATCCAGTTTTTTTACCCCTCCCCCTTCCCTCCCCCTCTCCCGCCTTCCCTCTCCCCACCCCCCATAACCACCACACTCCTGTCCATGTCTCTTAGTCTTGCTTTTATGACCCACCAATATATGGAATTCTGCAGTTCTTGTTTTTTTCTGATCCGCTTATTTCACTCCACATAATGTTATCAAGTTTCCACCATTCTGCTGTAAGTGATCCGATGTCATCATTTCTTCTACCTGAATAGTATACTATGGTGTATATGAACCCCATATTCTTTATCCAGTCTTCTATTTTTTTTACAGTGATTCAAAGCCTTTAAGCAAACTCTTGGCCAATACAGCAAGAATCCATAAAAGAGTAGTGTCCTTAACATGTTCACCAAGTCCAAATTGGCCCCATCACCATGCCAAATCCCTGAAAAAAAATGCAACCCAAACACAGTTCAGTCTGTTAGGAGCTGTCACAGGGAGCAGGAGTCCAGGAAAAGTCCACACAGGAAAAGTCCACATGGCACTGGAATTGTTGTCACCATTCTATACTTTGCAGCTCATGTCCAAGTCACAATGACCGCTGCTTCTAGATGGTAATGATTCAGGTAGATTGGAAAAGCCATTTGCAGCATGCGTGGATATGGAGCTTCTGTTCTCCTCTACCTGGAGAGTTGAGACCAGGTGGTTTTTACCTGGGGCTCTGCAAATGTGGCATGGTAAGGATAACCTTGTGATACACTAAGCTGTGTGGCAAAGGTAAATTCATAATACAAGTTGCAAAGGGGGGAAAGAGAGCTCTAAATTTGGAGTAGGTGGCAGCCTGAAATATGAGTGGGACATTGAGGTAGGAAGAATAAAGGAAGCACTATATATTAAGCAAAGCAGCAGAAAATAAGACTATCAACACCCACAACAGAGATCTTTGAGGGAAGAATAATAAACCTGACTATTTATGCAAAACATAGTTAAGTGGCCCTTGTGCAAATGAGATCAGTTTACCTGCTTCTTGGAATAAATACCCAAGGCTAGTCTACAGTGTCAAAGATGGGGCCAATGGCCCTGAACACCTTCAGCCTTCAGTGGAAAACCCCAGCTTTCTGGGCAAGGTTAGGTCGTAGGTAGCTGGTGCAGGGCTGGAAGAGATGGAACCCTCCCTTAGCGAAGCATGGGTGAAGCCTACCTTCCAGTGTCCCTGTTTCTTCACAGCAGAGGAATGTAAGCCTGGCAGGCTTTAGCTCAATGACCTTCCTTTCCACTATTGAAGCAGGACCCATATGGCATCCTATGAGACCCCTTTGGGGCATTGGATCCTTTAAGGTCATATCCTAAAAGCTGGTAGTTCTTCTGATCTCTATTGGGCTTTTTCTGCCTCTAGGTATCTTACAAGCCATGCTCAGAAGATCTTGCTGAGGGGTTTGAGGATCCCCATCTGCCTATATAAATATTTTCCATATATCTGGAGCTATTTGGAAAAAGACAAAACAGTGTTATTAGCTGGATCTAATAAAGAAGTTAGTAGTTTGCAGGGGAAAAAGATTTGGTGTCTCCTGTTCATCAGCCTTCAAAAGAAATGTAAAAATTAAAAACTTTTTAAGTAAAAAGCATGATATGGTAGACCCGTAGGAGTCATTGGCCTGGTATGCAGGATTCCCGGGTTTGATTCCTGGACAGAGCACACAGAAGAAGTGCCCATCTACTTCTCCACCCCTCCCCCTCTCCCTACTCTCCGTCTCTCAATTCCCCTCCCACAGCCAAGGCCCCACTGGAGCAAGAGCCACCCGAGGCAGTAAGGATTGCCCCATGGCCTTCGCCCCAGTCGCTAGAATGGCTCTGGTTGTAACAGAGCAACACCCCAGATGGGCAGAGAATTCCCCCCTGGTAGGCAAGCCAGGTGGATCCCGGTCAGGCGTATGCGGGAGTCTGTCTGACTGCCTCCACATTTTCATCCTCAGAACAATATAAATAATAAGTAAATAAAAGAAAAAATACAACCAAAAAAATGGGGGGCATTCCCTTGTGTTAAAGCTCCAGAAAGCATGGAGTGAGCTTGAGTATGTCCTATGAAACATGAAGCTCTATGTTGACATATAAGTTTTGAATAAGGAGGAACTGCTGAAATAGTTCATCAGCATTTGTCCCTAAGACAGCAGTCTTTATAGTGGAAACACCATAAGTAAATATTTGCTGACTGTCTATAGATTAAAGGGGAAATATGGCAAATGCTGAAAACCCATGCTCTTTGTGCCCCTCCCCTACCCCAACCCCCTCCCTCTCTTCCCCCCACCCTGTACCCCCAACACTGTTGACCATGTCTGAGTCTCATCTTTATGTCCCACCTATGAATGTAATCATATAGTTCTTATTTTTTCTGATTTACTTCTTTTGCTCAGTATAATGTTATCAAGGCCCATCCATGTTGTTGTAAAAGATCCTATGTCATCATTTCTTATGGCTGATTAGTATTCCATAGTATATATCTACCAAAACTTTTTAATCCACTCGTCCTCTGATGGACACTTGGGCTGTTTCCAAATCTTTGCTATTGTGAACAATGCTGCCATAATCATGGGGGTGCATTTCTTCTTTTCAAAAAGTGCTATGGTGTTCTTGGGGTATATTCCTAACAGTGGTATAGCTGCGTCAAAAGGTAGTTCGATTTTTAATTTCTTGAGGAATCTCCATACTGTTTTCCACAGTGGCTGCACCAGTCTGCATTCCCACCAGCAGTGCAGGAGGGTTCCCTTTTCTCCACATCCTCGCCAGCACTTATTCTGTGTTGTTTTATTGATGAGCGCCATTCTGACTGGTGTGAGGTGATATCTCATTGTGGTTTTCATTTGAATTTCTCTAATCATTAGTGATGTTGAACATTTTTTCATATGCCTATTAACCATCTGTGTGTCCTCTTTGGAGAAGTGTCTATTCATTTCTTTTGCCCATTTTTGGATTGGATTTTTTGTCTTCCTGGTATTAAGTTTTACAAGTTCTTTATAAATTTTGGTTATTAACCCCTTATCAGATGCAATGTCAAATATATTCTCCCATTGTGTAGTTTGTCTTTTTATTCTTTTCTTATTGTCTTTAGTTGTGCAGAAGCTTTCTAGTTTGATAAAGTCCCATTTGTTTATCCTGTCTTTTATTTCACTTGCCTGTGGAGACAAATCAGCAAATATATTGCTGCGAGAGATGTCAGAGAGCTTACTGCCTATGTTTTCTTCTAAGATGCTTATGGTTTCACGTCCTACATTTAAGTCTTTTATCCATTTTGAGTTTATTTTTGGGAGTGGTGTAAGTTGGTGGTCTAGTTTCATTTTTTTGCAGATAGCTGTCCAATTTTCCCAACACCATTTGTTGAAGAGGCTGTGTTTACTCCATTGTATTTTCTTACCCCCTTTGTCAAATATCAATTGTCCATAGATCTGTGGGTTATTATCTGGGTTCTCTGTTCTGTTCCACTGATCTATGTGCCTGTTCTTATGCCAGTACCATGCTGTTTTGAGTACAATGGCCTTATAATATAACTTGATATCAAGAAGTGTGATCCCTCCTGCTTTATTCTTCCTTTTCAAGATTGCTGAGGCTATTCGTGTTCTCTTTTGGTTCCATATAAATTTTTGGAATATGTGTTCTATATCTTTGAAGTAAGTCATCGGTATTTTATTCGATTTTGCATTGAATTTATAAATTGCTTTGGGTAATATAGATATTTTAATGATGTTTATTCTTCCTAACCATGAGCACAGTATATGCCTCCACTTATTCGTATATTCTCTGATTTCTTTTATCAATGTTTTATAATTTTCCGAGTACAAGTCTTTAATCTCCTTGGTTAGATTTATTTCTAGGTACTTTATTTTTTTTTTTTTGTTGTTGCAATGGTAAAGTGGATTGATTCCTTGATTTCTCTTTCTGACAGTTCATTATTAGTGTATAAAAATGCCTCTGATTTCTGTGTATTGATTTTATATCCTGCCACCTTGCCTAATTGATTTATCAGTTCTAGTAGTTTTTTGACTGAGACTTTAGAGGTTTTTATATACAACATCATATCATCTGCAAATAATGATAGTTTTACTTCTTCTTTTCCCATTCGGATGCCTTTATTTCTCTTTTTTGTCTGATTGCTGTGGCTAGGACTTCCAGAACTATGTTGAATAAGAGTGGTGAAAGGGGTCATCCCTGCCTTGTTCCTGATCTTAAGGGGATTGCTTTTAATTTTTGCCCATTGAGTATGATGTTGGCTGTGGCTTTGTCATAGATGGCCTTTATTATGTTGAGGTATGTTCCCTGTATTCTCACTGCTGAGAGTTTTGATCATGAATGGGTGCCAGATTTTATCAAATGCTTTTTCTGCATCTATTGAAATTATCATGTGGTTTTTCTCCTTTCTTTTGTTTATGTGATGAATCACATTGTTTGATTTGCAAATTTTGTACAAGCCTTGCCTCCCAAGAATAAATCCCACATGATCATGGTGTATAATTTTTTTCATATATTGCTGGATCTGGTTTGCTAATATTTTGTTGAGGATTTTTGCATCTAAGTTCATCAGGGATATTGGCCTATAATTTTCTTTTTTTATGTTGTCTTTGCCTGGTTTTGGAATCAGAATTATGCTTGCCTCATAAAAAGAGTTTGGAAGTCTTCCTTCCTCTTGAATTTTTTAAAGTAGCTTGAGAAGGATAGGAGTTAGTTCTTTGAATATTTGGTAGAATTCACTTGTGAAGCCATCAGGCCCAGGACTTTTCTTTTTGGGGAGTTTTTTGATACCTGTTTCAATCTCATTTGGTGTAATTGGTCTGTTTAGGTTTTCTGATTCTTCCAGATTGATTTTTGGAAGATTATATGATTCAAGGAATTTGTCCATTTTATCTAGGTTGTCTAGTTTTTTGGCACACAGTTCCTCATAGTATTTTCTTACAATATTTTGTATTTCTGTTTTGTCAGTTGTTATTTCTTCTCCACTCACGTTTCTAATTTTATTTATTTGAGTCCTCTCTCATTTTTCTTGGTGAGTCTCGTTAAAGGTTCATTGATCTTGTTTACCTTTTCAAAGAACCAGCTCCTGAATTCATTGATCCTATGTATTGTTTCTTTAGCCTCTGTGTCATTTATTTCTGATCTGATCTTTATTATTTCCTTCCTTCTACTAGCTCTGTGCTTTACTTGCTGTTTTTTTTTCTAGTTCTTTTAGATGCAGGGTTAAGTTGTTTATTTGCGCTTTTTCTAGCTTCTTGAGGTATGCCTGTAATGCTATAAACTTCCCTCTCAGGACTGCTTTTGCTGTGTCACATAAATTTTGAGTTGATGTATGCTCATTATCGTTTGTTTCTAGGAATTTTTTAATTTTTTCTTTGATCTCAATGTTAACCCATTCATTATTTAATAACATGCTGTTTAGTTTCCAAGTGTTTGAATGTTTTTCCGTTTTTCTATTGTGATTGATTTCTAGTTTAATGCCATTGTGATCAGAGAAAGTGCTTGATATGATTTCGATCTTCTTAAATTTGTTGAGACCACTTTTGTGCCCTAACATGTGGTCTATTCTAGAGAACGTACCATGAGCGCTTGAAAAGAATGTATAGTCTGCTGTTTTAGGGTGAAAGGTTCTGAAGATATCTATTAAATTGATTTGATCTAATATGTCCTTTAAGTCTGCTGTTTCTTTGTTGATTTTCTTTCTTGAGGATCTATCTAATGATGTTAATGAGGTATTGAAATCCCCTACTATTATAGTGTTGCTGTTGATCTCGCCCTTTAAGTCCATCAAAGTCTGCTTTATGTATTTAGGTGCTACTATATTATGTGCGTAGATATTTATAATGGTTATATCTTCCTTTTGGATTGCTCCCTTTATCATTATGTAGTGACCTTCTTTATCTCTAACTATGGTCTTGGTTTTAAAGTCCATTTTGTCTGATATAAGTATTGCTACCTCAGCTTTTTTTTCATTTCCATTTGCGTGAAATATTTTTTTCCATCCTTTTATCTTCAGTCTGTGTGCATCTTTTGATTTAAGGTGTGTCTCTTGTAGGCAGCATATGTATGGGTCCTGTTTTCTTATCAATGCAGCTACCTTATGTCTCTTGATTGTATCATTTAATCCATTAACATTTAAGGTCATTACTGATATGTAATTGTTTTTGCCATTTTTTTTCTTTGAAACTCTATTCCTCTTTTGCTATATTCTTTTTTTCCTTTGATCTGTTTACAACAGGTCCCTTAGCATTTCTTGCAGCCTTGGTTTGGTTGCAGTGAATTCCTTGAGTTTTTTTTCTTTGTCTGTAAAGCTTTTTATTTCTCCTTCAATTTTAAATAATAGCCTTGCTGGATAAAGTAATCTTGGTTGTAGGTTCTTGTTCTGCATTACTTTGAATATTTCTTGCCATTCCCTTCTGGCCTCAAGTGTTTCTGTTGAGAAGTTGGAAGTCATCCTTATGGGGGCTCCTTTGTAGGTGATAGTTTTTTTTTTTTCTCTAGCAGCTTTTAATATATTCTCTATATCATTTAGCTTTGGTATTTTATTTACGATGTGTCTTGGTGTTGCTTTCTTTGAGTTTCTTTTTAATGGAGTTCTCTGTGCTTCCTGAACATGTGTAATGTTTTCCTGCCTTAATTGGGGGAAGTTTTCCGCTATAATATGTTTGAACACAGTTTCTATCCCTTGTTCTTTCTCTTCTTCTTCAGGAACACCTATGATGCGGATGTTATTTCTCTTCATGTTGTCACAGAGCTCTCTTAGAATTTCCTCAGATTTTTTGAGTCTCTTTTCTTTTTTTTGCTCTGCTTCCATGCCTTTATTTATCTTGTCCTCTAACTCACTGGTTCGATATTCTGCTTCATCCATCCTGCTTTTAATTCCTTCCATTGTATTCTTTATTTCAGATATTGTATTTGTCATTTCTGACTGATTCTTTTTTATTATTTCAATGTCCTTTTTTATATTTGTTATGTCTTTATTTAGGTTTTTGTAATGGCCATCTATGGTTGTTCTGATATCTTTGAGCATCCTAACAATCGTTATTTTAAACTCTGCATCTGGTAATTTGGTTATATCTGATTCACTTAGGTCCTTTTCTGGGGATTTCTCTTGGTTTATTTGTGTTGTATTTCTCTGCCTCCAAATTTTCTCTTCACGGGAGTGGCTGTAACCACGTGCTCGGATGCACAAGCGTTGGTGGCCTTGGCCTTTGCTTTGCCCCCGTGTGTGACATTATGCTCTGTCCTCAGGTAATTGATGAGGACCTTTTCCCGGCTGCGGGTCTCCGCCTGTTTCTGGGCTTTTGCCCTGCCCTTGCAGGAGCAGCCCACTCAAGAAACAGCTGCTAGCCTTGGCTCTACTGCCAGGCAGGACTGCGTTCCCAATCTCAGCTCAGTAGCGGAACTTCGCCACTTCTGGGCTTTTGGCTCCACCCCGCTTGAGGAGCTATCTACCAAGTCTGACTGCAAGCCTGGGTTGCACAGGCAGGGCAAGGTTGTGCTTCTCTGCCCTTGCTCAGGAGCTGGTCTTCACCCTTTCTGGGGTTTCCGCCCTATTCCCCACAGGCTGGATTACAGGCTGCCAGCAGCTGAGCTTGACCGCTTTTGCACGCCCCTGTCTCCCCAGCTGGGCAAGATTGACCTCACACCTGAGCTGAGTGGTGGCCAGCTGGTTTCTGCCCCTGCCAGCGGAACCGCGCTTTTGTCACCTGCTGCCGCCACCTTCCAGTGCGCCCTCAGCCACGTGGGGGGGCGTTGCAGCTTGGACCCTAAGACTCACTACTGTAGACCCAAAAATCTCCCTCCTTCTATGTGACTCTGCTCTGAATGCCGTGGGTGAGATTGTTTGGCTGCTCTCCTGCTTCCCTTTTACTGGTATTGCTGTTTCTGGGGGAAATATTCCCTTCATCTTTGGGGAGTGACTCATCCCAGGGATTAGGGTGGCTATCTCCCAAAATGCTTCTCCCTGTGCCTCCTAGATCCACTTTGTAATCCACTTTGGTTCTGGGAGGTAGATGTTGGTACGTCCACCTACTCCAGCGCCATCTTGTCTCTCCTCCAAGGTTTTATGAAAGCATAGATGGAAGGAAAGAAGAAAAACAAGAGGAACCGAGAGATTTTCAGAATACAAACCACTAAGGATACACAAAAACTTTACAGAAACAGAAAGTTGGAATAAACGTATATAGACAATGCTCTCTACTGACCTATTCCTTTGGACCTGTATTGAGGTGTGATTCCCAAGATGCACATGAGGTGGCAGCAGAGAAGCACATGTAACAGAGACCATTCTTCTATGTGCTATGGAGCAAGTTCCAGCCAAATTCAGAGGATTGAAATGATGCCAAGTATATATTTGGCTTTCCCTACAATTAATGTTGAAAGAAGTAGCAAGCAGTAACTAGAAATTCCTTATATTTACAAGTTATAAAAGTTACTTTTAGATAGGTTAGGATTTAACATTGATAGATAATGAACAACACACAATGGATATTTTTCTAGGAGAACTGATCTGAGCTGTTATCCCAAAGGTACACAGGATGTGACAACAGGGAAGCACACTTGGAAAACATTTACCAGAGATAATCCTGTATGTTCTTTCAAGCAAATTTCAACTACCTCTAACCTTAGAAATAATATAAAGCATGTTTCTTGTTGTCATTACACATAATATTAAACAGTAATAGAAATTAACTAAAAATCCCTTTTTTGAAGGTAAGACAATTCACTCCTAAATAACCCTCCCCCTCAAAATCACAATTCAAGTTGTAAAATACCTTAAAATTAAAGGAAATAAAAACTACATAAGGAAAACTATGGAAAAAAGTAGTGATGAATATATTTTTGGGTAACAAAACCTTAAAATACACAGCCTTTCCACCCATACTAAGAACCAGGATACTAAAAAAAATCCAGAGAAAGTAAAAGAAAAAAATGTTCACAGCCTGAGCAGGCCATGTCGCAGTGGTTAGAGCAATTGACTAAAATACGGAGGACACAGGTTTGAGATCTCAATGGCGCCAGCTTCAGCATGGGCTCATGTGGTATGAGCAAAGCTCACCAGCTTAAGCCCAAGGTCACTGGCTCGAGCAAGCAGTTACTCGATCAGCTGTAGCTTCCTAGTCAAGGCATATATGAGACAGGAGTCAATGAACACGTAAGGTGTTACATCGAAAAACTGATCATTGATCTGTGACCTGGAACATAATAAAAACTCTCTCCATTTCTGTCTGTCTGTCCCTATCTATTCCTCTCCCTGACTCTCTCCTTGTCTCTTTAAAAAAAAAAGAAAACAAGAAATGTTCACAGAGACATTTGGAGGGGGTATACCATATTTCCCCATGTATAAGACTCATCTTTTTTGAGAAATGTGAGGTTAAAAAACTGAGTGCGTCTTATACATGGTTTTAATATTTTTTGCTTGAGTTTGTGGTTATTGGCATTTCTTATCATTTTCTCAAAATTTGTGCTCCAAAATTAAGGTGCGTTTTATACACGAAGGCTTCTTATACATGGGGTTATATGGTACTTTACAAACTTATCATTTATATCCTCTTGGGGTGCTATTTTGAAAAACATAATTCATTCATCTATGCAATTTTAGCTTCAAAAAGTATAACAAAAAAGACATTGTCATTTTTTATTTTATTTATTTATTCATGTTAGAGGCAGGATAAAGAGTGAAAAAGATAGATAGACAGAAACATCAATCTGTTTCTGTATGTGTTTTGACCCAGGAGCAAACCTATGATATTAGCATATAGGTGTGATGCTTTAACTACTGAGCTATTTGGTGAGAGCAAGTCATTGTCTTTTGGTGAAAAAAATTATAAAAGAAAACCAGAGGTAATTAAATATAAAATGATAATCTAGTCTGCTGTGGTTACAAGACCAGAAGACTTTTCCTTGCTCTTGAAATTCAGAGGCATAATCACTATTTTTAATTGTTTAGCACAAAGGGACCCCTTTCCTAATATGCACTTTCTCTGGTGCCATGAAAGCAGTCCAGACTGAGAAACCTCCTA
This sequence comes from Saccopteryx leptura, assembly GCF_036850995.1. Lineage (NCBI taxonomy): Eukaryota > Metazoa > Chordata > Mammalia > Chiroptera > Emballonuridae > Saccopteryx > Saccopteryx leptura. Next base: position 127,701,026 of record NC_089506.1, read on the forward strand.
AACTTTGGACATCAGAATTTATCTGAGCATTATTCACCATATACAAGCTAGGTTCTTTTTCTCACAGAACACCTCCCAGGGTCCTTAATTCATAACTTCTATATTTTCTTAGTTTTATACCTGAGAACATGCATTGATGAAAAACTGCAACTTATGTCTCAGCTCTGCCTTCTGAGAAACTGATATACTGAACCTCGCTACAATAAATCATAACTAACAGCAAAGATATTGCACTACCAAATTCAGTGCTTGATAAACTTACGATTATTAAATTTATGTATATTTTTTCTTTCTTTCTATCCCATGAGAGTGTAGTATTGATAAGAACAGAAAATGAATCTCTCTCAATCAATATAGCAGACTGTGTCGAGCAGAGTGCCTGGCACATAATAGAAATACAATAAGTGTTTCCTGAATGAATGAATAAAGAGTCATTTGCAAATGTACACAGATATCCATAAATGACAGATACTATGCACACAGAAAGATATGCTCATGTGCAATGCACATCTATACACACAGATGTACACACACCCAATGTACCTGAGTGTATATACATAAAGAAATAAAATAGGTACAAAAAGAAAATGAAAAGAAAAGGTCCAAATATTAACAGTAGATATATCCGTATGAAAATTTGTTGTTTTTTAGATCATTTTTTTTGCACTTCTGCAATAAGAATACATTTTTTATAATAACAAAGCTGTTAAAATTCAACATACTTGTCAAATAAAAGAAGATACTATTTACAATACACGAAGTAGATTTATATAAAAAGAGTTCAAAAAACAGAAGTTAAAGAATAGAATGGGAAGTCATTGAGTGCAGGGACATGAGTTTCTAGCAGAGTGCCTGGTATATGATGGGCACTTTGAAAGGTTTTATGAAAGCATGACTGGAAGGAAAAAAGAATAACAAGAAAAACCGAGAGATTTTCAGAATACAAACCACTAAGGATACACAAAAACTTTACAGAAAAGGAAAGTTGCAATCAAGGTATATAGACAATGCTCTCTGCTAAACTTTGCCTTTGGAGCTGTATTGAGGCATTATTCCCAAGGTGCACATGAGGTGGAAGCACAAAAGCACATGTAACAGAGACCATTCTTGTATGTGCTATGGAGCAAGTTCCAGCCAACTTCAGAGGATTGAAATGATGCCAAGTATATCTTTTGCTTTCCCTACAATTAACATTGAAATAAGTAGCAAGCAGTAACTAGAAATTCCTTGTATTTACAAGTTAAAAAAGTATCTTTTAGATAGGTTAGAATTCAACATTGATAGATAATGCAAAACACCCAACTGATTTATTTTGTAGAAAAATTGATCCGAGCTGTTATCCCCAAGGTGCACACGAGGTGGCAGCAGGGAAGCACACTTGGAAAACATTTACCACAGATAATCCTGTATGTTCTCTCAAGCAAGTTTCAACTACCTCTAACATTAGAAATAATATAAAGCATGTTTCTTGTTGTCATTACAGTTAATATTAAAGAGTAATAGAAATTAACTAAAAGTCCCTTTTTTGAAGGTAAGAAAATTCACTCCTAAATAACCACCCCCCCTGAAACTCACAATTAAAGATGCAACATACCTTAAAATTAATGGAAATAAATACTACATAAAGAAACCTAAAAAAAAAATGTTATGATGAATATATTTTACGGCAAGAAAACATTAAAATACAAAGCATTTCCACCCATACTAAGAACCAGGATACTAAAAAATATCCAGAGAAAGTAAAAGAAAAGAATGTTCACAGCCTGAGCAGGCGATGGCACAGTGGTTAGAGCATTTGACTACAATGCGGAGGACTCAGATTTGAGATCTCAAGGACGCCAGCTTTAGCATGGGCTCATGTGGTTTGAGCAAAGCTCACCAGTATAAGCCTAAGGTCGCTGGCTTGAGCAAGCGGTTGCTCGATGAGCAGTAGCCCTCTTGTCAAAGCATGAATGAGGCAGGAGTCAATGAACATGTAAGGGGTCACAAGAAAACTGATGATTGATCTGTGACCTGGCACATAATAAAAACTCTCTCTATTTCTGTCTGTCTGTCCCTATTTATTCTTCTGTATGTGTCTCTCCTTGTCTCTTTTAAAAAAGAAAAAAGAAAACAAGAAATGTTCCCAGAGACATTTGGAGGGTGTATACCATATTTCACCATGAAAAAGACTCATCTTTTTTGAAAAATTTGAGGTTAGAAAACTGGATGCGTCTCATACATGGTTGTAGTAATTTTACTTGAAATTCCCGTTTATTGGCATTTGTTATCATTTTCTCAAAATTTGTGCTCCAAAATTAAGGTGCGTTTTATACAGGGAGGCTTCTTTTACATGGGGTTATATGGTACTTTACAAACTTACCATTTATTTCCTCTTGGGGTGCTATTTTGAAAAACATAATTCACTCTTCTATGCAATTTTAGCTTCAAAAACTATAAAAAAAGCCATTGTCATTTTTTCTTTTATTTATTTATTCATGTTAGAGACAGGATAAAAGGTGAAAAAGATAAAAAGATAGTCAGAAACATCAATCTGTTTCTATATGTGTTTTGACCCAGGAGCAAACCTATGATATTACCATATGGGTGTGATGCTTTAACTACTGAGCTCTTTGGTGAGAGCAAGCCATTGTCTTTTGGTGAAAAAACTTATTAGAGAAAACCAGAGGTAAATAAATATAAAATGATAATCTAGTCTGCTGTGGTGATAAGACCAGAAGACACCTTTGCTCTTGAAATTCAGCGGCATAATCACTATTTTTAATTGTTTAGCACAAAGTGACCCCTTTCCTAACATGCACTTTCTCTTGTGCCGTGGAACCAGTCCAGACTGAGAGACCTTCTAAGCTTTGGACATCAGAATTTATGTGAGCATTGTTCACCACATACAAGCTAGGTTCTTTGTCTCATGGAACACCTCCCAGGTTCTTTGGTTCATAACTTCAAAATTTTCTCAATTTTATACCTGAGAACATGCATTGTTGAAAAACCGAGACTTATGTCTCAGCTCTGCCTTCTGAGAAACTGATATACTGAACCTCGCTACAATAAATCATAACTGACAGCAAAGATATTGCACTACCAAATTCAGTGCTTTTAAACTTATGATTATTAAATTATGTATATATTTTCTTTCTAACCCATGACAGTGTAGTATTGATAAGGATAGAAAGTGAGTCTCTCTCAATCAGTATAGGAGATTGTGTCAAGCACAGTGCCTTGCATATAATAAAAATACACTAGGTGTTTCCTGGATTAATGAATAAAGAGTCATTTGCAAACGTACACAGATATCCATAAATCACAGACACTATGCACACAGAAAGATATGCTCATGTGCAATGCACATCTATGCACACAGATATACACACACTCAAAGTACCTGAGTGTATATACATAGAGAAATATAATAGATACACAAAGAATATGAAAAGGAAAGGTACTAATATTAACAGTAAATATATCTGTATGAAAATTTGTTGTTGTTGTTTTTGAGATCTTTTTTTGTACTTCTGCAATAAGAATACATTTTTATAATAAAAGAGCTGTTAAAATTCAACATCCTTGCCAAATTTAAGCAGATCCTATTTACAAATACACGAAGTAGATTTATATAAACAGAGTTCAAAAGACAGAAGTTAAGAGAGTAGAATGGAAAGTCATTGAGTGAAGGGACATGAGTTTATAGCAGAGTGCCTGGTATATGATGGGCACTTTCAAAGGCTTTATGAAAGCATGGCTGGAAGAAAAGTACAAAAACAAGATGAACCGAGAGATTTTTATAAAACAATCCACTAAGGATACACATAAACTTTACAGAAACAGCAAATAGGAATCAACGTATATAGACAATGCTCTCTACCAAACTACTCCTTTGACCTGTACTGAGGCGTGATTCCCAAGATGCACACGAGGTGGCAGCAGAGAAGCACATGTAACAGAGACTATTATTGTATGTGCTATGGAGCAATTTCCAGCCATCTTCAGAGGATTGAAATGATACCAAGTATATCTCTTGCTTTCACTAAAATTAACGTTGAAAGAAGTAGCAAGCAGTAACTAGAAATAGCTTATATTTACAAGTTATAAAAGTTTCTTTTAGATAGCTTTGGATTCAACATTGATAAATAACGCACAGCACCCAACTGTTTTATTTTTCTAGGTAAACCGATCTGAGCTGTTATGCTCAAGGTGCACACGAGGTGGCAGCAGGGAAGCGCACTTGGAGAACATTTACCACAGATAATCCTGTATGTTCTTTCAAGCAAGTTTCAAATACCTCTAACATTAGAAATAACATAAAGCATGTTTCTTGTTCTCATTACACATAATATTAAACAGTAATAAAAATTAACTAAAAAATCCCTTTTTTCAAGGTAAGGAAATCCACTCCTAAATAACCCCACGCCGCAAAATCACAATTCAAGTTACAAAATACTTTAAAATTAATAGAAATAAAAACTACATAAGAAAACCTATGAAAAATGTAGTGATGAATATATTTTTGGGTAAGAAAACCTTAAAATCCTCAGCCTTTCCACACGTACTATGATCCAGGATACTAAATAAAATCCAGACAATGTAAAAGAAAAAAAAATGTTCAAAGCCTGAACAGGCGATGGCGCAGTTGTTAGAGCATTTGACTAAAATCCAGAGGACACAGATTTGAGATATCAAGGGGCCAGCTTTAGCGTGGGCTCATGTGGTTTGAGCAAAGCTCACCAGATTAAGCCCAAGGTCGCTGGCTCGAGCAAGCGGTTGCTCGATAAGTTATAGCCCTCTTGTCAAGGCACGTATGAGACAGGAGTCAATGAACACGTAAGGGGTCACAAGTAAAACTGATGATTGATCTGTGACCTGGCACATAATAAAAACTCTCTCCATTTCTCTGTGTCTGTCCCTATCTATTCCTCTCCCTGACTCTCTCCTTGTATCTTTAAAAAAATAAAAAAGAAAACAAGAAATGTTCCCAGAGACATTTGGAGGATGTACACCATATTTCCCCATGTATAAGACTCATCTTTTTTTAAAAATGTGATGTTAGAAAACTGGGTGGGTCTTATACACAGTTGTAGTATTTTTTACTTGAATTTCCCGTTTATTGGCATTTCTTATCATTTTCTCAAAATTTGTGCTCCAAAATTAAGGTGCGTTTTATACAGGGAGGCTTCTTATACATGGCGTTATATGGTTCTTTACAAACTTACCATTTATGTCCTCTTGGGGTGCTATTTTGAAATACATAATTCATTCTTCTATGCAATTTTAGCTTCAAAAGCTACAACAAAAAGCCATTGTCATTTTTTCTTTTATTTAGTTATTCATGTAAGAGTCAGGATAATGGGTGAAAAAGATAGACAGATAGTCAGAAACATCAACCTGTTTCTGTATGTGTTTTGACCCAGGAGCAAACCTATGATATTACCATATGGGTGTGATGCTTTAACTACTGAGCTCTTTGGTGAGAGCAAGCCATTGTCTTTTGGCAAAAAAATTTATTAGAGAAAACCAGAGGTAATTAAATATAAAATGATAATCTAATGTGCTGTGTTGATAAGACCAGAAGACTTTTCCTTGCTCTTGAAATTCAGAGGCATAATCACTATTTTTAATTGTTTAGCACAAAGTGACCCCTTTCCTAACATGCACTTTCTCTTGTGCCGTGGAAGCAGTCCAGACTGAGAGACCGCCTAAGCCGTGGACATCAGAATTTACGTGAGCGTTGTTCACCACATAAAAGCTACGTTCTTTTTCTCACAAAACCTCTGCCAGGTTCTTTGGTTCATATCTTCTATATTTTCTCAGTTTTATACCTGGGAACACGAATTGCTGAAAAACCAAAACTTATGTCTCAGCTCAGCCTTCTGAGATACTGATATACTGAACCTCGCTACAATAAATCATAACTGAGAGCAAAGATATTGCACTACCAAATTCAGTGCTTTTCAAACTTATGATTATTAAATTTATGAATATTTTTTCTTTCTTTCTACCCCATGACAGTGTAGTATTGATAAGAATAGAAAGTGAGTCTCTCTCAATCAATATAGCAGAATGTGTAGAGCACAGTGCCTTGCATAGAATAAAAATAAAATGGGTTTCCTGAATGAATGAATAAAGAGTCATTTACAAACATACACAGATATCCATAAATGACAGACACTATGCACACTGAAAGGTATGCTCATGTGCAATGCACATCTATGCACAAAGATGTACACACACCCAAAATACCTGAGTGTATATACATAGGAAAATACAATAGGTACACAAAGAATATGAAAATAAAGTCTTGATATTAACAGTAGATATATCTGTATGAAAATTTGTTGTCGTTTTTGAGATCATTTTTTTGCACTTCTGCAATAAGAATACATTTTTTATAGTAAAAAAGCTGTTAAAATTCAACATACATGTCAAATCAAAGCAGATCCTATTTACAATACATGAAGTAGATTTATATAAAAATGTTCAAAAGACAGAATTTAAAAGAGTAGAATGGGAAGTCATTGAGTGCAGGGACTTGTGTTCCTAGCACAGTGCCTGGTATATGATGGGCATTTTCAAAGGCTTTATGAAAGCATGGCTGGAAGTAAAGTACAAAAACAAGATGAACCGAGAGATTTTCATAGAACAAACCACTAAGAATATACATAAATTTACAGAAACAGCAAATAGGAATCAACGTTTACAGACAATGTTCTCTACCAAACTATACCTTTGGATGGTACAGAGGCGTGATTCCCAAGATGCACACGAGGTGGCAGCAGAGAAGCACATGTAACAGAGACCATTATAGTATGTGCTATGGAGCAATTTCCAGCCACCTTCAAAGGATTGAAAGGAGACCAATTATACCTCTTTCATTCACAAAAATTAACGTTGAAAGATGTAGGAAGCAGTAAATAGAAATAGCTTATATTTACAAGTTATAAAAGTTTCTTTTAGATAGCTTTGGATCAACATTGATAGATAATGCACAGTACCCAAATGATTTATATTTCTAGGTGAACTGATCTGAGCTGTTATCCCTAAGGTGCACACGAGGTGGCAGCAGGGAAGCGCACTTGGAAAACATTTACCACAGATAATCCTGTATGTTCTTTCAAGCAAGTTTCAAGTACCTCTAACCTTATTAATAATATAAAGCATGTTTCTTGTTGTCATTACACATAATATAAAGCAGTAAAAGAAATTAACAAAAAATCGTCTTTTTGAAAATAAGGAAATCCACTCCTAAATACCCCCCCTCAAAATCACAATTCAAGTTGCAAAATACCTTAAAATTAATAAAAATAAAAACTACATAAGGAAAGCTATGGAAAAATGTTGTGATGAATATATTTTTGGGTAACAAAACCTTAAAATACTCAGCATTTCCACACATAATATGAACCAGGATACTAAATAAAATCTAGAGAAATTAAAAGAAAAAAATATTCACAACCTGAGCAGGCGATGGCACAGTTGTTAGAGCATTTGACTAAAATGCGGAGGACTCAGATTTGAGATCTCAAGGGCGCCAGTTTTAGCATGGGCTCATATGGTTTGAGCAAAGCTCACCAGCTTAAGCCCAAGGTCGCTGGCTTGAGGAAGAGGTTGCTCGATCAGCTGGAGCCCTCTTGTCAAGGCATGTATGAGACAGGAGTCAATGAACACGTAAGGGGTCACAAGTAAAACTGATGATTGATCTCTGACCTGGCACATAATAAAAACTCTCTCCATTTCTCTGTGTTTTTCCCTATCTATTCCTCTCCCTAACTCTCTCCTTGTGTCTTTAAAAAAATAAAAAAGAAAACAAGAAATGTTCCCAGAGACATTTGGAGGGTGTATACCATTTATCCCCATGTATAAGACTCATCTTTTTTGAAAAATGTGAGGTTAGAAAACTGGGTGCATCTTAAACACGGTTGTCATATTTTTTACTTGAATTTCCCATTTATTGGCATTTCTTATCATTTTCTCAAACTTTCTGCTCCAAAATTAAGGTGCGTTTTATACAGGGAGGCTTCTTATACATGGCGTTATATGGTACTTTACAAACTTACATTTATTTCCTCTTGGGGTGTTATTTAGAAAAACATAATTCATTCTTCTATGCAATTTTAGCTTCAAAAGCTACAACAAAAAGCAATTGTCATTTTTCTTTTATTTAGTTATTCATGTAAGAGTCAGGATAATGGGTGAAAAAGATAGACAGATAGTCAGAAACATCAACCTGTTTCTGTATGTGTTTTGACCCAGGAGCAAACCTATGATATTAGAATACGGGTGTGATGCTTTAACTACTGAGCTCTTTGGTGAGAGCAAGCCATTGTTTTTTGGTGAAAAAATTTATTAAAGAAAACCAGAGGTAATTAAATATAAAATGATAATCTAGTCTGCTGTGTTGATAAGACCAGAAGACTTTTCCTTACTCTTGAAATTCAGCGGCATAATCACTATTTTTAATTGTTTAGCACAAAGTGACCCCTTTCCTAACATGCACTTTCTCTTGTGCCATGGAACCAGTCTAGACTGAGAGACCTTCTAAGCTTTGGACATCAGAATTTATGTGAGCATTGTTCACCACATACAAGCTAGGTTCTTTGTCTCACGGAACACCTCCCAGGTTCTTTGGTTCATAACTTCAAAATTTTCTCAATTTTATACCTGAGAACATGCATTGTTGAAAAACCAAGACTTATGTCTCAGCTCTGCCTTCTGAGAAACTGATATACTGAACCTCGTTACAATAAATCATAACTGACAGCAAAGATATTGCACTACCAAATTCAGTGCTTTTAAACTTACGATTATTAAATTTATGTATATATTTTCTTTCTAACCCATGACAGTGTAGTATTGATAAGGATAGAAAGTGAGTCTCTCTCAATCAGTATAGGAGATTGTGTCAAGCACAGTGCCTTGCATATAATAAAAATACACTAGGTGTTTCCTGGATTAATGAATAAAGAGTCATTTGCAAACGTACACAGATATCCATAAATCACAGACACTATGCACACAGAAAGATATGCTCATGTGCAATGCACATCTATGCACACAGATATACACACACTCAAAGTACCTGAGTGTATATTCATAGAGAAATATAATAGATACACAAAGAATATGAAAAGGAAAGGTACTAATATTAACAGTAAATATATCTGTATGAAAATTTGTTGTTGTTGTTTTTGAGATCTTTTTTTGTACTTCTGCAATAAGAATACATTTTTATAATAAAAGAGCTGTTAAAATTCAACATCCTTGCCAAATTTAAGCAGATCCTATTTACAAATACACGAAGTAGATTTATATAAACAGAGTTCAAAAGACAGAAGTTAAGAGAGTAGAATGGAAAGTCATTGAGTGAAGGGACATGAGTTTATAGCAGAGTGCCTGGTATATGATGGGCACTTTCAAAGGCTTCATGAAAGGATGGCTGAAAGAAAAATACAAAAACAAGATGAACCAAGAGATTTTTATAAAACAATCCACTAAGGATACACATAAACTTTACAAAAATGGCAAATAGGAATCAACCTATATAGACAATGCTCTCTACCAAACTACTCCTTTGACCTGTACTGAGGCGTGATTCCCAAAATGCACACGAGGTGGCAGCAGAGATGCACATGTAACAGAGACTATTATTGTATGTGCTATGGAGCTAGTACCAACTACCTTCAGAGGATTGAAATGATACCAATTATATCTCTTGCTTTCACTAAAATTAACATTGAAAGAAGTAGCAAGCAGTAACTATAAATAGCTTATATTTACAAGGTATAATGTTTCTTTTAGATAGCTTTGGATTCAACATTGATAAATAACGCACAGCACCCAACTGTTTTATTTTTCTAGGTAAACCGATCTGAGCTGTTATGCTCAAGGTGCACACGAGGTGGCAGCAGGGAAGCACACTTGGAGAACATTTACCACAGATAATCCTGTATGTTCTTTCAAGCAAGTTTCAATTACCTCTAACCTTAGAAATAACATAAAGCATGTTTCTTGTTCTCATTACACATAATATTAAACAGTAATAAAAATTAACTAAAAATCCCTTTTTTGAAGGTAAGGAAATCCACTCCTAAATAACCCCACCCCTCAAAATCACAATTCAAGTTACAAAATACCTTAAAATTAATAGAAATAAAAACTACATAAGAAAAAACTATGGAAAATGTAGTGATGAATATATTTTTGGGTAAGAAAACCTTAAAATCCTCAGCCTTTCCACACGTACTATGATCCAGGATACTAAATAAAATCCAGACAATGTAAAAGAAAAAAAAATGTTCAAAGCCTGAACAGGCGATGGCGCAGTTGTTAGAGCATTTGACTAAAATCCAGAGGACACAGATTTGAGATATCAAGGGGCCAGCTTTAGCATGGGCTCATGTGGTTTGAGCAAAGCTCACCAGATTAAGCCCAAGGTCGCTGGCTCGAGCAAGCGGTTGCTCAATAAACTGTAACCCTCTTTTTTTTTTTTTCCTTTTTACAGTAACTATATTTATTTATTTATTTTTATTTTTTTTTAAATAAATTTTTATTAATGGTAATGGGATGACATTAATAAATCAGGGTACATATATTCAAAGAAAACATGTCTAGGTTATTTTGTCATTAAATTATGTTGCATACCCCTCGCCCAAAGTCAGATTGTCCTTCGCCACCCTCTATCTAGTTCTCTGTGCCCCTCCCCCTCCCCCTAACTCTCCCCCTGTCCTCCCTCCCCCCACCCCTGGTAACAACCACACTCTTGTCTATGTCTCTTAGTCTCATTTTTATGTTCCACCAATGTATGGAATCATGTAGTTCTTGTTTTTTTCTGATTTACTTATTTCACTCCTTATAATGTTATCAAGATCCCACCATTTTGCTGTAAATGATCTGATGTCATCATTTCTTATGGCTGAGTAGTATTCCATAGTGTATATGTGCCACATCTTCTTTATCCATTCTTCTATTGAAGGGGTTTTTGGTTGTTTCCATGTCTTCGCCACTGTGAACAGTGCTGCAATGAACATGGGGCTACATGTGTCTTCACGTATCAATGTATCTGAGGTTTTGGGGTATATACCCAGTAGAGGGATTGCTGGGTCATAAGGTAGTTCTATTTGCAGTTTTTTGAGGAACCACCATACTTTCCTCTATAATGGTTGTTAAGGCACGTATGAGACAGGAGTCAATGATCACGTAAGGGGTCACAATTAAAACTGATGTTAGATCTGTGACCTGGCACATAATAAAAACTCTTTCCATTTTTGACAGTCTGTCCCTATCTATTCTTCTCCCTGACTTTCTCCTTCTCTCTTAAAAAACAAACAAACAAACAAGAAATGTTCCCAGAGACATTTGGAGGATGTACACCATATTTTCCCATGTATAAGACTCATCTTTTTTGAAAAATGTGAGGTTAGAAAACTGGGTGCGTCTTATACACAGTTGTCGTATTTTTTACTTGAATTTCCCGTTTATTGGCATTTCTTATCATTTTCTCAAAATTTGTGCTCCAAAATTAAGGTGCATTTTATACAGGGAGGCTTCTTATACATGGTGTTATATGGTACTTTACAAAGTTACCATTTATGTCCTCTTGGGGTGTTATTTTGAAAAACATAATTCATTCTTCTATGCAATTTTAGCTTCAAAAGCTACAACAAAAGCCATTGTCATTTTTCTTTTATTTAGTTATTCATGTAAGAGTCAGGATAATGGGTGAAAAAGATAGACAGATAGTCAGAAACATCAACCTGTTTCTGTATGTGTTTTGACCCAGGAGCAAACCTATGATATTAGAATATGGGTGTGATGCTTTAACTACTGAGCTCTTTGGTGAGAGCAAGCCATTGTCTTTTGGCGAAAAAATTTGTTAGAGAAAACCAGAGGTAATTAAATATAAAATGATAATCTAGTCTGCTGTGTTGATAAGACCAGAAGACTTTTCCTTGCTCTTGAAATTCAGAGGCATAATCACTATTTTTAATTGTTTAACACAAAGTGACCCCTTTCCTAACATGCACTTTCTCTTGTGCCGTGGAAGCAGTCCAGACTGAGAGACCGCCTAAGCTGTGGACATCAGAAATTACGTGAGCGTTGTTCACCACATAAAAGCTACGTTCTTTTTCTCACGGAAACCCTGCCAGGTTCTTTGTTTCATATCTTCTATATTTTCTCAGTTTTATACCTGGGAACATGAATTGCTGAAAAAACAAAACTTATGTCTCAGCTCAGCCTTCTGAGATACTGATATACTGAACCTCGCTACAATAAATCATAACTGAGAGCAAAGATATTGCACTACCAAATTCAGTGCTTTGAAACTTACGATTATTAAATTTATGAATATTTTTTTCTTTCTTTCTACCCCATGACAGTGTAGTATTGATAAGAATAGAAAGTGAGTCTCTCTCAATCAATATAGCAGACTGTGTCGAGCACAGTGCCTTGCATAGAATAGAAATACAATGTGTTTCCTAAATGAATGAATAAAGAGTCATTTGCAAACGTACACAGATATCCATAAATGACAGACTCTATGCACACTGAAAGATATGCTCATGTGCAATGCACATCTATGCACAAAGATGTACACACACCCAAAGTACCTGAGTGTATATACATAGGGAAATACAATAGTTAAACAAAGAATATTAAAAATGTCCTGATATTAGCAGTAGATATATTTGTATGAAAATTTGTTGTTGTTTTTGAGATCATTTTTTTGCACTTCTGCAATAAGAATACATTTTTTATAGTAAAAATGCTGTTAAAATTCAACATACTTTTCAAATCAAAGCAGATCCTATTTACAATACACGAAGTAGATTTATATAAAAAATGTTCAAAAGACAGAATTTAAAAGAGTAGAATGGGAAGTCATTGAGTGCAGGGACATGTGTTCCTAGCATAGTGCCTGGTATTTGATGGGCATTTTCAAAGGCTTTATGAAAGCATGGCTGGAAGAAAAGTACAAAAACAAGATGAACCGAGAGATTTTCATAAAACAAACCACTAAGAATATACATAAACTTTACAGAAACGGCAAATAGGAATCAACGTTTATAGACAATGTTCTCTACCAAACTATACCTTTGGACTTGTACTGAGGCGTGATTCCCAAGATGCACACGAGGGGGCAGCAGAGAAGCACATGTAACAGAGAGCATTATTGTATGTGCTATGGAGTAAGGTCTAGCCACCTTCAGAGGATTGAAAGGATACCAAGTATATTTCTTGCTTTCACAAAAATTAACGTTGAAAGAAGTAGGAAGCAGTCACTAGAAATAGCTTATATTTACAAGTTAAAAAAGTTTATTTTAGATAGCTTTGGATCAACATTGATAGATAATGCACAGTACCCAAATGATTTATATTTCTAGGTGAACTGATCTGAGCTGTTAACCCCAAGGTGCACACGAGGTGGCAACAGGGAAGCGCACTTGGAAAACATTTACCACAGATAATCCTGTATGTTCTTTCAAGCAAGTTTCAACTACCTCTAACCTTATTAATAATATAAAGCATGTTTCTTGTTGTCATTACACATAATATAAAGCAGTAATAGAAATTAACAAAAAATCGCTTTTTTGAAGGTAAGGAAATCCACTCCTAAATACCCCCCCTCAAAATCACAATTCAAGTTGCAAAATACCTTAAAATTAATAAAAATAAAAACTACATAAGGAAAGCTATGGAAAAATGTAGTGATGAATATATTTTTGGGTAACAAAACCTTAAAATACTCAGCCTTTCCACACATACTATATATAATAATCCAGCATTTCCACAAAACATGCTTTATATAATTTTTTACATTAGAGGTAGTTGAAACTTGCTTGAAAGAACATACAAAAAGATCTGTGGAAAATGTTTTCCAAGTGCACTTCCCTGATGCCACCTTGTGTGCTCCTTTGGAATAACAGCTCAGAGCAGATCACCTGGAAAAATACAGCAGTTGAGTGTTGTGAGTTATCTATCAATGTTGAATCCAAGGCTATCCAGAAGATGCTTTTATAACTTGTAAATATAAAAGAGTTCTAGTTACTGTTTGCTACCTGTTTCAACGTTAACTGTAGTGTAAGCAAGAGATATACTTGATATCATTTCAATCCTTTGAAGTTTGCTGGAACTTGCTCCATAGCACATACAATAATGGTCTCTGTTACATGTGCTTCTCTACTGCCATCTTGTTTGCATCTTGGGAATCACGGTTCAATACAAGTCTAAAGGAAAGTTTTGGTATATAAGATTGTCTACAACCGTTCATTCCAATTAACTGGTTCTGTGAAATTTTTATGTATCCTTAGTGGTTTGTTTTTCGGGAATCTACCATTTCATTTTGTTTTTCTTCTTTTCTTTTAGCCATGCTTTAAAAAAGCCTTTGAAAGTGCCTGTCATGTACCAGGCACTGTGCTCAGAACTCATTTCCCTGTACTCAGTAACTTCCCATTCTACTAATTTTACATTTGTATTTTTAACTACTGTCATTTAAATCTACTAAATGTATTCTAAAGTATGATGTTCTTTGATTAGACATGTATATTGTATTTAAACAGATTTTATTATATAAATGGTATTCTTAGTGCAGAAGTGCAAAAAACTGATAAGAAAAACAAAACAACAATTTTTTATACATAGATATCAGCTGTTAACTTTATGCCATTTTCTCTTTATATTCTTTGTGTACCAATTATATTTCTCTATGTATATGTACTCATGTACATTGGGTGCATGTACCCAAAGTGTGCATAAATGTGCATTGCACATGAGCATACCTCTCTGTTTCAATAGTGTCTGTCCTTTGTGGATATCTGTGTATGTATGCAAATGACTATTCACTTTTTCAGTAAAACTTATTGTATTTTTTTTATATGCCAGGCACTGTGCTCAACAGTGGTTTCCTATAGTGAATGAGTCATACTCACTTTCTGTCTTTATGCATATTACCCTGTCATGGAGTAGACAGAGGAAGGAAAAATATACATAAAATAAATTAAAGTTGTGACAAACACTGGATTTGGTAGTGCAATACCTATGGTCCCAGTTGTGATTGATCGTGACAAGGTTAAATATATCAGTTTCTCAGAAGGCAGACCTGAGACATAAGTCTCAGTTATTCACCAATCCTTGATATCAGCTATAAAACTGAGAAAAATTACAAGTGATAAAACAATGAACCTGGGAGGAGTTCTGTGACCAAAAGTACCTAACTTGTAAGTGCTGACCCAGGCTCAGATCAATTCTGAAAACCAAAGCTTAGGAGTTTTCTCAGTCTGGATTGCTGCCACGGCACAAGAAAAATTGCATGTTAGGAAAGGTATCAATGCATGCTCTACAATCAGAAATACTGTTTATCACTGTTTATGCCCTTGACTATCACGAGCATAGAAAAGTCTTCTGTTGCTGTCACCTCAGCAAACTAGATTATTATTTTATTTTTTAATATGCCTCAGGTTTTCTCTAGTAATTTTGTCCCCCTAGAGAGAATGGCTTGCTTACACCAGAGAGTTCAGTAGTTAGAGCATCTCACCCATATAGTAATGTCATAGGTTTGGTCCTGTTTCAAGGCACATAGAGAAACAGATTGATGTTTCTGACTATCTGTCTGTTTACCCACCCACTTCCTTCCTCTACCATTAATAATTAAATAAAAGAAAGAATAATAATGGCTTTTTTTGTTGTTTTTGCAGCTTATATTGCATAGAGGAATGAATTATGTTTTATAAAATCTCACCACAAAAAAAATACGTAGTAAAGTTTTAAAGTACCATATTTTCCCATGCATAACCTGTCTCCCTGTAGAAGACACACCTTCATATTTGGGCACATAATTTGAGAAAATGAAAACAAATGTGAAGAAAAAGTTAATGGAAGTAAAAAATACTACAACCACTCTATAAGATGCACCCTGTTTTCAAACTGCACATTTTTCAAAAAAATGAGATTTAAACGAGGGTTAATATGATATACACCAGCTGAATGTCTCTGTGAACATTTGATTTCTTTCTTTCTTTTTTTTTTTTTCAGAGACAGGGAGAGAGTCAGAGAGAGGGATAGATAGGGACACACAGGCAGGAGCATAAAGAGTTTTTTTTTTTATGTGCCAGGTCACAGATCAATCATCAGTTATTTGTTGTGTCAACTTAGTTGTTCCTTGACTGCTTTCTCATTGTGCCTTGACCAGGGAACTACAGCTACCGAGTGACCTCTTGCTCGAGTAGTGAGCCCATTGGGCTAAAGCTCGTGAGCTTTGCTCAAACCAGATAATCCCACGCTCAAGCTGGCGACCTTGGGATTTCAAATCTGAGTCCTTCGCATTCCAGTCAAATGCTCTATCCACTGTACCACCGCCTGCTCAGGCTGTGACAAGTTTTCTCTTTTACTTTCTCTGGATTTTGTTTAGTATCCTGTATCATAGTATTGGTGGAAAGGCTTTGTATTTTAAGGGTTTTTTGCACTAAAATATATTCATCACAACATTTTTCCATAGGTTTTTTTATGTAGTTTTTCTTTCCATTAAGTTTAAAGTATTTTGTAACTTGAATTTTGATTTTGAGCAGGGGTTATTTAGGACTGAATTTCTTAACTTAAAAAGGGAAGGGTTTTTCAGTTAGTTTTTAGTTCTTATTGCTATAGTTCATGTAATGACAACAAGAAACATGCTTTATATGATTTCAAAGGTTTGAGGTAGTTGAAACATGCTTGAAAGAATATACAGGATTGCCTGTGGAAAATGTTTTCCAAATACGCTTCTCTGCTGCCACCTCATGTTCAACTTGGGAATAACAGCTCAGAGCAGTTCACCTGGAAAAATACAAAAGTTGGGTGCTGTGCGTTATCTATCAATGTTGAAACCAAGACTATTTAGAAGATAATTTATAACTTGTAAATATAAGGAATTTCTAGTTACTGTTTGCTACTTGTTTCAACGTTAACTCTAGTGAAAGCAATAGACATACCTGATATAATTTCAATCCTCTGAAGTTTGCAGAAACTTACTGCATAGCACATACAATAATGGTTGCTCTTCCATGTGCTTCTCTGCTGCCACCTCGTGTGCATCTTGGGAATCATGCCTTAGTACAAATCCAAAGGTTAGGAATGGTAGTGAAAATTGTCTAAAAATGTTGATTCCAAATTGCCGTTTCTGTAAATCTTTTGTGTATTCTTAGTGATTTGATTTCTGGGAATTTATCGGTTCATCTTGTTTTTTTTTTCTTTCCTTCCAGCAATGCTTTCATAAGATCTTTCAATGTCCCTATCATATACCAGGCACTGTTCTAGGAACTACATGAGTAGTTGCTGCAGTAAATGTCTTCCCATTCTACTATTTTAACTACTGTCTTTTGAACTCCTTTATTTAAATCTTCTTAATGTATTGTAAAATAGGATGTGCTTTGATTTGACAAGTATATTCAATTTAACTACGTTTTTTTATTTTATTATATTTATTTTCTTTTATTTTTCTGAAGCTGGAAACGGGGAGAGACAGTCAGACAGACTCCCGCATGCACCCGACCGGGATCCACCCGGCAAGACCACCAGGGGCGATGCTCTGCCCCTCTGGGGTGTCACTCTGCCATGACCAGAGCCACTCTAGTGCCTGGGGCAGAGGTCAAGGAGCAATCACCTGTGCCTGGGCCATATATGCTCCAATGGAGCCTTGGCTGTGGGAGGGGAAGAGAGAGACAGAGAGGAAGGAGGTGGGGTGGAGAAGCAAATGGGGGCTTCTCCTACGTGCCCTGGCCAGGAATCAAGCCCAGTTCCCCCACACGCCAGGCTGACCTTCTACCGCTGAGCCAACCGTCCAGGGCCTAACTACTTTTTTATTATAAAAACTGTATTCTTATTGCAAGTGCAAAAAAAATTATAAGAAAAGGAAACAACAAATTTTCATACAGAGATATCTACTGTTAATATTATGACATTATCTTTCTATATTCTTAGTGTACCTATTATATTTCTCTATCTATACATTCTAAGGTACATTGGGTGTGCATACATCTGTGTGCATAGATATGCATTGCACATGAGCATATCTCTCTGTGTCCACAGTGTCTATCATTTGTGGATACCTGTGTATGCATGCAAATTACTATTTATACTTTCATTCATTAAAAAATTATTGTATTTCTATTATGTGCCAGGCACTGTGCTTGACACTGGTTGCCTATAGTGAAAGAGACAGAATAACTTTCTGTCTCTATGAATAATAGACTGTCATGCTGCAAACAAAGGAAGAAATAATATACATAAATAAAATAATTATAAGTTGTGAAAAGCACTGGATATGGTAGTGCAATGTCTTGTTCCCAGGTTTCATTGATCAAGGCGATGTTCAGTATATCAGTTTCTTGAAAGGCAGAGCTGAGACATAAGTCTCACTTCTTCAGCAATGCATGTTCTCAGCTATAAAACTGAGAAAATTCTCAAGTGCTGAAACAAAAACCCTGGGAGGTTTTGTATTACCCAAAGAACCTGGCTTGTAAGTGGTGACCCAGGCTCAGATAAATTCTGATGTCCAAAGCTTAGGAGGTCTCTCAGTCTGGACTGCTGCAACAGCACACAAAAAAAGTGCATGCTAGGAAAGAAGTCACACCGTGGTAAACAATCAGAAATATTGTTTATGCCCCTGACTGTCAAGAGCAAAGAACAGTCTTCTGGTGTTGTAAAAACAGCAGCCTAGATTATTATTTTCCTTTTTAATTACCTCAGGTTTCTTTAGTAATTATTTCCCCCTAAAGACAATGGCTTGCTATTACCAGTGAGCTGAGTAGATAGAGCATCACACCCATACACTAATGTCATAGGTTTGGATCTGGGTCTAGGCACATACAGAAACACATTGATGTTTCTGACTATCTGTCTGTGTTTTCCCCCCTCTTCCTCCCTCTAACATTAAGAAGTAAATGAAAGGAAAATGACAATGGCTTTTTTTTGTTGTTTTTTTCAGCTTAAATTGTTTAGAGGAATAAATTATGTTTTTCAAAATCTTACCCCAAAATGAAATAAGTGGTAAAGTTGTAAAATACCATATTTTCTCATGTAAAGTAGCCTCCCTGTATAAGAAGCACCTTAATTTTGGGGCACAAAATTAAGAAAATGATAACAAATGTGAAGAAACAGGAAATGCAAGTAAAAATTCAACAACCACTGTATAAGACGCACCAAGATTTCAAACCCCACCTTTTTAAAAATGATGAGTTTTATAAATAGGAAAATATGGATAGAACCCCCAAATGTCTCTGTGAACATTTCTTTCTTTATATTTTCTTTCTTTTTTACAGAGATATAGAGAGAGTCAGAGAGAGGGATAGTTAAAGACAGACAGACAGAAATGGAGAAAGTTTTTATTATGTGCCATGTCACAGATCAATCATCAGTTTTTTGTTGGGACACCTTAGTTGTTCATTGACTGCTCTCTCATATGTGCCTTGACCAGGGGGCTACAGCTGAACAAGTGACCCCTTGCTCGAGCCAGCGACCTTGGGCTCAGCTGTTGAGCTTTGCTAAAACAAGATGAGCCCACAATCAAGCTGGCGACCTAGGTATCTCAAATCTAGGTACTGTGCATTCCAGTCAAATGCTCTACCCACTGTACTACTGCCTTGTCACTCTGTGAACATTTTTTTTTACATTCCCTGAATTTTATTTAGTATCCTGGTTCTTAGTATGGATGGAAAGACCATGTATTTTAAGAATTTTTTTCCCTAAAATATATTCATCACTACAATTTTCCATAGATTTTTTTATGTAGTCTTTATTTCCATTAATTTTAAAGTATTTTGTAACGTGAATTGTGAGTTTGAGGGGGGTTATTTAGGATTGAATTTCTTAACTTAAAAAAGAAAGGGTTTTGGCCCTGGCCGGTTGTCTCATTAGTAGAGCATCGGCCTGTCATGCAGAAGTCCCGGGTTCGATTCCCGGCCAGGGCACACATGAGAAGCGCCCATATGTTCTCCACACCTTGTCCTCTCCTTTCTCTCTGTCTCTCTCTTCCCCTCCCACAGCTGAGGCTCCATTGGAGCAAATTAGCCGGGTGCAGGGGATTTCTCCTTGACCTCTGCCCCAGGCGCTGGTGTGGATATGGTTACAAAAGAGTGATGCACTGGAGGGGCAGAGCATCGCCCTCTGGTGGGCAGAGAGTTGCCCCCAGATGGGCGTGCCGGGTGGATCCCGGTTGGGCGCATGCGTGAGTCTGTCTGACTCTCTCTCCCAGTTTCCAGCTGCAGAAAAATTAAAATATATATATATATATATATATATATATATATATATATATATATATATATATTATATAAAAAAAAAGGAAAAAAAAGTAAAAAAGAAAGGTTTTTTAGTTAGTTTTTATAAATGATTACTAGAGTAAGTATAATGACAACAAGAAACATGCTTTATATGATTTCAAAGGTTTGAGGTAGTTAAAACTTGCTTGAATGAACATACAGGAATGTCTGTGGTAAATGTTTCCCAAGTGCACTACTCTGCTGCCACCTCGTGTGAACCTTGGGAATAACAGCTCAGAGCAGTTCACCTTGAAAAATACAGCAGTTGAGTGTTGTGCATTTTCTATTAATGTTGAATCCAAAACTATCTAGAAGATACTTTTATAACTTGTAAATATAAGGGAATTCTAGTTACCATTGTTACCTGTTTCAACATTAACTGTAGTCTAAGCAAGAGATATACTTGATATCATTTCAATCCTCTGAATTTGGCTGGGACTTGCTGCATAGCACATACAATAATGGACTCTGTTTCATGTGCTTCTCTGGTGCTACTTTGTGTGCATGTTGGGAATCATGCCTCAGTACAGATCCAAAGGAAAGAAATGGTAGAGCGGATTTTCTACAAACTTGAATTCCAATTTGCCTTTTCTGTAAAGTTTTTGTTTATTCTTTGTGGGTTTTTTTTCCTGGGAGTCTGTTGTTTAATCTTGTTTTTCTTCTTTCCTTCCAGCCATGCTTTCATAAAGGCTTTAAAAGTGCCCATCATATACCAGGCACTGTGCTAAGAACTCATGTCTCTTCACTCAGTCTCTTCCCATTTTACTGTTTTTACATCTGTCTTTGGAACTTCTTTCATTTAAATCTAATTAATGTATTGTAAAACATAATGTGCTTTGATTTGACAAGTATATATAATTTTAACACCTTTTTATTATAAAAATGGTACTCTTATAGCAGAAGTACAAAAAAATGATAAGAAAAACCAAACAAAAAATTTTTATACATAGATATCAACTGTTAAAGTTATGCCATTTTCTTTCCATATTCTTCATGTACCAATTATATTTCTCTATGTATATGTACTCAGGTACATTGGGTAAGTGTACCCAATGTGTGCATAAATGTGCACTGCACATGAGCATACCTCTCTGTTTAAATCGTGTCTGTCATTTGTGAATATTTGTGTACGTATGCAAATAAATATTTATTCACTCTTCCAGTAAAAACTTATTGAATTTTTATTATATGCCAGTCACTGTGCTTGGCAATGGTTGCCAATAGTGAATGGGCAGACTCACTTTCCATCTTTATGGATATTACACTGTCATGGAGTAGAAAGAGGAAGGAAAAGTATACATAAAAGAATTATAACTTGTGACATACACTGGATTGGTTAGTGCAATACCTTTTGTCTCAGTTGTGAATGATCGTGGCATGGTTAAGTATATCATTTTCTCAAAAGGCAGAGATGAGACATAAGTCTCGGTTCTTCAGGAATGCATGATTTCAGCTATAAAACTGAGAAAATTTACAAGTGATGCAACAAATATCCTGGGAGGTGTTCTGTGACCTAAAGAACCTAACTTGTAAGTGCTGACCCAGGCTCACATAAATTCTGAAAACCAAAGCTTAGGAGGTTTCGCAGTCTGGACTGCTGCCATGGCACAAGAAAAAGTGCATGTTAGGAAAGGTGTCAATTCGTGCTCAACAATCAGAAATACTGTTTATGCCCCTGACTGTCAAGAGCATATAAAAGTCTTCTGGTTTTGTCAACAAAGAAGACTCAATTGTTATTTTATTACTTAATTGTCTCAGGTTTTCTCAAGTAATTTTGTTCCTCAAGAGACAATGGCTTGCTTACACCAGAGAGCTCAGTAGTTAGAGCATCACACCCAAACAGTAATATCATAGGTTTTGTCCTGTTTAAGGCACATACATAAACAGATTGATGTTTCTGACTGTCTGCATTTTTCCCCCCAATGCCTCCCTCTAACATTAATAATTAAATAAAACAAAAAATGACAATGGCTATCTTTTTGCTGTTTTTGCAGCTTAAATTGCATAGAGGAATGAATTATGTTTTTCAAAATCTCACCACAAGAAGAAATAGGTAGTAAGTTTGTAAAGCACCATATTTCCCCATGCATAATATGCCTACCTGTAGAAGACGCAACTTCATTTTTGGGCACAAAATTTGAGAAAATGATAACAACTGTGAAGAAACAGGAAATGCAAGTAAAAAATACTACAGCCACTGTAAAAGATGCACCCCGTTTTTATACCCCACATTTTTCAAAAAAGATGAGTCTTAAATGAGGGGAAATATGCTATACAGCCACCGAATGTCTCTGTGAACCTTTTATTTCTTTCTTATCTATATATTTTTTTACAGAGACAGGGAGAGAGTCAGAGAGACGGATAGATAGGGACACACAGAAAGGAAAGTAAAGAGTTTTATTTTATTCTGTGGCAGATCAAAGATCAATCATCAGTTTTTTGTTGTGACACCTTAGTTATTCATTGACTTCTGTCTTATATGTGCCTTCAGCAGCGGGCTACAGCTGATCGAGTGACCACTGGCTCAAGTCAGCGACATTGAGCTCAAGCTGGTGAGCTTTGCTCAAACCGCATAATCCCACGCTCAAGCTGGCACCCTTGGGATCTCAAAACTGGGTCCTATGCATTAAAGTCAAATTCTCTAACCACTGCACCATCTCCTGCTCAGGTTGTGAACATTTTTTTCTTTACTTTCTCTGGATTTTATTTAGTATCCTGGTTCTTACTATTGGTGAAAAGTGTGTGTATTTTAAGGTTTTCTTGCCCAAAAATATTTTCAATATTACATTTTTTCAATGGGTTTCCTTATGTAGACTTATTTCCATTAATTTTAAGGTATTTTGTAAATTGAATTGTGATTTTGAAAGGGGCTTATTTAGGAGAGAATTTTATTTTTTTTATTGTATTTATTTTTAATGGGGTGACATCAGTAAATCAAGATACATATATTCAAAGATAACATGTCCAGGTTATCTTAAAGTTCAATTATGTTGCATACACATCACCCAAAATCAGATTGTCCTGTTACCCTCTATCTAGTTCTCTTTGTGCCCCTCCCCCTCCCTCTTCCTTCTCCCTCTCCCCCCTCCCCCTGTAACCATCACACTCTTATCAATGTCTCTTGGTCTCACTTTTATGTCCCATCTACGTATGGAAAAATGCAGTTCCTGTTTTTTTCTGATTTACTTATTTCACTCCGTATAATGTTGTCAAGATCCCACCATTTTGCTATAAATGATCCGATGTCATCATTTCTTATGGCTGAGTAGTATTCCATAGTGTATATGTGCCACATCTTCTTTATCCAGTCATCTATTGATGGGCTTTTTGGTTGTTTCCATGTCCTGGCTACTGTGAACAATGCTGCAATGAACATGGGGCTGCATGTGTCTTTACAAGTCAATGTTTCTGAGTTTATGGGGAATATACCCAGTAGAGGGATTGCTGGGTCATAAGGTAGTTCTATTTTCAGTTTTTTGAGGAACCACCATACTTTCTTCCATAATGGTTGTACTACTTTACATTCCCACCAACAGTGTATGAGGGTTCCTTTTTCTCCACAGCCTCTCCAACATTTGCTGTTACCTGTCTTGTTAATAATAGCTAATCTAACAGGTGTGAGGTGGTATCTCATTGCAGTTTTGATTTGCATTTCTCTACTAACTAAAGAAGATGAGCATCTTTTCATATATCTGTTGGCAATTTGTATTTCTTCCTGGGAGAAGTGTCTATTCATATCCTCTTCCCATTTTTTTATTGGATTGTTTGTTTGTTTGTTGTTGAGTTTTATGAGTTCTTTGTATATTTTGGATATTAGGCCCTTATCTGAGCAGGTGTTTAAAAATATCATTTCCCAATTAGTTGGCTGTCTGTTTATCTTGTTATCAATTTCTCTTGCTGAACAAAAACTTCTTAGTATGATGTAGTCCCATTCATTAATTTTTGCTTTAACTTCTCTTGCCTGTGGAGTCAAATTCATAAAATGCTCTTTAAAGCCCAGGTCCATGAGTTTGGTACCTATGTCTTCTTCTATGTACTTAATTGTTTCAGGTCTTATGTTTAGAACTTTGATCCATTTTGAGTTAATTTTAGTACAGGGGGACAAACTGTAGTCCAGCTTCATTCTTTTGCATGTGGCTTTCCAGTTTTCCCAGCACCATTTATTGAAGAGGCTTTCTTTTCTCCATTGTGTGTTGTTGGCCCCTTTATCAAAAATTATTTGACTACATATATGTGGATTTATTTCTGGGCTTTCTATTCTGTTCCATTGGTCTGAGTGTCTATTTTTCTGCCAATACCATGCTGTTTTGATTGTCGTGGCCCTATAATAGAGTTTGAAGTCAGGTATTGTAATGCCCCCAGCTTCATTCTTTTTCTTTAGGATAGCTTTGGCAATTTGGGGTTTTTTATAGTTCCATATAAATCTGATTATTTTTTGCTCTATTTCTTTAAAAAATGTCATTGGAATTTTGATGGGAATTGCATTAAATTTGTATATAGCTTTGGGTAATATGGCCATCTTGATTATATTTATTCTACCTAACTAAGAACAAGGAATATTCTTCCATCTCATAATGTCTTTTTCAATTTCCCTTAACAATGGTTTATAGTTTTCATTGTATAAGTCCTTTACATTCTTTGTTATGTTTATTCCTAGGTATTTTATTTTTTTTGTTGCAATTGTGAAGGGGATTATTCTTTTGAGTTCCTTCTCAGTTGTTTCATTGTTGGCATATAGAAAGGCTATTGACTTCTGTATGTTAATTTTGTATCCTGCGACCTTACTGTATTGGCTTATTTTTTATAGAAGTCTTTTAGTGGATTCTTTGGGGTTTTCGATGTATAGGATCATATCATCTGCAAAAAGTGATACCTTTACTTCTTCTTTTGCGATATGGATGCCTTTTATTTCTTTGTCTTCTCTGATTGCTGTGGCAAGAACCTCTAGTACCACATTAAATAAGAGTGGAGAGAGTGGACAACCCTATCTTTTTCCTGATTTAAGGGGGAAAGCCTTCAGTTTTGTGCCATTTAGTATGATGTTAGCTGATGGTTTATCATATATGGCCTCTATCATGTTGAGATATTTTCCTTCTATACCCATTTTGTTGAGAGTCTTAAACATAAAATTGTGTTGCATTTTATCAAAGGCCTTTTCTGCATCTATTGATAATATCATGTGGTTCTTGTTCTTTGTTTTGTTGATATGGTGTATTATGTTGACCGTTTTACATATGTTGAACCATCCTTGAGATTCTGGGATGAATCCCACTTGATCATGATGTATTATTTTTTTAATATGTTGTTGTATTCGATTTGCTAGTATTTTGTTAAGTATTTTAGCATCTGTATTCATTAGAGATATTGGTCTGTAGTTTTCTTTTTTTGTGCCATCCTTGCCTGGTTTTGGTATGAGTGAATTTTCTTACCTTAAGAAAGGGGATTTTTTGTTAATTTTTATTACTGTTTACCATATTAAGAGTAATCAAAACAAGAATCAAGCTTTATATCATTTCTAATGTTAGAGGTAGTTGAAACTTGCTTGAAAGAACATACAGGATTATATGTGGTAAATATTTTCGAAGTGAGCATTTCTGCGGCCACCTCATGTGCACCTTGGAAATTACACCTCAGATCAGTTCACCTGGAAAATACATCAGTTGTCTGCTGTGAGTTAACTATCAATGTTGAATCCAAGGCGATCCTAAAGAAACTTTTATAATTTGTAAATATAAAGAATTTGTAGTTACTGCTTGCTAATTCTTTCAACGTTACCTGTAGTAAAAAAGAGAGATATACTTGGTATCATTTCAATACTCTGAAGTTTTCTGGATGTGCTCCATAGCACATACAATAATAATCTCTGTTCCATGTGATTTTCTTATGGCACCACGGGTGCATCTTGTAAATCAAGCCGCAGTACAGATCCAAAGGAAAACTTTGGTAGAAAAGATTGTCTATAAATGGTGATTCCACTATGCCATTTTTGTTTACACTTAGTGCTTTGCTTTCTGAAAAGCTATCTGTTTACCCTGTTTTCCTTCTTTCCTTCCAGCCATGCTTTTATATAGCATTTTAAAGTGCCCATCAAATACCAGGCACTGTGCTAGGAACTCATGTCCCTGCAAACAATGGCTTCCCATTCTACTCTCTGAACTACTGTCTTTTTAACTTCTTTATATAAATCTACTTCGTGTACTTTAACATGGAATGTGCTTTGATATGACACGTATGTTGAATTTAAAGAGATTATTTATTATAAAAAAGTATTCTTATTGCAGAAGAGCAAGAAAAATGATCCCAAAAACAACAACAAAAAATTTTCATACAGATATAACTACTGTTAATATTATGACATTTTCTTTCTATATTCTTTGTGTACCTATTATATTTCTCTATGTATATATACTCAGGTACATGGGTTTGTGTACATTTGTTTACATAGATGTGCATTGCACATGAGCATATCTCTCTTTGTCCACAGTGTCTGTCATTTGTGGATATCTGTGTATGTATGCAAATGACTATTTGTTCATTCATTCCGAAAACACTTATTTTATTTCTATTATGTGCCAGGCACTGTGCTCAACACTGGTTGCCTATCGTTAATGAGACAGACTCACTTTCTGTCTTTATAAATACGACACTATCATGGAGTAGAAAGAAAGAGAACAATATACATAAATAAAATTATCGTAAGTTTAACAAGCACTGAATTTGGCAGTGTAATATCTTTGGTGTAAGTTATAATTTATTGTGGCGAGGTTCAATATATCTTCTAAGAAGGCAGAGCTGAGACATAAGTCTCGGTTTTTCAGCAATGCATGTTCTCAGGTATAAAACGGAGAAAATATTGAAGTAATGAAAAAAGGCCCTGGGAAGTGTTCTGTGAGCAAAAGAACCTAGCTGGTATGTGGTGACCAATGCTCAGTTAAATTAATGATGTCCAAAATTAGGAGGTTTCTCAGTCTGGACTGCTGCCATGGCACAAGAGAAAGTGCATGTTAGGAAAGGGGTCACTTTGTGCTAAACAATTAGAAATACTGATTATGCCCTTGAATTTCAAGAGTAAAGAAAAGTCTTCTGGTGTTGTCACCAAAGCAGACTTAATTATCATTTTACTTTTAAATTACCTCTAGTTTTCTTTAGTAAATTTTTTCCCCAAAGACAATGGCTTGCTCTCACCAGAGAGCTCAGTAATTAAAGCATCACACCCATACACTAATGTCATAGGTATGCTCCTGGGTCAAGGCACAAACAAAAACAGATTGATGTTTCTGACTGTCTGTCTGTTTTCCCCCCCTTTTTCCTACCTCTAACATGAATAAATAAATAAATAAAAAGGAAAATGGCCGTTTTGTTTTTGTATTTGCTGCTTAAATTGCATAGAAGAATGAATTATGTTTATCAAAATCTCACCCCAAGAGGAAATAAATGGTAACTTTGTAAAGTACCATTTTCTTCATGTATAAAAAGCCTCCCTGTATAAGACGCACCTTAATTTAGGGGCTCAAAGTTTGCATAAATGATAACAAATGCGAATAAATGAGAAATGCAAAAAAAAATACTACAATCACTGTATAAGACGCACCCAGTTTTCTAACCATACATTTTTCAAAAAAGATGAGTCTTATTCATGGGAAAATATGGTGTACACCCTCCAAATGTATCTGTGAACATTTCTTTTTTCTTTTTTTTATTACAGAGAAGGGGAGAGAGTCAGAGAGAAGGATAGATAGGGACAGACAGACCAAAATGGAGAGAGTTTGTATTATGTGCCAGGTCATGGATTAATCATCAGTTTTTCGTTTTGACCCCTTACTTGTTCATTGACTCCTGTCTCATATGTGTCTTGACCAGGGGACTACAGCTCATAAAGTGACCGCTTGCTCAAGGCAGCAATCTTGGGCTCAAGCTGGTTAGCTTTTCTCAGAAGACTTGACCCACGCTCAAGCTGGCGCCCCTGGGATCTCAAACCTTGGTCTTACACATTCCAGTCAATTGCTTTAACCACTACGCCATCGCCTGCACAGGCTGTGAACATTTTTTTTTTTTTACTTTCTCGGGATTTTATTTAGTATCCTGGTTCTTAGTATGGGTGGAAAGGCTGTGTATTTTAAGGTTTTCTTGCCCTAAAAAAGATTTATACCTACATTTTTCCATAGGTTTCCTTATGTAGTTTTTATTTCCATTAATTTTAAAAAATTTTGCAACTTGAATTGTGATTTAGAGTGGAAAGCGTTTTTTTTAGGAGTGAATTACCTTACTTTCAAAAAAGGGATTTTTAGTTCATTTAAATTACTGTTTACTATTTTAAATGTGATGACAACAAGAAACATGCTTTATATCATATCTGAGGTTAGAGGCAGTTGAAACTTGCATGAAAGTACATACAGGAAAATCTGTGGTAAATTTTTTCCAAGTACGCATTCCTGCTGTCCCCTCATGTGCACCTTGGGGATAACAGCTAAGATCAGTTCACCCGAATAAATACATCAGTTGGGTGTTGTGCGTTATCTATCAATGTTGAATCCAAGGCTATCTAGAAGAAATTTTTATAACTTGTAAATATAAGGAATTTCTAGTTTCTTTTTGCTAATTCTTTCAACGTTAATTGTAGTGAAAACAAGAAATATAATTGGTATCATTTCAGTCTTTTGATTTTGGCTGGAACTTGCTCCATAGCACATACAATAATGGTCTCTGTTACATGTGCTTCTCTGCTGCCACCTCATGTGCATCTTGGAAATCAAGCCTCAGTACAGGTCCAAAATAATAGTTTGGTACAAAGCATTTTCTATAAACTTTGATTCCAATTTGCCGTTTCTGTAAAGTTTTTGTGTATCCTCAGTGGTTTCTTTCCAGAAAATTTCTAGGGTAATCTTTTTTCTTTTTTTCTTCCAGGCATGCTTTCATAAACCTCTTTAAAGTGCCCATCATATACCAGGCACTGTGCTAGGAACTCATGTCTCTGAACTCAATGACTTCCCATTCTACTATTTTAACTACTGTCTTTTGAAGTTGTTTTATATAAATGAATTTCGTGTATTGTAAAATAGGATGTGCTTTGACTTGACAAACATGTTAAATTTTAACAGCTTTTTTAGTATAAAAAAAGGATTCTTATTGCAGAAGTGCAAGAAAAATGATCTCAAAAACAACAACAAATTTTCATACAGATATATCTACTGTTAATATTAGGATATTTTCTTTCCATATTCTCTGTGTACTATTATATTTCTGTCTGTATATATACTCAGGTACATTGGGTGTGTGTACATCTGTGTACATAGATGTGCATTGCACATGAGCTTATCTCTCTGTGTCCACAGTGTCTGTCATTTGTGGATATAAGTGTATGTATGCAAATGACTATTTATTCATTCATTCAGGAAACACTTATTTTATTTCTGTTATGTGGCAAGCACTGTGCTCGACAGTGGTTGCCTATCATAAGTGAGACAGACTCACTTTCTGTCTTTATGAATATGACACTGTCATGGGGTAGACAGAAAGAGAAAAATATACATAAATAAAATTATCATAAGTTTAACAAGCACTGAATTTGGTAGTGCAATATCTTTGGGTCAGTAATGATTTATTGTGGCAAGGTTCAGTATATCAGTTTCTCAGAAGGCAGAGCTAAGACATAAGTCTTCGTTTTTCAGCAATGCGTGTTCTCAGGTACAAAACTGAGAAAATATAGATGTTATGAAACAAAGACCCTGGAAGGTGTTCTGAGAGCAAAAGAACCTAGCTTGTATGTGATGACAGAAGCTCAGTTAAATTAATGATGTCCAAAGCTTAGGAGGTCTCTCAGTCTGGACTGCTATCATGGCACAAGAGAAAGTGCATGTTCAGAGAGGGGTTCCTTTGTGCTAAACATTTAGAAGTAGTGATTATGCCCCTGAATTTCAAGAGCAAAGAAAACTCTTCTGGTGTTGTCACCACAGCAGACTAGTTTATTATTTTATATTTAATTACGTCTGGTTTTCTCTAGTAAATGTTTTACCCAGAAGACAATGGCTGGCTCTCACCAGAGAACTCAGTACTTAAAGCATAACACCCATACGCTAATATCATAGGTTTGCTCCTGGGTCAAGGCACATACAGAAAGAGATTGATGTTTCTGACTGTCTGTCTGTCTTTCCTTCCCTTTATCCTGCCTCTAACATGAATAAATAAATAAAAGAAAAAATGAAAATAGCTTTATTGTTGTTGTATTTGCAGCTAAATTTGCATAGAAGAATAAATTATGTTTTTTCAAAATCTCACCCCAAGAGAAAATAAATGGTAAGTTTATAAATTACCATATATCCCCATGTATAAGAATCTTCCCTGTATAAGATGCACCTTATTTGGGGGGCTCAAAGTTTGAGTAAATGATAGCAAATGCGAATAACAAGAAATGCAAGTAAAAAATTCTACAACCACTGTATAAGACGCACCCGTTTTCTAACCCCACATTTTTCAAAAAAGATGAGTCTTATTCATGGGAAAATAAGATATACACCCACCAAATGTCTCTGTGAACATTTTTTTTTAACAGAGAAAGGGAATGAGTCATAGAGAGGGATAGATAGAGACAGATAGACAAAAATGGAGAGAGTTTTTATTATGTGCCAGGTCACAGATCAATCATCAGTTTGTCGTTGTGACCCCTTACTTGTTCATTGACTCCTGTCTCATATGTGCCTTGAACAGGGGGCTACATTTCAAAGAATGATGGCTTCCTCGAGCCAGCGACCTGAGGCTTACTCTGGTGAGCTTTGTTCAAACCACATGAGCCCACGCTCAAGTTGGCGCTTTTGGGATTTCAAACCTGGGTCCTAGCATTCCAGTCAATTGCTCTAAACTGTGCCCTCGCCTGCGCAGGCTATGAACATTTTTTCTTTCACTTTTTCTGGATTTTATTTAGTATCCTGGTTCTTAGTACGGGTGGAAAGGCTGTGCATTTTAAGGTTTTTTTGCCCTAAAATACATTCATCACTACATTTTTCCATAGGTTTCCTTATGTGGTTTATATTTTCATTAATTTTAAGGTATTTTGCAACTTGATTTGTAATTTTGAGCAGAAAGGGGTTATTTAGGAGAGAATATCTTTACCATCAAAAAAGAGATTTTTAGTTAATTTATATTACTGTTTAATATATTAAGTGTGATAAAAACAAGAAACATACTTTATGTCATTTCTAACGTTAGCGGTAGTTGAAATTTTCTTGAAAGAACATACAGGATTATCTGTGGTAAATGTTTTCTAAGTGTGCTTTCTTGATGCGACCTCCTGTGCACCTTGGGAATAACAGCTCATCAGTTCACCTGGATAAATAAATCACTTGGGCGTGGTGCGTTATCTAACAAAGTTGAATCCAAGGCTGTCTAAAAGAAATTTTTATAACTTGTAAATATAAAAAATTTCTAGTTACACCTTTCTAATTCTTTCAACGTTAATTGTAGTGAAAACAAGACATATACATGGTATCATTTCAATCATCTGATGTTGGCTGGAACTTGCTCCATAGCACATACAATAATGGTCTTTGTTACATGTGCTTCACTGCTGCCACCTCGTGTGCATCTTGGGAATCAAGCCTCAGTAGAGGTCCAAAGGAATAGTTTGGAACAGAGCATTTTCTATAAGCGTAGTTTCCAATTTACCATTTCTGTAAAGGTTTTGTGTATTCTTAGTGGTTGGTTTTCTGAAAATCTCTCGGTTCAATTTATTTTTCTTCTTTACTTCCAGCCATGCTTTCATAAAGCCTTTGAAAGTGCCTATCATATACTGGGCACTGTACTAGGAATTTATGTCCATGCACTCAATGACTTCCCATTCTACTCTCTTAACTTCTGTCTTTTGAACTTCTTTTACATAAATCAACTTCGTGTATTGTAAAATAGGATGTGCTTTGATTTGACAAGTATGTTGAATTTTAACAGCTTTTTTATTATAAAAAAGTATTCTCTTAGCAGAAGAGCAAGAAAAATGATCTCAAAAACAACAACAACAAATTTCATAAAGATATATCTACTGTTAATATTAGGACATTTTTCTTCCATATTCTTTGTGTACGTATTTTATTTCTGTCTGTATATATACTCAGGTACATTGGGTGTGTTTACATATGTGTGCATAAATGTGCCTTGCACATGAGCATATCTCTCTGTGTCCACAGTGTCTGTCATTTTTGGATATAAGTGTATGTATGCAAATGACTATTTATTCATTCATTCAGGAAACACTTATTGTATTTCTGTTATGTAGCAGGCACTGTGCTCGACAGTGGTTGCCTATCGTAAATGAGACAGACTCATTTTCTGTCTTTATGAATACAACACTGTCATGGGGTAGACAGAAAGAGAAAAATACACATAAATAAAATTATCGTAAGTTTAACAAGCACTGAATTTGGTAGTGCAATATCTTTGGGTCAGTAATGATTTATTGTTAGTGAGGTTCAGTATATCAGTTTCTCAGAAGGCAGAGCTGAGACATAAGTCTTGGTTTTTCTGCAATGCATGTTCTCAGGTATAAAACGGAGAAAATATAGAAGTAATGAAACAAAGACCCTGGGAAGTGTTCTGTGAGCAAAAGAACCTAGCTTCTCTGTAGTAACCAATGCTCAGTTAAATTAATGATGTCCAAAGATTAGGGAGTCTCTCAGTCTGGATTGCTGCCATGGCCAAGGGAAAGTGCATGTTAGGAAAGGGGTCCCTTTGTGCTAAACAATTAAAAATACTGATTATGCCCTTGAATTTCAAGAGCAAATAAAAGTCTTCTGGTTTTGGCACCACAACAGACTAGATTATCATTTTATTTTTTAGTTACCTCTGGTTTTCTCTAGTAAATTTATTCACCAAAGACAATGGCTGGCTCTCACCAGAGAGCGCAGTAATTAAAGCATCACACCAATACGCTAATATCTTAGGTTTGCTCCTGTGTCAAGGCACATACAAAAAGAGATTGTTGTTTCTGACTGTTTGTCTGTCTTTTCCCCCATTATCCTGCCTCTAAAATGAATAAATATATAAAAGAAAAATGCGAATGGCTTTTTTGTTGTTGTTTTTGCAGCTTAAATTGCATAGTAGAATGAATTATGTTTTACAAAATCTCACCCCAAGAGGAAATAAATGGTAAGGTTGTAAAGTACCATATTTTCCCATGTATCAGAAGCTTCCCTGTATAAGACGCACTTTATTTGGGGGGCTCATAGTTTGAGTACATGATAGCAAAAGCAAATAAATGAGTAATGCAAGTAAAAAATTGTACAACCACTGTATAAGACGCACCCAGTTTTCTAACCCCACATTTTTCAAAAAAGTTGAGTCTTATTTATGGGAAAATATGATATGCACCCACCAAATGTCTCTGTGAACATTTCTTTTTTTCTTTTTTTTTTCCAGAGACAGGGACAGAGTCAGAGATAGGGATAGATAGGGACAGAGAGACTGAGAGAAAGTTCTTATTATGTGCCAGGTCACATATCAATCATCAGTTTTTTGTTTTGACCCCTTATTTGTTCATGGGCTCCTGTCTCATATGTGCCTTGACCAGGAGGCTATATCTCATAGAGTTACCGCTTGCTCTAGAAAGCGACCTTGAGCTCAAGATGGTGAGCTTTGCTCAAACCACATGAGCCCACGCTGAAGATGGCACCCTTGGGATCTCAATCCTCAGTCCACCACATTCCAGTCAATTGCTCTAACCACTGCTCACGCTGTTAACATTTTTTCTTTTAATTTCTCTGGATTTTATTTAGTATCCTGGTTATTAGTATGGGTGGAAAGGCTGTGTGTTTTAAGGTTTTCTTGCCCTAAAATAGATTCATCACTACATTTTTCTATGGGTTTCCTTATATAGTTTTTATTTCCATTAATTTTAAGGTATTTTGGAATTGAATTGTGATTTTGAGTGGAAAGAGTTTATTTAGGAGTTAATTTCCTTACCTTCAAAGAAGGGATTTTTAGTTAATTTGTATTACTGTTTACTATATTACGTGTGAGAACAACAGAAATATGCTTTATATCATTTCTAAGGTTAGGGGTAGTAGAAACTTACTTGAAAGAACATACAGGATTAGCTGTGGTAAACGTTTTCAAAGTGTGCTTCCCTGCTGCCACCTCATGAACACCTTAGAAATCATAGCTTAGTTCAGTTCACCTGGAAAAATACATCAGTTCGGTGTTGTGCGTTATCTATCAATGTTGAATCCAAGGCTATCTAAAAGAAGGTTTTATAACTTGTAGATATAAAAAAATTTTAGTTACTGCTTGCTACTTCTTTCAACATTAATTGTAGTGAAAGAAAAGATATAGTGGGTATCATTTCAATCCTCTGATGTTGGCAGGTACTTGCTCCATAGCACTTACAGTTATGGTCTCTGTTACATGTGCTTCTCTGCTGCCACCTCGTGAGCATCTTGGGAATCAAGCCTCAGTACACGTCCAAAAGAATAGTTGGTAGAGAGAATTTTTTATAAACATTGATTCCAATTTGCCCTTTCTGTAAAGATTTTGTGTATCCTTAGAGGTTTTTTTCCCGAAAATTTTACCGATCATCTTGTTTAAATTCTTTACCTCCATCCATGCTATCATAAAGCCTTTGAAAGTGTCCATCATATACCAGGCACTGTGCTAGGAACTCATGTCCCTGAACTCAATGACTTCCCATTCTACTCTTTTAATTTCTGTAATTTGAACTTCTTTTATATAAAACAACTTCGTGTATTGTAAAATAGGATGTGCTTAGGCTTGAGAAGTATGTTGAATTTTAACAGCTTTTTATTATAAAAAAGTATTCTTATTGCAGAAGTGCAAGAAATATGATCTAAAAATACAACAAAAAATTTTCATACAAATATATCTATTGTTAATATTAGGACATTTTCCTTCCATATTCTTTGTGTAGCTGTTATATATCTGTTTGTATATATACTCAGATACATTGGGTGTGTGAACATCTGTGTGCATAGATGTGCACTGCACATGAGCATATCTCTTTGTGTCTACAGTGCCTGTCATTTGTGGATATCTGTGTATGTATGCAAATGACTATTTGTTCATTCATTCAGGAAACACTTATTGTATTTCTATTAATTGCCAGGGACTGTGCTTAACACTGGTTGCCTATCGTGAATGAGACAGACTCACTTTCTGTCTTTATGAATATGACACTTTCATGGGGTAGACAGAAAGAGAACAATATACATAAATAAAATTATCATAAGTTTAACAAGCACTGAATTTGGTAGTGTAATATCTTTGGTTTCAGTTATGATTTATTGTGGTGAGGTTCAGTATATCAGTTTCTCAGAAGGCAGAGTTGAGAGAAAAGTCTCATTTTTTCAGCAATGCATGTTCTCAGGTATAAAACGGAGAAAATATAGAAGTAATGAAACAAAGACCCTGGGAGTTGTTCTGTGAGCAAAAGAACCTAGCTTGTATGTGGTGACCAATGCTCAGTTAAATTAATGATGTCAAAAATTAGGAGGTTTCTCAGTCTGGATTCCTTCCACAGTAAAAGAGAAAGTGCATGTTAGGAAAGGGGTCACTTCGTGCTAAACAATTATAAATACTGATCATGCCCTTGAATTACAAGAGCAAAGAAAAGTCTTCTGGTGTTGTCACCACAGCAGAGTATATTATCATTTTATTTTTAAATTACCTCTGGTTTTCTCTAGTAAATTTTTTCCCCAAAGAAAATGGCTTGCTCTCACCAGAGAGCTCAGTAGTTTAAGCATCACACCCATACGCTAATATCATAGGTTTACTCCTGCATCAAGGCACATACAAATACAGATTGATGTTTCTGACTGTCTGTCTGTGTTTTCCCCCCTTTATCCTGCCTCTAACATGAATAAATATATATATATATATAAATGAAAATGGCTGTTTTGTTTTTGTATTTGCAGCTTAAATTGCATAGAAGAATGAATTATGTTTTTCAAAATCTCACACCAAGAGGAAATAAATGGTAACTTTCTAAAGTACCCTATTTCTTCATGTATAAAAAGCCTCCCTGTATAAAATGCACCTTACTTTGGGGGCTCAAAGTTTGCATAAATGATAACAAATATGAATAAATTAGAAATGCAAGAAAAAATACTACAATCACTGCATATTTTTCAAAAGAGATGAGTCTTCTTCATGGAAAAATATGGTATGCATGCTCCAAATGTTTCTGTGAACATTTCTTTTTTCCTTTTTTTATTACAGAGAAAGGGGAGAGAGTCAGAGAGAGGGATAAATAGGGATAGACAGACCAAAATGGAGAGAGTTTTTATTATGTGCCAGGTCACAGATCAATCATCAGTTTTTCATTGTGACCCCTTATCTATTCATTGACTCCTGTCTCATATGTGCCTTGGCCAGGGGGCTACAGCTCATAAAGTGACCGTCTGCTCGAGCCAGCGATCTTGGGCTCAAGCTGGTGAGCTTTTCTCAGACGACTTGAGCCCACGCTCAAGCTGCCGCCCCTGGGATATCAAACCTGGGTTCTATGCATTCCAGTCAATTGCTCTAACCACTACGCAAACGCCTGCACAGGCTGTGAACATTTTTTTCTTTTAATTTCTTGGAATTTTTTTTAGTATCCTGGTTCTTAGTACAGGTGGAAAGGCTGTGTATTTTAAGGTTTTCTTGCCCTAAAATAGATTCATCCCAACATTTTCCCATAGGTTTCATTATGTAGTTTTTATTTCCATTAATTTTAAAAAATTTTGCAACTTGAATTGTGATTTAGAGCTTAAAGGGGTTATTTAGGAGTGAATTACCTTACTTTCAAAAAAGGGATTTTTAGTTAATTTATATTACTGTTTACTATATTAAGTGTCATGACAACAAGAAACATGCTTTATATCATTTCTAAGGTTAGAGGTAGTTGAAACTTGCATGAAAGTACATACAGGATAATCTGTGGTAAATGTTTTCCAAGTGTGCTTTCCTGCTGTCCCCTCATGTGCACCTTGGGGATAACAGGTAAGATCAGTTCACCCGAATAAATACATCAGTTGGGTGTTGTGCGTTATCTATCAATGTTGAATCCAAGGCTATCTAGAAGAAATTTTTATAACTTGTAAATATAAGGAATTTCTAGTTTCTTTTTGCTAATTTTTTCAACTTTAATTGTAGTGAAAACAAGACATATAATTGTTATAATTTCAATCTTCTGATTTTGGCTAGAATTTTCTCCATAGCACAGACAATAATGGTCTCTGTTACATGTGCTTTTCTGCTGCCACCTCGTGTGCATCTTGCAAATCAAGAATCAGTACAGGTCCAAAATAATAATTTGGTACAGAGCATTTTCTATAAACATTGATTTCAATTTGCCGTTTCTGTAAAGTTTTTGTGTATCCTTAGATGTTTCTTTCCAGAAAATATGTCAGGTAATCATTTTTTTTCCAGGAATGCTTTCATAAACCTCTTGAAAGTGCTCATGATATACCAGGCACTGTTGTAGGAACTCATGTCCCTGAACTCAATGACTTTCTTTATTTTTTTTATATAATAATTCTATTTTTTTAATGGGGTGACATCAATAAATCAGGATACATATATTCAAAGATAACAAGTCCAGGTTATCTTGTCGTTCAATTATGTTGCATACCCACCACCCAAAGTCAGATTGTCCTCTGTCACCTTCTATCTTGTTTTCTTTGTGCCCCTGCCCACCCCCTTTCCCTCTCCCATTCCCACCTCCCCCCCCCCGTAACCACCACACTCTTATCAATGTCACTTAGTTTCACCCTTATGTCCCACCTATGTATGGAATAATGCAATTCCTGGTTTTTTCTGATTTATTATTTCGCTTCGTATCATGTTATCAAGATCCCACCATTTTGCTGTAAATGTTCTGATGTCATCATTTCTTATGGCTGAGTAGTGTTCCATAGTGTATATGTGCCACATCTTCTTTATCCAGTAATCTATGGATGGGCTTTTTGGTTGTTTCCATGTCCTGGCCACTGTGAATAATGCTGCAATAAACATGGGGCTGCATGTGTCTTTACGTATCAATGTTTCTGAGTTTTTGGGATATATACCCAGTAGAGGGATTGCTGGGTCATAAGGTAGTTCTATTTTCAGTTTTTTGAGGAACCACCATACTTTCTTCCATAATGGTTGTACTACTTTACATTCCCACCAACAGTGTATGAGGGTTCCTTTTTCTCCACAGCCTCTCCAACATTTGCTATTACCTGTCTTGCTAATAATACTTAATCGAACAGGTGTGAGGTGGTATCTCATTGCGGTTTTGATTTGCATTTCTCTAATAGCTAAAGAAGATGAGCATCTTTTCATATATCTGTTGGCCATTTGTATTTCTTCTGGGGAGAAGTGTCTATTCATATCCTCTTCCCATTTTTTTATTGGATTGTTTGTTTGTTTGTTGTTGAGTTTTATGAGTTCTTTGTATATTTTGGATATTAGGCCCTTATCTGAGCTGTTGTTTGAAAATATCATTTCCCATTTAGTTGGCTTTCTGTTTATTTTGTTATCAGTTTCTCTTGCTGAGCAAAAACTTCTTAGTCTGATGTAGTCCCATTCATTAATTTTTGCCTTCATTTCTCTTGCCTGTGGAGTCAAATTCATAAAATGCTCTTTAAAGCCCAGGTCCATGAGTTTGGTACCTATGTCTTCTTCTATGTACTTTATTGTTTCAGGTCTTATGTTTAGATCTTTGATCCATTTTGAGTTAATTTTTGTACAGGGGGAGAGACTGTAGTCCAGTTTCATTCTTTTGCATGTGGCTTTCCAGTTTTCCCAGCACCATTTATTGAAGAGGCTTTCTTTTCTCCATTGTGTGTTGTTGGCCCCTTTATCAAAAATTATTTGACTATATATTTGTGGTTTTATTTCTGGACTTTCTATTCTGTTCCATTGGTCTGAGTGTCCATTTTTCTGCCAATACCATGCTGTTTTGATTGTCGTGGCCCTATAATAGAGTTTGAAGTCAGGTATTATAATGCCCCCAGCTTCATTCTTTTTCTTTAGGATAGCTTTGGCAATTTGGGGTTTTTTATAGTTCCATATAAATCTGATAATTTTTTGCTCTATTTCTTTAAAAAACGACATTGGAAGTTTGATGGGAATTGCATTAAATTTGTATATTGCTTTGGGTAATACAGCCATCTTGATTATATTTATTCTTCCTAGCCAAGAACAAGGTATATTCTTCCATCTCATTATATCTTTTTTGATTTCCCTTAACAATGGTTTATAGTTTTCATTATATAAATCCTTTACATTCTTTGTTATGTTTATTCCTAAGTATTTTATTTTTTTTTTGTTGCAATCGTGAAGGGGATTATTCTTTTGAGTTCCTTCTCAGTTGTTTCATTGTTGGCATATAGAAAGGCTATTGACTTCTGTATGTTAATTTTGTATCCTGCGACCTTACTGTATTGGCTTATTGTTTCTAGTAGGCTTTTTGTGGATTCTTTGGGGTTTTCGATGTATAGGATCATATCATC
The DNA here is from genome assembly GCF_036850995.1 of Saccopteryx leptura. NCBI lineage: Eukaryota > Metazoa > Chordata > Mammalia > Chiroptera > Emballonuridae > Saccopteryx > Saccopteryx leptura. The sequence goes on from NC_089506.1 coordinate 127,740,777, forward strand.
TGCAAAAAGTGATACCTTTACTTCTTCTTTTCTGATATGGATGCCTTTTATTTCTTTGTCTTGTCTGATTGTTCTGGCAAGAACCTCTAGTACCACATTAAATAAGAGTGGAGAGAGTGGACAACCCTGTCTTGTTCCTAATTTAAGGGGGAAAGCCTTCAGTTTAGTGCCATTTAATATGATGTTAGCTGATGGTTTATCATATATGGCCTTTATCATGTTGAGATATTTTCCTTCTATACCCATTTTGTTGAGAGTCTTAAACATAAAATTGTGTTGTATTTTATCAAAAGCCTTTTCTGCATCTATTGATAAGATCATGTGGGTTTTGTTCTTTGTTTTATTGATATGGTGTATTACGTTAACCGTTTTACGTATGTTGAACCATCCTTGAGATTCTGGGATGAATCCCACTTGATCATGATGTATTATTTTTTTAATATGTTGTTGTATTCGATTTACTAGTATTTTGTTTAGTATTTTAGCATCTGTATTCATTAGAGATATTGGTCTGTAGTTTTCTTTTTTTGTGCCATCCTTGCCAGGTTTTGGTACGAGGGTTATGTTGGCCTCATAAAATGTGTTTGGAAGTATTGCTTCTTCTTCAATTTTTTGGAAGACTTTGAGTAGAATAGGAACCAAGTCTTCTTTGAATGTTTGATAAAATTTGCTTGTATACCCATCAGGGCCTGGACTTTTATTTTTGGGGAGGTTTTTAATGGTTTTTTTTCTATTTCTTCTCTACTGATAGGTTTGTTTAGGCTTTCTACTTCTTCTTGACTCAGTCTAGGAAGGTTGTATTGTTCTAGGAATTTATCCATTTCTTCTAGGTTGTTGAATTTAGTGGCATAAAGTTTTTCATAGTATTCTACAATAATTCTTTGTATATCTACAGTATCCGTGGTGATTTCTCCTTTTTCATTTTGGATTTTGTTTATATGAGTTCTTTCTCTTTTTTCCTTGGTAAGTCTTGCCAAGGGTTTGTCAATTTTGTTGATCTTTTCAAAGAACCAGCTCCTTGTTCTATTAATTTTTTCTAGAGTTTTTCTGTTCTCTAATTCATTTATTTCTGCTCTGATTTTTATTATCTCCTTTCTTCGGCTGGTTTTGGGTTTTCTTTGTTCTTCTTTTTCTAGTTACTTAACGTGGGAAGTTAAGTGGTTCACTTGGACTCTCTCTTGATTGTTCATATATGCCTGAACTGATATGAACTTCCCTCTTATCACTGCTTTTGCTGCATCCCATAGATTCTGATATGTCGTATTGTCATTTTCATTAGTCTGTATATATCTTTTGATCTCTGCACTTATTTCTTCTTTGACCCATTCATTTTTTAAAAGTATGTTGTTTAGTTTCCACATTTTTGTGGGATTTTTTTCCTCTTTTTTGCAGTTGAATTTTAGTTTCAAGGCTTTATGATCAGAAAATATGCTTGGTACAACTTCAATTTTTCTGAATTTGCTGATGTTGTTTTTGTGGCCCAACATATGGTCAATACTTTAGAATGATCCATGTACACTGGAGAAAAATGTATACTCAGTCACTTTGGGATGAAATGTCCTGTAGATGTCTATCATATCCAGGTGCTCTAGTGTTTTGTTTAAGGCCCTATGTCTTTGTTGATTCTCTGTTTGGATGACCAATCTAGAGCCGTCAGCGGTGTTTTGAGGTCTCCAAGTATGATTGTATTTTAGTCAGTTTTTGTTTTAAGATCAATAAGTAGCTGTCTTATATATTTTGGTGCTCCTTGGTTTGGTGCATATATATTAAGAATTGTTATGTCTTCTTGATTCAGTGTCCCCTTAGCCATTATGAAATCGCCATTTTTTTCTCTGAGTATTTTTGTTGTCTTGTAGTCAGCATTATCAGATATGAGTATTGCTATGCCTGCTTTTTTTTTGGATGTTTTTTGCTTGGAGAATTGTTTTCCAGCCTTTCACTTTGAATTTGCTTTTGTCCTTGTTACTTAGATGAGTTTCCTGTAGGCAGCATACCGTTGAATTTTCTTTTTTAATCCATTGTTCTACTCTGTGTCTTTTTAGTGGTGAGTTTAATCCGTTTAAATTTAGTGTAATTATTGACAGTTGTGAGTTCCCTATTGCCATTTTATACATGCTTTCTGTTAGTTTTGTGTCTTGTTTCATCCTTCTTTTTTGTTTTACTATCTTTTGTTTTTATTTGGTTGTATTCCATACATCTTTCCTCTGTTGCTATCTTTTTTTATCTCATGTGCTTCTTTGGTGGTTTTTTCATAGGTGGTTACATTTAAGTAATGAAAAGGGTTTCTACCGTGTTCATTGTTGCACACTATTTTGTGAGTACTTTTGCACTCCATCGTCCTTTGCTACTGTAAACCTCCATCCTCTCCCCTGCTTTCTTTTTGTTGTTGTCACAGTTTAAATTTGGTTTTGGTTTTTTTGTGATCTTCTTGGAGCTTTTACTTGTGGCTTTGTTTTTTTTTTTTGTTTGTTCTTTGTATCTGATTGGAGAACCCCCTTTAATTATTCCTGGGGTGGGTGTTTTCTGATTATAAATTTCCTCATTTTTTCTGTATCTGTGAATGTTTTTATTTCTCTTTCATATTTGAAGGATAGCTTTGATGGGTATAGTATTCATGGCTGAAAGTTCCTCTCTTTCAGGACTTTAAATATTGGAGTCCACTGTCTTCTAGCTTGTAGAGTTTCTGCTGAGAAATCTGATGATAATCTAATGGGCCTTCCTTTATATGTTGTATTCTTCTTTTCCCTTGCTGCCTTGAGAATTTTTTCTTTGCCGTTGGTTTGTGCCAATTTCATTATGATGTGCCTTGGAGTAGGTTTGTTGGGGATAAGAACACAGGGAGTTTTGTTTGCTTCATGAATTTGAGGCTTTAGTTCTTTCCACAGGCTTGGGAAGTTCTCATCTATGATTTGTTTGAGTATGTTCTCCATTCCATTTTCTCTCTCTTCTCCCTCTGATATACCTATTATTCTTATGTTATTCTTTCTGATGGAGTCAGATAATTCTTGTAGGGCTATCTCATTTTTTTTAAATTTTTGAGTCTCTTTCCTCTTCTCTCTGTTGTGCCTCAAGTTGCTTGTCTTCTATTTCACTAATCCTCTCTTCTATCTGACCTGTTCTATTAGCTAAGCTTGTTACTTCGTTTTTCAGCTCGTGAATTGAGTTTTTCATCTCTGTTTGATTTGTTTTTATAGCTTCAATTTCCTTGGACATATATTCTTTGTGTTCATTTAGTTGTTTTCTGAGCTCCCTAAATTGCCCTTCTGTGTTTTCTTGTATATCTCAGAGGATTTTTAGGATTTCTATCTTGAATTCTCTGTCATTTAGCTCCAAGGTTTCCAATATATTAAATTTATTCTCCATAGATTTTTCCTCATCTAGCTGTGTTACCTCTCTTTGTTTTGTATCCATGATATTCGATTTTCTCTTCCTTAATGGAATCTGAGGGTGGTTTGGTTGATAGTATTAATGGATTTAATAAAGAATAAAAAGTTAAAAAAAATAAAAAAATAATAAAAAAATAAAAAATCGAAAAGAGTTGTTTTTTTAAAAAAATTAATAATGAAATAAAGAAAAATAAAATAAAATAAAAATTTTCAAAAAGGAAATTATTCCTCCCCTCCTTTTTTCCTCTCTTCTCCTCTCCCCTCTTTTTTGAGAAAATCTGTGGTGAACTGTGAATTATAACAAACAATGCCTGTGATGGAGGGCCTGAATTGGGAAAACGTGATAAAGTGGCAAAAAAAAAAAAGAAAAAAAAAGAGCATATGGACCCACAAAAAGCAAATAAGGAAAAAATTTGGGTCAAGAATAAAATGATTTGCTTTTAGATGTTGGTTGACTAAGAGTTATGATGAGAGGAATAAGAGGAAAACAGAAAAATGGGGGGACAAATTAAAAAATTACTATTGTATTTAGTGGAACAAAAACTAGATAAAATGGAGAGCCAGGGATTGGAGCACTGCTAGTGAGTTAAAAAGGTGAAGTAAAAACCCCCCAAAATGCCACAAACATAAGTTTGAGTCCCAGATAAGATAATTTGTTTGTTATTGAGGTTTGAATGAGAGGAGATGTAAAGGAGAAAGGAAGAAACTAATATAGAGGGAGAAAAGAAAGAGAGAGAGAGAAAAAAAGAGGGAACCACTAAAAGAAGAAAAAAGAAAAGAGAGAGAGAGAGAGAGAGAGAGTTAAAGGTTTTGGAGTGCAACCCTCATAGAGAGAAAGGAAGAGGAGAGTAAAGATAATGGGAGATGTAACACTTATGGGTAGTGTAGATCAAGGAGAGGAGAGAGTAAGACCGGCAGAGAGTTAATCGGCAAAATTGGAGGAGGAAAAAAAGTATCAAGAATGAAGATATGAGAAACAAATGAACAAATATAATAAAATGGGATAGGTTATAAAGTCTGCAGATTATTCTTGATTTTGAAAGGTTATCTTCTTGTTTTTTCTTTTCTCTCCCTCTTCCTGGTCCGTGACTCTGTACCCCGTGTTCTGCCCCTTTGGCATGCTCAGGTAGAGGTTTGCAGTTGATAAGTCTCGATGGAAATGTCATGTATTGTGCTTTAGTCTCGTTGGCAGTAGAGGCTCATTAGCATTTATAGGCTCCGACAGTGAGAGAGTCCGTGTTCCTGGAGCCTTTCTCCTAGTCTTTCCTTCCTCAATTAGTAGCCTGATAATCCAGCTATGGGGTTGCTGCTGCCTCTGCCTGGATAGTAAGAGGCTCAAAGAGCTGGCAACTCCCCACTCTATTTCCACTCAGCAAAGGGCTCTGGGTAAGGCTCAGTCAGTCAGAGCTGCTAGCATAATCAGGCGGGCTTTCTGCCCACTCAAAGACCTCTGGCTCTGCCACTCTGTCCGGTAACACAGGCGGGCACCCACTTCCGGGGTGCTTGGAGGAAACTCTCACTCACTATCTGCGTGCGCAGACCAGGATATCCGTCCAGCAGTCTCACGCTCTGAGTGAAACCCCCAACCGCATGGAAAAGTTGCAGCGTTGGAATTGAGTCTCGCTCCGTCCCCGTGCGCGGCTTTTGCAAGGCGCTGGGGCAGCCCGAGATTCCACTTTGACCCACACAAAGGCCCCTGACTCTGCCCCTCTGTGTGATAACACGGGTGTACACTGCCGAGGCACTCGGAGGAATCTCTCATTCACTATCTGCGCGCGCAGACCAGGATATGAGGCCAGCCGCGTTTCCCTCTGAGTGAAACCCCCACCAGCATGGAAAATTTCCACCGTTGGAATTAGTTCTCACTCCCTCACATCCGTGGCTTTCCCAGGGCTCTGGGTTGCCAAGAGATTCTGCTTTCGGCCCACAGAAAGGCCTCTGACTCTGCCTCTCTGTGGAGTAACACGGGCACTCACTCCCAGGCCTTAGGAAGAAATCTCTCACCCACTAACTGCGCACCGACCAGGAGATCGGGTAAAATGGCTGCCCTGCTTGTCTTTCTTTGTTTGGGTTTGGCGCAAGTGTTAGCTTGTATTGCCCGGGTTGCCACAGGATCAGTTTTTCCTCGGCTTGGATCTCCGTGCCACAGCCTGGTTCGGCCGTTTGTGCCGCGGCCTGGATCTATTCAACCCCTTTGCCCGCTTCAGTTTCTATATTCACAGTTACCAGAGAAAGCCGCCCTGTTTAGGTTAGTGAGGAAGGTGGAGCATTACTTACTCCCTATTTCCTTCAGGGTTTGCTTTTATATTTAGCCAATTTTTCACTCGGCCATACCTTTGGGTGTATTGCGAAGCATCTGGAGGCTCCAAGTATAGGTTTTTCTGTTTCTGGTTGAAGATCTTGTTGAGTTTTGGGGGAGATTTATCGATATCGCTTCCTACCCCGCCATTACTCTGATGTCATCGTGACTTAAAATCTCAATGACTTTCCATTCTACTCTTTTAACTACTGTCTTTTGAACTCGTTTTATATAAATCAATTTCGTGAATTATAAAATAGGATAGGCTTTGATTTGACAAGTATGTTGAATTTTAACAGCTTTTTTATTATAAAAAATATTCTTTTAGCAGAAGAGCAAGAAAAATGATCTCAAAAACAACAACAACAAATTTTCATACAGATATATCTACTGTTAATATTAGGATATTTTCTTTCCATATTCTTTGTGTACCTATTATATTTCTTTCTGTATATATACTCAGGTACATTGGGTGTGTGTACATCTGTGCACATAGATGTGCATTGCACATGAGCATATCTCTGTGTCCACAGTGTCTGTCATTTGTGGATATAAGTGTATGTATGCAAATGACTATTTATTCATTCATTCAGGAAACACTTATTATATTTCTGTTATATGGCACACACTGAGCTTGAGAGTGGTTGCCTATCGTAAATGAGGCAGACTCACTTTCTGTCTTTATAAATACGACACTGTCATGGGGTAGACAGAAAGAGAAAAATATACATAAATAAAATAATCGTAAATTTAACAAGCACTGAATTTGGTAGTGCAATATCTTTGGGTCAGTAATGATTTATTGTGGCGAGGTTCAGTATATCAGTTTCTCAGAAGGCAGAGCTGAGACATAAGTCTTCGTTTTTCAGCAATGCATGTTCTCAGGTACAAAACTGAGAAAATATAGAAGTTATGAAACGAAGACCATGGAAGGTATTCTGTGAGCAAACAACGTAGCTTGTATGTGATGACCGAAGCTTAGTTAAATTAATGATGTCCAAAGCTTAGGAGGTCTCTCAGTCTGGACTGCTGCCACGGCACAAGAGAAAGTGCATGTTCAGAGAGGTGTCACTGTATGCTAAATAATTAGAAATAGTGTTATGCCCCTGAATTTCAAAAGCAAATTAAACTTTTCTGGTGTTGTCACCACAGCAGACTAGTTTAATATTTTATATTTGATTATGTATGGTTTTCTCTAGTAAATGTTTTACCCAGAAGACAATGGCTGGCTCTCACCTGAGAACTCAGTACTTAAAGCATAACACCCATATGCTAATATCATAGGTTTGCTCCTGGGTCAAGGCACATACAGAAACATTGATGTTTCTGACTGTCTGTCTGTCTTTCCCCCCCTTTATCCTGCCTCTAACATGAATAAATAAATAAAAGAAAAAATGAAAATAGCTTTCTTGTTGTTGTATTTGCAGCTAAATTTGCATAGAAGAATAAATTATGTTTTTTCAAAATCTCACCCCAAGAGGAAATAAATGGTAAGTTTATAAAGTACCATATATCCCCATGTATAAGAAGCTTCCCTGTATAAGACATACCTTATTTGGGGGGCTCAAAGTTTGAGTAAATGATAGCAAATGCGAATAAACAAGAAATGCAAGTAAAAAATTCTACAACCACTGTATAAGACGCACCCAGTTTTCTAACCCCATATTTTTCAAAAAAAATGAGTCTTATTCATGGGAAAATATGATATACACCCACCAAATGTCTCTGTGAACATTTCCTTTTTTTTTTTTTTTTTTTTTACAGAGAAAGGGAATGAGTCATAGACAGGCATAGATAGGGACAGATAGAAAGAAGTGGAGAGAGTTTTTATTATGTGCCAGGTCACAGATCAATCATCAGTGTTTCGCTGTGACCCCTTACTTGTTCATGGACTCCTGTCTCATATGTGCCTTGAACACAGGCTACATTTCATAGAGTGACAGCTTCCTCGAGCCAGTGACCTGAAGCTCAATCTGGTAAGCTTTGTTCAAACCACATGAGCCCAAGCTCAAGTTGGCGCCTTTGGAATTATAAACCTGGGTGCTCCGCAATCCAGTGAATTGCTCTAACCACTTGAACATTGCCTGCTCACGGTGTGAATATTTTTCTTTTACTTTCTCTGGATTTTGTTTAGTATCCTGGTTATTAGTACGGGTGGAAATGCTGTGTGTTTTAAGGTTTTCTTGCCCTAAAATAGATTCATCACTACATTTTTCAATAAGTTTCCTTATGTAGTTTTTATTTCCATTAATTTAAAGATATTTTGCAACATGAATTGTGATTTGAAGCAAAAACCGGTTATTTTGGAGTTAATTTTCCTACCTTCAAAAATGGGATTTTTAGTTAAATTGTATTCCTGTTTACTATATTAAGTGTGAGGACAACAAGACCATGCTTTATATCATTTCTAAGGTTAGAGGTAGTAGAAACTTGCTTCAAAGAACATACAGGATTATCTGTGGTAAATGTTTTCCAAGTGCGCTTCCCTGCTGCCACATTGTGTGCACCTTGGGAATAACAGCTCAGATCAGTTCATCTGGATAAATACATCAATTGGTTGTTGTGTCTTATCTATCAATGTTGAATACAAGGCTATCTATACGAAAGTTTTATAACTTGGAAATATAACAAATTTCTAGTTACAGCTACTACTTCTTTCAACGTTAATTGTCGTGAAAGGAAGAATTATTCTTGGTATCATTTCAATCCTTTGATTTTGGCTGGAACTTGCTCCATAGCACATACAATAATGATCTCTGTTACATGAGCTTCTCTGCTGCCACCTCGTGTGCATCTTGGGAATCAAGCCTCAGTACAGGTCCAAAGGAATAGTTCTGTACTGAGCATTTTCTATAAACGTTAATTCCAATTTGCCATTTCTGTAAAGGTTTTGTGTATCCTCAGCGGTTTGTTTTCTTAAAATCTCTCGATTCAACATATTTTTCTTCTTTACTTCCAGCCATGCTTTCATAAAGCCTTTGAAAGTGCCCATAATATACCAGGCACTGTGCTAAAAATTCATGTCCGTGCCTTCAATGACTTTCCATTCTACTCTCTTAACTTCTGTCTTTTGAACTTTTTTTACATAAATCAACTTCTTCTATTGTAAAATAGGATGTGCTTTGATTTGAAAAGTATGTTGAATTTAAATAGCTTTTTTTATTATAATAATGTATTCTTATAGCAGAAATGCAAGAAAAATGATCTCAAAAACAACAACAACAAATTTTCATACAGATATATCTACTTTTAATATTAGGACAATTTCTTTCCATATTCTTTGTGTACATATTATATTTCTGTATGTATATATACTCAGGTACATTGGGTGTATGTACATCTGTGTGCATAAATGTGCATTGCATATGAGCACATCACTCTGTGTCAACAGGGTCTGTCATTTGTGGATATCTGTGTACATATGCAAATGACTATTTAATCATTCATTCAGGAAACACTTACTGTATTTGATTAATTGTCAGGGAATGTGCTAGACACTGGTTGCATATAGTGAATGAGACAGTCTCACTTTCTGTCTTTATAAATACTACCGTGTAATGGGTTACACAGAAAAAGAAAATATACATAAATAAAATAAACATAAATTTAACAAACACTTAATCTGGTAGTGTAATATCTTTGGTTTCAGTTATGATTTGTTGAGGTGAGGTTCAGTATATCAGTTTCTCAGAAGTCAGAGCTGAGACATAAGTATCGGTTTTTCAGCAATGCGTGTTCTCAACTATAAAACAAAGAAAATATTGAGGTAATGAATCAAAGACCCTGGGATGTGTTCTGTAAGCAAAAGAACCTATCTTCTATGTAGTGATTATTGCTCAGATAAATTAAATGTGTCCAAAGCTGAGGGTGTTTCTCAGTCTGTATTGCTGCCATGGCACAAAAGAAAGTGCATGTTAGGAAAGGGGTCACTTTGTGCTAAACAATTAGAAATAGTGATTATGCCCTTGAATTTCAAGAGCAAATAAAAGTCTTCTGGTGTTGGCACCACAACAAACTAAATTATCATTTTATTTTTTAATTACCTCTGGTTTTCTCTAGTAAATTTTTTCACGAAATACAATGGCTTGCTCTCACCAGAGAGCTCAGTAGTTAAAGCATCACACCCATATGCTAATATCATAGGTTTGCTCCTGCATCAAGGCACATACACAACAGATTGATGTCTCTGTCTGTCTGTCTTTTCCCCCTTTATGCTGCCTCTAACATGAATAAATAAATAAAATAAAAAATAAAAATGGCTTTTTTGTTGTTGTTTTTGCAGCTTAAATTGCATAGAAGAATGAATTATGTTTTACAAAATCTCACCCCAAGAGGAAATAAATGGTAAGGTTGTAAAGAACCATATTTCCCCATGTATAAGAGGCTTCCCTGTATAAGACGCACTTTATTTGGGGGGCTTAAAGTTTGAGTAAATGATAGCAAATGCGAAAAAAGGAGAAATGCAAGTAAAAAATTCTACAACCTATATATGAACGCACCGAGTTTTCTAACCACACATTTTTCAAAAAAGAGGAATCTCATTCTTTGGAAAATATGATATACACCCATCACATGTCTCTGTGAACATTTCTTTTTTTCTTTTTTTTTTCCAGAGACAGAGAGAGAGTCAGAGAGAGGGATAGATAGGGACAGACAGACAGAGAGAGAGGTTTTATTATGTGCCAGGTCACAGATCAATCATTAGTTTTTCGTTTTGACCCCTTATTTGTTCATTGACTCCTGTATCATATGTGCCTTAAACAGGGGGCTATATCCCATAAAGTTACCGCTTGCTATCGATAGCGACCTTGGGCTCAAGATTGTGAGCTTTGCTCAAACCACATGAGCCCATGCTCAAGATGGAACCCTTGGGATTTCAAACCTGAGTCCTCCACATTCCATTCAATTGCTTTAACCACTGCACCATTCTCTGCTCATGCTGTGAACATTTTTTCTTTTACTTTCTCTGGATTTTATTTATTATCCTGGCTCTTAGTACGGGTGGAAAGGCTGTGTGTTTTAAGGTTTTCTTGCCATGAAATAGATTCATCACTACATTTTTTCATAGGTTTCCTTATGTAGTTTTTATTTCTATTAATTTTAAGGTATTTTGCAACTTGAATTGTGATTTTGAACAGAAAGAGGTCATTTAGGAGTTAATTTCTTTACCTTCAAAAAAGAAATTTTTAGTTAATTTGTATTACTGCTTACTCTATTAAGTGTGAGGACAACAAGAAACATACTTTATATAATTTCTAATGTTAGATGTAGTTGAAACATGCTTGAAAAAACATACAGGATTATTTGTGGTAAACATTTCCAAGTGCGCTTCCCTGCTGCCACCTTGTGTGCAACTTGGGAATAACAGCTCAGAGCAGTTCACCTGAAAATACACAGCAATTGGGAATTGTGCTTTTCCTATCAATGTTGAAACCAAGACTATTTAGAAGATACTTTTATAACTTGTAAATATAAGGATTTTCCAGTTACTGTTTGCTACTTGTTTCAACGTTAACTCTAGTGAAAGCAATAGACATATTTGATATTATTTCAATCCTCTGAAGTTGGCTGAAACTTGCTGCATAGCACATACAATAATGGTCTCTGTTAAATGTATTTCTCTGCTGCCACCATGTGTGCATCTTGAAAATCATGCCTCAAAACAGATCCAAAGGAAATAAATAGTAGAGAGGATTGTCTACAAATGTTGATTCCAATTTGCCGGTTCTGTAAATATTTTGTCTATGCTTAGTGATTTGATTTCTGGCAATCTATTGGTTCACCTTGTTTTTCTATTCCCTCACAGCAATGCTTTCATTTTGCCTTTCAATGTCCCATCAGATACCAGGCACTGTGCTAGGAACTCTATGAGTATTTGATGCACTCAATGTCTTCCCATTCTACTATTTTTACTTCTGATTTTGGACTCCTTTATTTAAATCTTCTTAATGTATTGTAAAATAAGATGTGCTTTGATTTAAAAAGTATGTTGAATGTAACTGCTTTTTAAAAAAAACTTTATTCTTATTGCAAAAGTGCACGAAAATATGAATAGAATACAAAACAGTAAATTTTCATCCAGAGATAACTACTGTTAATATTATGACATTATCTTTCAATATTCTTAGTGTACCTATTATATTTCTATATCTATATGTACTAAGGTACATTGGGTATGCATACAGCTGTGTGTATAGATGTGCATTGCATATGAGCATATCTCTCTGGGTCCACAATTTCTATCACTTGTGGATACCTGTGTATGCATGCAAATTACTATTTATTCTTTCATTCATTAATGTGATAGGATTGGTCCCGGTTCAAGGCACATACAGAAAAAGATTGATGTTTCTGACTGTCTCTTTCCCCACACTTCCACTCTCTAACCATAAAAATTAAATTAAATAAAAAATGACAATGGCTATGTTTTTGTTCTTTTCGCAGCTAAAGTTGCATAGAAGAATGAATTATGTTTTTCAAAATCTCACCACTAGAGAAAATATGTAGTAAGGTTGTAAAGTACCATAATTCCCCATGCATAATAAGCCTCCCTGTAAAAGACACACCTTCATTTTTGCGCACAAAATTTGAGAAAATGATAACAAATGCGAAGTAACAGGAAATGAAAGTAAAATATACTACAACCACTGTATAAGACGCACCGGGTTTTCAAACCCCACATTTTTCAAACTAGATGTGTCTAAAACGAGGGCAAATATGGTATACACCCACCGAATATTACTGTGAACCCTTTCTTTCTTTCTTTCTTTCTTTTCTTTTCTTTAATTTTAAAGAAACAGTGAGAGAGTCAGAGGGATGGATAGATAGGGACACACAGACAAGAAGGTAAAGAGTTTTTTTATTATTATTATGTGCCAGGTCACAGATCAATCATCAGTTTTTTGTTGTGACACATTATTTGCTCATTGACTGCTCTCTCATTGTGCCTTGACCAGGGAAATACTGCTGACCGAGAAACCTCTTGCTCGAGCCAATGAGCCCATTGGGCTAAAGCTGCTGGTGAGCTTTGCTTAAACCAGATAAGCCCAAGCTCAAGCTGGCGACCTTGGTATCTCAAACCTCGGTCCTTCGCATTTCAGTCAAATGATCTCTCAAGCAGGCCACCGCCTCCTCAGGCTGTGAAAATTTTTATCTTTTACTTTCCCTGGGTTTTGTTTAGTATCCTGTTTTATAGTATGGGTGGTAACATTGTGTATTTTAAGGGTTTTTCCACTAAAATGTATTCATAAAAACATTTTTCCATAGGTTCTCTTATGTAGTTTTTATTTCCATTAATTTTAAAGTAATTTGTAACTTGAATTTTGATTTTGAGCAGGGGTTATTTAGGAGTGAATTTCTTAAGTTAAAAAAAGAAGGGTTTTTTAGTTAGTTTTTATTACTGATTTCTAGTGTAAGTTTAATGACAAGAAGAATCATGCTTTATATCATTTCAAAGGTTTGAGGTAGTTGAAACTTGCTTGAAAGAAAATACAGGATTGTCTGTGGAAAATGTTTTCCAAGTGCACTTCTCTGCTGCCACCTCGTGTTCACCTTTGGAATAACAGCTCAGAGCAGTTCACCTGAAAGAACACAGCAGTTGGGAGTTGTGCTTTATCTATCAATGTTGAAACCAAGACTATTTAGAAGATACTTTTATAACTTGTAAATATAAGGAATTCCCAGTTACTGTTTGCTACTTGTTTCAACGTTAACTCTAGTGAAAGCAGTAGACATATTTGATATTATTTCAACCCTCTTAAGTGGGCTGAAACTTGCTGCATAGCACATAAAATAATGGTCTCTTTTACATGTGCTTCTCTGCTGCCACCTCGTGTGCATCTTGGGAATGTCGCCTCAAAACAGATCCAAAGGAAAGAAGTAGTAAAGAGAATTGTCCACAAACATTGATTCAAATTTATTGGTTCTGTAAATATTTTGTGTATTCTTAGTTATTTCATTTCTGGGAATCTATCGGTTCACCTTGTTTTTCTTCTTTCTTTCCAGCAATGCTTTCATAAGGCCTTTGAATGTTCCCATCATATACCAGGCACTGTGCTAGGAAATGTATGAGTAGTTGGTGCAATTAATGTCTTCCCAGTCTACTATTTTTACTTCTGCTTTTGAACTCCTTTATTTAAATCTTCTTAATGTATTGTAAAATAAGATGTGCTTTGATTTGAAAAGCATGTTGAATGTAACTGCTTTTTTATTATAAAAACTGTATTCTTATTGCAGAAGTGCAAGAAAAAATGAATAGAATACAAAACAACAAATTTTCATCCAGAGATAACTACTGTTAATATTATGACAGTATCTTTCCATATTCTTAGTGTACCTATTATATTTCTATATCTATACATACTAAGGTACATTGGGTGTGCATACATCTGTGTATATAGATGTGCATTGCATATGATCATAACTCTCTGGGTCCACAATTTCTATCATTTTTGGATACCTGTGTATGCATGCAAATTACTATTTATTCTTTCATTCATTAAACACTTATTGTATTTCTATTATGTTCCAGGCACTGTGCTCTACACAGGTTGCCTATAGTAAAAGAGACAGACTGTCTATATGAATAATACACTGTCATGCTGTAGACAGAGGAAGAAAAAATGTACATAAATAATATAATTATAAGTTGTGACAAGCACTGGATATAGTAGTGCAATATCTTGTTCCCAGGTTTCATTGATCGTGTGGATGTTCAGTATATCAGTTTCTTGAAAGGGAGAGGTGAGACGTTAATCTCAGTTGTTCAGCAATGCATGTTCTCAGCTATAAAACTGAGAAAATTCTTAAGCGCTGAAACAAAGATTCTGGGAGGTATTCTGTGAGCGAAAGAGCCTAGCTTGGAAGTGGTGACCCAGGCTCAGATAAATTCTGATGTCCAAAGCTTAGGAGGTCTCTCAGTCTGGACTGCTGCAACAGCACAAGAAAAAAGTGCATGTTAGGAAAGGAGTGACATCGTGGTAAACAATCAGAAATATTTTTTATGCCTCTAACAGTTAAGAGCAAAGAAAAGTCTTCTGGTGTTGTCACCACAGTAGACTAGATTATTATTTTTTTTAATTACCTCAGTTTTTCTGTAGTAATTTTTCCCCTTAAATACAATAACTTTCTATCACCAGAGAGCTCAGTAGATAGAGCATCACACACATACACTAATGTCATAGGTTTGGTCCTTGGTCTAGGCACATACAGAAACACATTGATGTTTCTGACTATCTGTGTGTCTTTTTTCTCTCCTCTTCCTCACTCTAACATTAATAACTAAATAAAATAAAAATGACAATGGCTTTTTTTATATTTTTGCAGCCTAAATTGCTTAGAGGAATGAATTATTTTTTTCAAAATCTAACGCCAAGAGGAAATAATTTGTAAGGTTGTAAAGTACCATATCTGCCCATGTACAAGTAGCCTCGCTGTATAAGTAGCACCTTAATTTTGGGGCCCAAAATTTGAGAAAATTATAAGAAATGCAAAGAAACAGCAAATGCAAGTAAAAGTACAACAACCACTGTATAAGACGCACCCAGGTTTAAAATCCCACATTTCTAAAAATGATAAATTTTATACATAGGAAAATATGGATAGAAACTCCAAATGACTCTGTGAACATATTTTTCTTTCTTTTTCTTCTTTTTTCCAGAGTCATAGAGAGAGTGAGAGAGACGGATAGATAGGGGCAGACAGACAAAAATGGAGAAATTTTTTTATTATGTGCCAGGTCACAGATCAATCACATTTTTTCGTAAGGAAAACTTAGATGTTCATTGAATGCTCTCTCATATGTGCCTTGTCCAGGGGACTACAGCGGACCGAGTTACCCCTTGCTTGAGACAGCAACATTGGGATCAAGCTGTTGAGCTTTGCTAAAATGAGATGAGCCCCTGTTCAAGCTGGCGAATTTGGGATATCAAATCTAGGTACTACGCACTCCAGTCAAATGCTCTACCCACTGCACCACTACCATGTCAGTCTGTGAATATTTTGTTTCTTTTACATTCTCTGGATTTTATTTAGTATCCTGGTTCTTAGTATGGGTGGAAAGGCTGTGTATTTTAAGGTTTTATTCTTCTAAAATGTATTCATCACTACATTTTTTATAGATTTTCTTATGTAGTTTTTCTTTTCATTAATTTTAAGAGATTTTGCAGCTTGAATTGTGATTTTGATGGGGGTTATTAAGAGTGTATTTTATTACCTTAAAAAAGGGATTTTAGGTTATTTCTATTACTGTTTAGTATATTAAGTGCAATGATGACAAGAAACATGCTTTATATCATTTCTAAGGTTA
The DNA here is from genome assembly GCF_036850995.1 of Saccopteryx leptura. Classification (NCBI taxonomy): domain Eukaryota; kingdom Metazoa; phylum Chordata; class Mammalia; order Chiroptera; family Emballonuridae; genus Saccopteryx; species Saccopteryx leptura. The sequence continues at coordinate 127,756,768 of NC_089506.1, forward strand.
GAAGAAGTTGAAACTTGCTTGAAAGAACATACAGGATTATCTGTGGAAAATGTATTCCAAGAGTGCTTCCCTACAGCCACTTTGTGTGCACCTTGGAAATAACAGCTCAGAGCAGTTCACCTGGAAAAACACAGCAGTTCAGTGTTGTGCGTTATCTTTCAATGTTGAATGGAAGGCTATCTAGAAGATACTTTCATAACTTGTAAATATAAGGGAGTTCTAGTTACTGTTTGCTACCGGTTTCAATGTTAACTGTATTGTAAGCAAGAGATACAGTTCATGTCATTTCAATCATCTCAAGTTTGCTGGAACTTGCACCATAGCACATAAATATTGGTCTCTGTTACATGTGCTTCTCTGCTACCACCTCATTTGCATCTTGGGAATCATGCTTCAGTACAGGTCCAAAGAAGAGGTTTGGTTGATAAGATTGTCTACAACCATTGATTCCAATTAGTCGCTTCTGTGAAGTGTTTCTATATCTTTAGTGTGTTTTTTTCTGGGAATCTATCAGTTTCATCTTGTTTTTCTTTTTTCCTTCCAGCCATGCATTCATAAAGCCTTTGAAAGTGTCCTTCATATACCAGGCACTGTGCTAAGAGCCCTAAGTCACTTCCCATTCTATTATTTTAACATCTGTATTTTGAACTTCTTTAATTTAAATCTACTTAATGTATTGTAAATTATGATGTGCTTTGATTTGACAAGTATATAGTAATTTAACAGCTTTTTATTATAAAAACGATATTCTTATTGCATAAATGCAAAAAAAAAATGATAAGAAAAACAAAACAATAAATTTACATACATAGATATCAACTGTTAAAATTAGACATTTTCTTTCCATATTCTTTGTGAACCAGTTATATTTCCCTATGTATATGTACTCAGGTACATTGGTGCATGTACCCAATGTTTGCATAAATATGCATCACACGTGAGCATACCTCTCTGTTTCAATAGTGTCTGTCATTTGTGGATATTTGTGTACATATGCAAATGAATATTTATTCACTCTTCCAGTTAAAATTTATTGAATTTTCATTATATGCCAGGCACTGTGCTCGACACTGGTTGCCAATAATGAATGGGAGAGACTCACTTTCTGTCTTCATGAATATTACACTGTCATGGAGTAGAAAGTGGAAGGAAAAAATATACATAAAAAATTAAAAGTTGTGACAAACACTGGATTTGGTAGTGCAGTACATTTGGTCCCAGGTGTGACTGATCATGTTATGGTTAAGTATATCATTTTCTCAAAATGCAGAGCTGAGACATAAGTCTCAGTTCTTCAGGAATGCGTGATCTCAGATATAAAACTGAGAAAATTTACAAGTGATGCAACAAATACCCTGGGAGGTATTCTGTGACCAAAAGAACCTAAATTGTAAGTGCTGACCAGGCTCAGATAAATTCTGAAAACCAAAGCTTAGGAGGTTTCTCAGTCTGGACTGCTGCCACGGCACAAGAAAAAGTTCATGTTAGGAAAGGAGTGAATTCATGCTCAACAATCAGAAATACTGATTGTATATGCCCCTGACTGATAAGAGCCTAGAAAAGTCTTCTGATGTTCTCACCACAGCAGACTAGATTATTATTTTATTTTTTATTTGCCTCAGGTTGTCTCTAGTAATTTTGTCCTTCTAGATACTATGGCTTGCTTACACCAGAGATCTGTAGTTAGAGCATCACACTCATACAGTAATGTCATAGGATTGGTCCTGGTCCAAGGCACATACAGAAACAGATTGATGTTTCTGACAGTCTGTCTTTTTCCTTCCACTTCCTCTCTCTAACATTAAAAATTAAATAAAAGAAAAAATGACAATGGCTATTTTTTTGTTGTTTTCACAGCTTAAATTGCATAGAAGAATGAATTATGTTTTTTTTTTAAATAAATTTTTATTAATGGTAATGGGATGACATTAATAAATCAGGGTACATATATTCAAAGAAAACATGTCTAGGTTATTTTGTCATTAAATTATGTTGCATACCCCTCACTCAAAGTCAGATTGTCCTCCGCCACCCTCTATCTAGTTCTCTGTGCCCCTCCCCCTCCCCCTAACTCTCTCCCTCCCTCCATCCCATGTCCTCCCTCCTCCCACCCCTGGTAACCACCACACTCTTGTCCATGTCTCCTAGTCTCGCTTTTATGTTCCACCAATGTATGGAATCATATAGTTCTTGTTTTTTTCTAATTTACCTATTTCACTCCATATAATGTTACCAAGTTCCCACCACCTTGCTGTAAATGATCCGATGTCATCACTTCTTATGGCTGAGTAGTATTCCATAGTGTATATGTGCCACATCTTCTTTATCCAGTCTTCTATTGAAGGGCTTTTTGGTTGTTTCCATGTCTTGGCCACTGTGAACAGTGCTGCAATGAACATGAGGCTACATGTGTCTTCACGTATCAATGTTTCTGAGGTTTTGGGGTATATACCCAGTAGAGGGATTGCTGGGTCATAAGGTAGTTCTATTTGCAGTTTTTTGAGGAACCACCATACTTTCCTCCATAATGGTTGTACTACTTTACAGTCCCACCAACAGTGAATGAGAGTTCCTCTTTCTCCAGAGCCTCTCCAACATTTGCTATTACCCGTCTTGTTGATAATAGCTAATCTAACTGGGGTGAGGTGGTATCTCATTATACTTTTGATTTGCATTTCTCTAATAACTAATGAATCTGAGCATCTTTTCATATATCTGTTGGCCATTTGTATCTCTTCCTGGGAGAAGTGTCTGTTCATGTCCTCTTCCCATTTTTCTATTGGATTGTTTGTTTGTTGTTGAGTTTTATGAGTTCTTTGTAAATTTTGGATATTAGGCCCTTATCTGAGCTGTTGTTTGAAAATATCATTTCCCATTTAGTTGGCTGTCTGTTTATTTTGATATCAGTTTCTCTTGCTGAGCAAAAACATTTTATTCTGATGTAGTCCCATTCATTTATCTTTGCCTTCACTTCTCTTGCCATTGGAGTCAAGTTCATAAAAAGTTCTTTAAAACCCAGGTCCATGATTTTAGTACCTATGTCTTCTTCTATGTACTTTATTGTTTCAGGTCTTATATTTAGGTCTTTGATCCATTTTGAATTAATTTTAGTACACGGGGACAGGCTGTAGTCGAGTTTCATTCTTTTGCATGTGGCTTTCCAGTTTTCACAACACCATTTGTTGAAGAGGCTTTCTTTTCTCCATTGTGTGTTGTTAGCCCCTTTATCAAAGATTATTTGACCATATACATGTGGTTTTATTTCTGGGCTTTCTATTCTTCTCCATTGGTCTGAGTGTCTATTTTTCTGCCAATACCATGCTGTTTTGATTATCATTGCCCTATAATATAGTTTAAAGTCAGGTATTGTAATGCTCCCAGCTTCATTCTTTTTCCTTAGGATTGTTTTGGCTATTCGGGGTTTTTTATAGTTCCATATAAATCTGATGATTTTTTATTCCATTTCTTTAAAAAATCTCATAGGAATTTTGAAGGGAATTGCATTTAAATTTGTATATTGCTTTGGGTAATATGGCCATTTTGATTATATTTATTCTTCCTATCCAAGAACAAGGAATATTTTTCCATCTCATTGTATCTTTTTCGATTTCCCTTAACAATGCTTTGTAATTTTCATTATAAAGGTCCTTTACATTCTTTGTTATGTTTATTCCTAGGTATTTTATTTTTTTTTGTTGCAATCGTGAAGGGGATTATTCTTTTGAGTTCCTTCTCAGTTGTTTCATTGTTGGCATATAGAAAGGCTATTGACTTCTGTATGTTAATTTTGTATCCTGCGACCTTACTGTATTGGCTTATTGTTTCTAGTAGTCTTTTTGTGGATTCTTTGGGGTTTTCGATGTATAGTATCATATCATCTGCAAAAAGTGATACCTTTACTTCTTCTTTTCCGATATGGATGGCTTTTATTTCTTTGTCTTGTCTGATTGCTCTGGCTAGAACCTCTAGTACCACATTAAATAAGAGTGGAGAGAGTGGACAACCCTGTCTTGTTCCTGATTTAAGGGGGAAAGCCTTCAGTTTAGTGCCATTTAATATGATGTTAGCTGATGGTTTATCATATATGGCCTTTATCATGTTGAGATATTTTCCTTCTATACCCATTTTGTTGAGAGTCTTAAACATAAAATTGTGTTGTATTTTATCGAAAGCCTTTTCTGCGTCTATTGATAAGATCATGTGGTTTTTGTTCTTTGTTTTGTTGATATGGTGTATTACGTTAACCGTTTTACGTATGTTGAACCATCCTTGAGATTCTGGGATGAATCCCACTTGATCATGATGTATTATTTTTTTAATATGTTGTTGTATTCGATTTGCTAGGATTTTGTTTAGTATTTTAGCATCTGTATTCATTAGAGATATTGGTCTGTAGTTTTCTTTTTTTGTGCCATCCTTGCCTGGTTTTGGTATGAGGGTTATGTTGGCTTCGTAAAATGTGTTTGGAAGTATTGCTTCTTCTTCAATTTTTTGGAAGACTTTGAGTAGAATAGGAACCAAGTCTTCTTTGAATGTTTGATAAAATTCGCTGGTATAGCCGTCAGGTCCTGGACTTTTATTTTTGGGGAGGTTTTTAATGGTTTTTTCTATTTCTTCTCTACTGATAGGTCTGTTTAGGCTTTCTGCTTCTTCTTGACTCAGTCTAGGGAGGTTGTATTTTTCTAGGAATTTATCCATTTCTTCTAGGTTGTTGAATTTAGTGGCATAAAGTTTTTCATAGTATTCTACAATAATTCTTTGTATATCTACGGTGTCCGTGGTGATTTCTCCTCTTTCATTTTGGATTTTGTTTATATGAGTTCTTTCTCTTTTTTCCTTGGTAAGTCTTGCCAAGGGTTTGTCAATTTTGTTGATCTTTTCAAAGAACCAGCTCCTTGTTCTATTAATTTTTTCTATAGTTTTTCTGTTCTCTAATTCATTTATTTCTGCTCTGATTTTTATTATCTCCTTTCTTCGGCTGGTTTTGGGTTGTCTTTGTTCTTCTTTTTCTAGTTCCTTAAGGTGGGAAGTTAAGTGGTTCACTTGGGCTCTCTCTTGTTTGTTCATATATGCCTGAAGTGATATGAACTTCCCTCTTATCACTGCTTTTGCTGCATCCCATAGATTCTGATATGTCGTATTGTCATTTTCATTAGTCTGTATATATCTTTTGATCTCTGCACTTATTTCTTCTTTGACCCATTCATTTTTTAAAAGTATGTTGTTTAGTTTCCACATTTTTGTGGGATTTTTTTCCTCTTTTTTGCAGTTGAATTCTAGTTTCAAGGCTTTATGATCAGAAAATATGCTTGGTACAACTTCGATTTTTCTGAATTTGCTGATGTTGTTTTTGTGGCCCAACATATGGTCAATTCTTGAGAATGATCCATGTACACTGGAGAAAAATGTATACTCAGTCACTTTGGGATGAAATGTCCTGTAGATGTCTATCATATCCAGGTGATCTAGTGTTTTGTTTAAGGCCACTATGTCTTTGTTGATTCTCTGTTTGGATGACCGATCTAGAGCCGTCAGCGGTGTATTGAGGTCTCCAAGTATGATTGTATTTTTATCAGTTTTTGTTTTAAGATCAATAAGTAGCTGTCTTATATATTTTGGTGCTCCTTGGTTTGGTGCATATATATTAAGAATTGTTATATCTTCTTGATTCAGTATCCCCTTAGCCATTATGAAATGGCCATTTTTGTCTCTGAGTACTTTTCCTGTCTTGTAGTCAGCATTATCCGATATGAGTATTGCTACACCTGCTTTTTTTTGGATGTTATTTGCTTGGAGTATTGTTTTCCAGCCTTTCACTTTGAATTTGTTTTTATCCCTGTTACTTAGATGAGTTTCCTGTAGGCAGCATACAGTTGGATTTTCTTTTTTAATCCATTCTGCTACTCTGTGCCTTTTTATTGGTGAGTTTAATCCGTTTACATTTAGTGTAATTATTGATACTTGTGGGTTACCTATTGCCATTTTATATCTTGCTTTCTGTTAGTTTTGTGTCTTGTTTGATCCTTCTCTTTTGTTTTTCTATCTTTTGTTTTTATTTGGTTGTATTCCATACATCCTTCCACTGTTGCTATCTTTTTTATCTCATGTGCTTCTGTGGTGGTTTTTTCAATGGTGGTTACCTTTGAATAATGAAAAGGGTCCCTACCCTGTTCATTGTAGCGAACTATTTTGTGAGTACTTTTGCACTCCATCGTCCTTTGCTACTGTTAGTCTCCATCTTCTCCCCCTCTTTCTTTTTGTTGTTGTCACAGTTTAAATTTGGTTTTATTGTGTTCTTCTTGGAGCTTTTACTTGTGGCTCTGTTTTTTTTTGTTCTTTGTATCTGATTGGAGAACCCCCTTTAGTAATTCCTGGAGTGGGTGTTTTCTGATGATAAATTCCCTCATCTTTTCTGTATCTGTGAATGTTTTTATTTCTCCTTCATATTTGAAGGATAGTTTTGATGGGTATAGTATTCGTGGCTGAAAGTTCCTCTCTTTCAGGACTTTAAATATTGGGGTCCACTCTCTTCTAGCTTGTAGAATTTCTGCTGAGAAATCTGATGATAATCTAATGGGCCTTCCTTTATATGTTGTATTCTTCTTTTCCCTGGCTGCCTTGAGAATTTTTTCTTTGCTGTTGGTTTGTGTCAATTTCATTATGATATGCCTTGGAGTAGGTTTGTTGGGGTTAAGAAAACTTGGAGTTCTGTTTGCTTCTTGAACTTGAGGCTTTAGTTCTTTCCACAGGCTTGGGAAGTTCTCATCTATTATTTGTTTGAGTATGTTCTCCATTCCATTTTCTCTCTCTTCTCCCTCTGATATACCTATTATTCTTATGTTATTCTTTTTGATGGAGTCAGATAATTCTTGTAGGGCTATCTCATTTTTTTTAATTTTTGAGTCTCTTTCTTCTTCTCTCCGTTGTGCCTCAAGTTGCTTGTCTTCTATTTCACTAATCCTCTCTTCTATCTGACCTGTTCTATTAGCTAAGCTTGTTACTTCGTTTTTCAGCTCGTGAATTGAGTTTTTCATCTCTGTTTGATTTGTTTTTATAGTTTCAATTTCCTTGGACATATATTCTTTGTGTTCATTGAGTTGTTTTCTGAGCTCCCTAAATTGCCTTTCTGTGTTTTTTTGTATATCTCAGAGGATTTTTAGGATTTCTATCTTGAATTCTCTGTCATTTAGCTCCAAGGTTTCCAATATATTAAATTTTTTCTCCATAGATTTTTCCTCATCTAGCTGTGTTACCTCTCTTTCTTTTGTATCCATGATATTCGATTTTCTCTTCCTTAATGGCATCTGAGGGTGGTTTTGTTGATAGTATTAATGAGATTTAATAAAGAATAAAAAGTTTAAAAAATAATAAAAAAAATCGAAAAGAGTTGTTTTTTTTTAAAAAAATTAATAATGAAATAAAGAAAAATAAAATAAAATAAAAATTAAAAAAAAAAAAAAGGAAATTATTCCCCCCTTCCTTTTTTCCTCTCCTCTCCTCTCCCCTCTTTCTTGATAAAATCTTGTGGTGGACTGTGAATTATAACAAACAATGCCTGTGATGGAGGGCCTGAATTGGGGAAAAGTAATAAAGGGGCAAAAAAAAAAAAAAAAAAAAGAAAGAGAAAAGAAAAAAAAGAGCGTATGGACCCACAAAAAGCAAATAAGGAAAAAATTTGGGTCAAGAATAAAATGATTTGCTTTTAGGTGTTGGTTTTCTAAGAGTTATGATGAGAGGATTAAGAGGAAAACGGAAAAATGGGGGAACAAATTAAAAAATTACTATTGTATTTAGTGGAACAAGAACTAGATAATATGGAGAGCCAGGGATGGGAGCACTGCTAGTGAGTTAAAAAGATGAAGTAAAAATCCCCCAAAATGCCACAAACATAAGTTTGAGTCCCAGATAAGATAATTTGTTTGTTATTGAGGTTTGAATGAGAGGAGATGTAAAGGAAAAAGGAAGAAACTAATATAGAGGGAGAAAAGAAAGAGAGAGAGAGAAAAAGAAAAAAAAAGAGGGAACCACTAAAAGAAGAAAAAAGAAAGGAGAGAGAGAGAGTTAAGGGTTTTGGAGTGCAACCCTCATAGAGAGAAAGGAAGAGAAGAGAAAAGATAATGGGAGATGTAACACTTATGGGTAGTGTAGTTCAAGGAGAGGAGAGAGTAAGACCGGTAGAGAGTTAATCGGCCAAATTGGAGGAGGAAAAAAAAAAGTATCAAGAATGAAGATAAGAGAAACAAACGAACAAATATAATAAAATGGGATAGGTTATAAAGTCTGCAGATTATTCTTGATTTTGAGAGGTTATCTTCTTGCTTTTTCTTTTCTCTCCCTCTTCCTGGTCGGTGACTCTGTACCCCGGGTTTTGCCCCTTTGCCACGCTCAGGTGGAGGTTTGCAGTTGATAAGTCTCTATGGCAATGTCATGTATTGTGCTTTAGTCTCGTTGGCAGTTGAGGCTATTAGCATTTATAGGCTCCGACAGTGAGAGAGTCCGTGTTCCTGGAGCCTTTCTCCTAGTCTTTCCTTCCTCAATTATTAGCCTGATAATCCAGCTATGGGGTTGCTGCTGCCTCTGCCTGGATAGTAAGAGGCTCAAAGAGCTGGCAACTCCCCACTCTATTTCCACTCAGCACAGGGCTCTGGGTAAGGCTCAGTCAGTCAGAGCTGCTAGCATAATCAGGTGGGCTTTCCACCCACTCACAGACCTCTGGCTCTGCCACTCTGTCCGGTAACACAAGCGGGTGCCCACTTCCGGGGCGCTTGGAGAAAACTCTCACTCACTGGCTGCGCGCAGACCAGGATATCTGGCCAGCAGTCTCACGCTCTGAGTGAAACCCCCGACCGCAGGGAAAAGTTGCAGCGTTGGAATTGAGTCTCGCTCCGTCCCCGTGCACGGCTTTTGCAAGGCGCTGGGGCGGCCCGAGATTTCGCTTTGGCCCACACAAAGGCCCCTGACTCTGCTCCTCTGTGCGATGACAAGGGCGCGCACTGCCGAGGCACTCGGAGGAATCGCTCACTCCTTATCTGCGCGCGCAAACCCGGATATGAGGCCGGCCGCTTTACCTCTGAGTGAAACACCCTCGGCAAGGAAAATCTCCACCATTGGAATTAGTTCTCACTCCCTCCCGTGCGTGGCTTTCCCAGGGCGCTGGGGCTGCCCAGAGACTCTGCCCTTGGCCCACAGAAAGGCCTCTGACTCTGCCTCTCTCTGGGGCAACACGGGCACTGACTCCTGGGGCCTAGGAAGAAATCTCTCGCCCACTAACTGCGCACCAACCAGGAGACTGGGTAAAATGGCCGCGCCGCTTGTCTTTCTTTGTTTGGGTTTGGCGCGAGTGTTAGCCTGTATTGCCCGGGTTGCCACAGGATCAGATTTTCCTCGGCTTGGATCTCCGTGCCACAGCCTGGTTCGGCCTTTTGTATTCACCCCCTTTGCCTGCCTCAGTTTCTATATTCACAGTTACCAGAGAAAGCCGCCCTGTTTAGGTTAGTGAGGAAGGCGGAGCATTTCTTACTCCCTATTTCCTTCGGGGTTTGGTTATATATTTAGCCAATTTTTCACTCAATCATACCTTTGGCTGTATTGCGAAGCATCTGGAAGCTCCAAGTATAGGTTTTTCTGTTTCTGGTTGAAGATCTTGTTGAGTTTTGGGGGAGATTTATCGGTATCGCTTCCTACCCCGCCATTACTCTGACGTCATCTTTCGGGTGTGTTTACATTTGTGCACATAGATGTGAATTGCACATGAGCATATCTCTATGGGTCCACAGTGTCTGTCATTTATGCATATCTGCATACGTATGCAAATGAATATTTATTTAGTCATCCAGGAGACATTTATTGTATTTCTATTATGTTCCATACACTCTGCTTGACACTGCTTGCCAATAGTAAATGAGACAGACTCACTTTTTGTCTCTATGAATACTACACTGTCATTGGTTGACAGAAAGAAAATAAATATACATAAATAAAATAATCATAAGTTTATCAAGCACTGAGTTTTGTAGTGCAATATCTTTGCTGTCAGTTATGATTTATTGTGGTGAGGTTCAGTGTATCAGTTACTCAGAAGGCAGAGCTGAGACATAAGTCTCGGTTTTTGAGCAATGCATGTTTTCAGGTATAAAAATAAGAAATTACAGATGTTATGAAACAAAGACCCTGGGATATGTTCTGTGAGGAAAAGAACCTAGCTTGTATGTGGTGACAAATGCTCAGATAAATTCTGATGTCGAAAACTTAGGAGCTCTATTAGTCTGGACTGCTACCATGGCACAAGAGAAAGTTCATGTTAGGAAAAAGGTCACTTTGTCTAAACAATTAGTAATAGTGATTATGCCCCTCAATTTCAAGAGTAAAGAAAAGTCTTCTGGTGTGGTCACCACAGCAGACCAGATTATCATTTTATTTTTTAATTTCCTCTGGTTTTCTCTAGTAAAATTTTTCTGCAAAAGACAAATGCTTGCTCTCACCAGAGAGCTCAGTATTTAAAGCATCACACACATACACTAATGTCATAGGTTTGCTCCTGGGTCAAGGCACATACAGAAACAAATTGATGTTTCTGACTATCTGTCTGTATTTTCCCCCCTTTATCCTGCATCTAACATGAATAACTAAATAAAATAAAAAAATGACAATGGTTTTTTTTGTTTGTTTGTTTGTTTTACAGAGGCAAAGATAGACAGGGACAGACAGGTACGGAGAGAGATGAGAAGCATCAATCATCAGTTTTTCGTTGCGCATTGCGACTTCTTAGTTGTTCATTGATTGCTTTCTCACATGTGCCTTGACCACGGGCATTCAGCAGACCGAGTAACCCCCTGCTGGAGCCAGCGACCTTGGGTCTAAGCTGGTGAGCTATTTGCTCAAGCCAGATGAGCCTGCGCTCAAGCTGGCGACCTCGGGGTTTCGAACCTGGGTCCTTCCGCATCCCAGTCTGATGCTCTATCCACTATGCCACCACCTGGTCAGGCAACAATGGCTTTTTTGTTGTTGTTTTTGCAGCTTAAAATGCGTAGAAGAATGAGTTATGTTTTTCAAAATCTCACACCAAGAAAAAATAAATGGTAAGGTCTTAAAGTACCATATTTCCCCATGTATAAGAAGCCAGCCTTTATAAAATGTACTTTAATTTGGGGGCACAAAGTTTGAGAAAATAATAACAAATGTCAATAAATGGAAAATCTATGTAAAAAACACTACAACCACTTTATAAGATGCAAACAGTTTTCTAAACCCATATTTTTCAAACAAGATGAGTCTTATACATGGGGAAATATGGTATACACCCTCGAAAAGTCTCTGTGAATATTTCTTTTTTCCTCTCTTTATTTTCTTTTACAGAAACAGGGAGAGAGTCAGAGACAGGTATAGTTAGGGAAAGACAGAAAAAATGGAGATTTTTTATTATGTGCCAGGTCACATATCAATCATCAGTTTTTGGTTGTGATACCTTACATGTTCATTGACTCCTGTCTCATATGTGACTTGACCAGGAGACTACAACTGATCCAGTGACCGATTGCTTGAGCCAGTGTTCTTGGTCTTAAGCTGGTGAGCTTTGCTTAAATCATATGAGTCCATGGTCAAGCTGGCGCCCTTGGGATCTCAATCCTGAGTTCCCCGCATTCCAGTTGAATGGTCTGACCACTGTACCATCGCCTGCTCAGGCTGTGAACATTTTTTTCTTTTATTATCTCTGTATTTTATTTAGTATCCTGGTTCTTAGTATGGGTTGAAAGGCTTAGTATTTTAAGGTTTTCTTGTCCTAAAATATATTTATCACTACCTTTTTCCATAGGTTTCCTTTTGTAGTTTATATTTCCATTAATTTTAAGGTGTTTTACAACTTGAATTGTGATTTTGAGGGGGGGTTATCTAGGAGTGAATTTCCTTACCTTCAAAAAAGAAATTTTTAGTTAATTTCTATTACTGTTTACTATATTAAGTGTAATGACAACAAGAAACATGCTTTATATCATTTCTAAGGTTAGAGGTAGTTGAAACTTGCTTGAAAGAACATACAGGATTATCTGTTGTAAATGTTTTCTAAGTGCGCTTCCCTGCTGCCACCTCGTGTGCACCTTGGGAATAACAGCTCAGATCAGTTCACCTAAAAAATTATATCAGTTGGGTTATCTATCAAAGTTGAATCCAAGGCTATCTAAAAGTAAACTTCTATAACTTGTAAATATAAGGAATTTCTAGTTAGTGCTTGCTCCTTCTTTCTACGTTAATTGTAGTGAAAGCAAGAGATATACTTGGTATTATTTCAATCCTCTGAAGTTGGCTGGAACTTGCTCCATAGAACATACAATAATGGTCTCTCTTACATGTGTTTCTCTGCTGACACCTCGTGTGCATCTTGGGAATCACGCCTCATTACTGGTGCAAAGGAATATATTGGTAGACAGCGTTGTCTATAAACTTTGATTCTAATTTACAGTTTCTTTAAAGATTTTATGTATCCTTAGTGGTTGTTTTCTGAAAATCTCTCTGTTCATCTTGTTTTTCTCTTTTCCTTCCAGCCATGATTTCATAAAGCCTTTGAAAGTGCCCATCATTTACCAGGCACTGTGCTAGGAACTCATGTACGTGCACTCAATGACTTCCATTTCTACACTTTTTATTTCTGCCTTTTTAACTTTTTTTCTGTATTTTTCTGAAGCTGGAAATGAGAGAGATATTTAGACAGACTCCCGCATGCGCCTGACTGATGTCCATTTGAATCGCCCACCAGAGAGCAAAGCTCTGCCACCAGGGGCTGAAGTTCTGTACCCCTGGGTCGTAGGCTTTTTGTGACCAAAGCCTCCCTAGCACCTGGCACAGAGGCCAAGGAGCCATCTCCAGCTCCCGGGTTATCTTTGCTCCAATGGTGACTCGGCTGCGGGAGGGGAAGAGAGAGACAGAGAGGAAGGAGAGGGGGAGGGGTGGAGAAGCAAATGAGTATTCTCCTGTGTGACCTGGCTGGGAATCAAACCTGGAATCTGCACGTGAGGCCAACGCTCTACCACTGAGCCAACCAGCCAGGGCTTACTTTCTTTTATATACATCTACTTCGTGTATTGTAAAATAGGATATGCTTTGATTTGAAAAGAATGTTGAATTTTAACAGCTTTTGCATTATAAAAAATGTATTCTTATTGCAGGAGTGCAAGAAAAATGATCTCAAAAGCAATCACAACAAATTTTCATACAGATATATCTACAGTTAATATTAGGACATTTTCTTTCCATATTCTTTGTGTACCTCTTATATTTCTCTATGTATATATACTCAGGTACATTGAGTGTGTGTTCATTTGTGTGCATAGATGTGAATTGCACATCAGCATATTTCTCTGTGTCCACAGTGTTTGTTATTTGTGGATATCTGTGTATGTATGCAAATGACTATTTATTCATTCATTCAGGAAACATTAATTGTATTTCTATTATGTGCCAGGCACTGTGCTCAACATTGGTTGCCTATAGTGAATGAGTCAGACTCACTTTATGTCTTTATGAATACTACACTGTTATGGCATAGACAGAAAAAAAATATATACATGAATAAAATAATCGTAAGTTTAACGAGCTCTGAATTTGGTAGTGCAATATCTTTGGTGTCATTTATGACTTATTGTGGCAAGGTTCAGTATATCAGTTTCTCAGAAGGCAGATCTGAGACATAATTCTTGGTATTTCAGCAATGTGTGTTCTCAGATATAAAACTTAGAAAATATAGAAGTTTTGAAAAAAGGACCCTGGGGGGTGTTCTGTGAGCAAAAGAACCCAGCTTGTATGTGGTGACCAATGCTCAGATAAATTCTGGTGTCCAAGTCTTAGGAGTTCTCTCAGTCTGGACTGCTGCCATGGCACAAGAGAAAGTGCATGTTAGGAAAGGGTCCACTTTGTGCTAAAAACTTAGAAATAGTGATTATGCACCTGAATTTCAAGAGCAAAGAAAAGTCACCTGGTGTTGTCACCACAGCAGACTAGATTATCATTTTATTTTATTTACCTCTGTTTTTTTCCAGAAATTTTTTTTCCCAAAAGACAATGGCTTGCTCTCACCAGAGAGCTCAGTAGTGAAAGCATCACACCCATACGCTAATGTCATACATTTGCTCCTGGGTCAAGGCACATACAGAAACATATTGATGTTTCTGACTCGCTGTTTGTCTTTTTCCATCTTTATCCTGCCTTTACCATGAATAAATAAATAAAAGAAAAAATGACAATGGCTTTTTTGTTGTTGTTTTTGCAGCTTAAATTGCATAGAAGAATGAATTATGTTTTTCAAAATCTCACACAAAGGGGAAATAAATGGTAAAGTTGTAAAGTACCATATTTCCCCATGTATAAGAATTCTCCCTGTATAAGACAAACCTTAATTTTGGGTCACAAATTTTGAAAAAATGATAACAAATGTGAATAAATGGGAAATGCAAGTAAAAAATACTCAACCAGTGTATAAGGCGCACCTAGTTTTCTAACCCCACATTTTTCAAAAAAGATGAGTCTTATATATTGGGAAATATGGTATATACCCTCCAAATATGTCTGTGAACATTTATTTTTACCTTTTTTTTTAAGAGACAGGGAGAGAGTCAGATAGAGGGATAGAGAGGGACAGATAGACAAAAATGGAGAGAGTTTTTTATGTGCCAGGTCAGAGATCAATCATCTGTTTTTCATTGTGACCCCTTATATGTTCATTGACTCCTGTCTCATATGTGCCTTTACCAGGGGGCTACAGCTGATCGAGTGAACGCTTCCTCAATCCAGCGACTTTGGGCTAAAGTTGGTGAGTTTTGCTCAAATCACATAAGCCCACGCTCAAGCTGGCGCCATTGGGATCTCAAACCGGCATCCTTCGCATTCCAATCAAATGGTCTAGCCACTATGACATCGCCTGCTCAGACTGTGAAGATCATTTCCTTTTACATTATCAGGATTTTATTTAATATTCTGGTGTTTAGTATGGGTGGAAAGGCTGTGTATTTAAGGTTTTCTTGCCCTAAAATATATTCATCACTACATTTTTCCATAGGTTTCCTTATGTAGTTTTTATTTCCATTAATTTTAAGGTATTTTGCAACTTGAATTGTGATTTTGAGGTAGGTGTTATTTAGGAGTGAATTTCCTTACCTTCAAAAAAGGGATTTTTAGTTAATTTCTATTACTGTTTACTATATTAAGTGTAATGACAACAAGAAACATGCTTTATATCATTTCTAAGGTTAGAGGTTGTTGAAACTTGCTTTTAAGAACATACAGGATTAACTGTGGTAAATGTTTTCCAAGTGTGATTCCCTGCTGCCACGTCGTGTGCAACTTCTGAATAACAGCTCAGATTAGTTTACCTGGAAAAATATATCAGTTCGGTGTTCTGCTTTATCTATCATTGTTGAATCCAAGGCTATCTAATAGAAACATTTATAACTTGTAAATATAAGGAATTTCTAGTTACTGCTTGCTACTTCTTTCAACGTTAATTGAAATGAAAGCAAGAGACATACATGCTATAATTTCTGTCCTCTGAATTTGGCTGTAACTTGCTCCATAGCACAACAATAATGGTCTCTGCTACATGTGCTTCTCTGCTGCCACCTTGTGTGCATCTTGGAATCATGCCTCAGTACAGGTCGAAAGGAATAATTTGGTAGAGAGCATTGTCTATAAACGTTGATTCCAATTTGCAGTTTCTGTAAAGGTTTTGTGTATCTTTAGTGGTTTGTTTTCTGAAAATCTCTCGGTTCATCTTGTTTTTCTTTTTTTCTTCTAGCCATGCTTTCATAAAGCCTTAAAAAGTGCCCATCATATACCAGGCACTGTGCTAGGAACTCATTTTTCTGCACTCAATGAATTCCCATTCTACTCTTTTAACTTCTGTCTTTTGAACTTCTTTATATAAATCTACATCGTGTATTGTAAAATAGAATGTGCTTTGATTTGACAAGTATGTTCAATTTAAAATGCTTCTTTATTATAAAAAAATCTATTCTTATTGCAGAAGAGCAAGAAAAATGATCTCAAAAAGAACAACAACAAATTTTTACACAGATATATCTACTGTTAATATTAGGACATTTTCTTACCATATTCTTCGTGTAATTATTATATTTCTCTATGTATATATACTCAGGAACATTGGATTTGTGTACATCTGTGTGCATAGATGTGCATTGCACTTGAGCATATCTTTCTGTGTTCACAGTGTCTGTCATATTTGGATATCTGAGTATGTATGAAAATGATTATTTATTCATTCATTTATTTAAGAAACACTTATTGTATTTCTATTATGTGTCAGGCACTGTGCTCGACACTGGTTGCCTATAGTGAATGAGACAGACTCACTTTTTGTCTTTATGAATACTACACTATCATTGGGTAGACAGAAAGAAAACAATATACATAAATAAAATATTGATAAGTTTAACAAGCACTGAATTTGGTAGTGCAATATCTTTGGTGTCACTTATGATTTATTGTGGCGAGGATCAGTATATCAGTTTCTCAGAAAGCAGAGCTGAGACATAAGTCTCAGTTTTTTAGCAATGCGTGTTCTCAGGTATAAAACTGAGAAAATATAGAAGCTATGAAACAAAGACCCTGGGAAGTGTTCTGTGAGCAAAAGAACCTAGCTTTTATGTCGTGACCAATTCTCAGATAAATTCTGATGTCCAAAATTAGGAGGTCTCTCAGTCTGGATTGCTGCCACGACACAAGAGAAAGTGCATGTTAGGAAAAAGGTCATTGTGTGCTAAACAATTAGAAATAATGATTATGCCCCTGAATTTCAAAAGTAATGAAAAGTCTTCTGGTGCTGTCACCACAGCAGACTAGATTATCATTTTATTTTTAATTACCTCTGGTTTTCTCTAGTAAATTTTTTCCCCAAAATACAATTGCTTGCTCTCACCACAGAGCTCAGTAGTTAAAGCATCACACCCATACGCTAATGTCATAGGTTTGCTCTTGGGTCAAGGCACATACAGAAACAGCTTGATGTTTCTGACTCACTGTCTGTCTTTTTGCCCCTTCATCTTGCCTCTAAAATGAATAAATAAATAAAAAAAATGAGAATGGCTTTTTTGTTGTTGTTTTTGCAGCTTAAATTGCATAGAAGAATGAATTATGTTTTTCAAAATCTCATCCCAAGAGGAAATAAATGGTAAGGTTGTAAAGTACCATATTTCCCCATGTATTAGAAGCCTCCCTGTATAAGACGCACCTTAATTTTGAGGCACAAATTTTGAAAAAATGATAACAAATTTGAATAAATGGAAAATGCAAGTAAAAAATACTACAACCACTGTATAAAACGCACCCAGTTTTCTAACCCCACATTTTTCAAAAGAGATGAGTCTTATAAATGGGAAAATATAGTATACACTATCCAAATGTGTCTGTGAACATTTCTTATTTCTTTTTTTTTTTTTTTTTTTTTTTTTTTTTTTTTTTTACAAAGATAGGGAGAGAGCCAGAGTGAGGGATAAATAGGGACAGACAGAAAGAAATGGAGAAAGTTTTTATTATGTGCCAGGACACAGATCAATCATCAGTTTTTCTATGTAATCCTTTACGTGATCATTGACTCCTGTCTCATATGTGCCTTGACGAGGGGGATACAACTCATTGAGTGATCACTTGCTCAAGGCAGCGACCTTGGACTCATGCTGGTGAGCTTTGCTCAAACCACATGAGCCCATAATCAAACTGGTACCCTTGGGATCTCAAACCTGGGTCCTCCGCATTCCAGTAAAATACTCTAACCCGTGCGTCATCGCCTGTTCAGGCTGTGAACATTTTTTTTTTTTTACTTTCTCTGAATTTTATTTATTATCGTGATTCTCAGTATGGGTGGAAAAGCTGTGTATTTTAAGGTTTTCTTGCCCTAAAATATATTCATCACTACATTTTTTCATAGGTTTTCTTATGTAGTTTTTTTTTCCATTAATTTTAAGGTATTTTGCAAATTGAATTGTGATTTCAAGGGGAGGGTTATTTAGGAGTGAATTTATATACCTTAAAAAGGGATTTTAGTTAATTTCTATTACTGTTTAATATATTAAGTGTAATGATAACAGGAAACATGCTTTATATCATTTCTAACATTAGAGGTAGTTGAAACTTGCTTGAAAGAACATACAGGATTATCTGTCGTTAATGTTTTCCAAGTGCGCTTCTCTGCTGCCACCTAGTGTTCACCTTGAGAATAAAAGTTCAGATCAGTTCACCTGGAAAAATACATCAGTTGTGTGTTGTGAATTATCTATAAATGTTGAAGCAAAGGATAATTAAAAGAAAGTATTATAACTTGTAAATATAAGGAATTTCTAGTTAGTGCTTGCTACTTCTATCAACATTCATTGTAGTGAAAGCAAGAGATATACTTGTTATCATTTTCATTCTCTGAAGTTGGCTGGAACTTGCTGCATAGCACATACAATAATGTTCTCTGTTACATGTGCTTCTCTGCTGCCACTTCGTGTGCATATTGGGAATCAGGCTTCAATACAGGTCCAAAGAATATTTTGTTAGAAAGCATTCTCTATAAACATCGATTCCAATTTGCTGTTTCTGTCAAATTTTTGTGTATTTTTGGTGGTTTGTTTTCTGAAAATCTCTCGGTTCATCTTGGTTTTTTTTTTCTTTCCAACCATGCTTTCATAAAGCCTTTGAAAGTGCTCATAATATACCAGGCTGGATTCTAGGAACTCATGTCCCTCCACGCAATGACTTCCCATTCTTCTTTTTTAAATTTTTTCTTTTGAACTTCTTCATATAAATCTACTTCGTGTATTGGAAAATAGGTTGTTCTTTGATTTGACAAGTATGTTAAATTTTAACAGCTTTTTTATTGTAAAAAATGTATTCTTATTGCAGAAGTCAAGAATAATGATCTCAAAGGCAACAACAAGTTTTCATACAGATATATCTACTGTTAATATTAGAACATTTTCTTTCCATATTCTTTGTGTACTTATTATAATTCTTTATGTATATATACTCAGCTATATTGGGTGTCTGTATATCTGTGTTCATTAATGTGCATTGCACATGAGCATATCTCTCTGTGTTTACAGTGTCTGTAATTTGTGAGTATCTGTGTACATATGCAAATGATTATTTATTAATTCATTCGGGAAACACTTATTGTATTTCAATTATGTGCCAGGCACTTTGCTAGACACTTGTTGCCTATAGTGAATGAGACAGACTCACTTTCTGTCTTTATGAATACTACACTGTCATGGGGTAGACAGAAAAAATATATACATAAATAAAATAATCATAAGTTTAACAAGCACTGAATTTGGTAGTGCAATATTTTTGGTGTCAGTTATGATTTATTGTGGTGAGGTTCAGTATATCAGTTTCTCAGAAGGCTGAGCTGAGACATAAGTCTCAGTTTTTCAGCAATACATGTTCACAGATGTAAAACTGAGAAAATATAGAAGTTATGAAACAAAGACCCTGGGAGTTGTTCTGTGAACAAAATAACCCAGCTTGTATATGGTGACCAATGCTCAGATAAATTCTGATGTCCAAGGCTTAGGAGGTTTCTCAATCTGGACTGCTGCCACGGCACAAGAGAAAGTGCATGTTAGGAAAGGGGTCACTTTGTGCTAAAGAATTAGAAATAGTAATTATTCACCTTAATTTCAAGAGCAGAGAAAAGTCTTCTGGTGTTTGCTAGAAAATTTTTCCCCAAAAGACAATGGCTTGCTCTCACCAGAGAGCTCAGTAGTAAAAGCCTCAAACCCATATGCTAATGTCATAGGTTTGCTCCTGGGTCAAGGCAAAATACTACAACCACTGTATAAGATGCACCCAGTTTTCTAACCCCACATTTTTCAAAAAAGATGAGTCTTGTACATGGGGAAATATGGTATACACCCTCCAAATGTCTCTGTAAACATTCCTTTTTTTCCTTTTTTTTTTACAGAGACAGGGAGAGAGTCAGAGAGAGAGATAGATAGGGACAGACAGACAGAAATGGGCAGACTTTTAATTATGGGCCATGTAAGAAATCAATCATCAGTTTTTCGTTGTGTGCCCTTACGTGTTCACTGACTCCGGTCTCATATATGCGATGACAAGGGGGCTACAGCTGAATGAGTAACGGCTACCTCAAGCCAGCGATTGAAAACAAGCTGCTGAGCTTTGCTCAAACCAGATGAGCCTATGCTCAAACTGGCGCACTTGGGATCTCAAGCCTGGGTCTTCGACATTCCAGTCAAATGCTCTAACCACTGTGCAATCGCCTGCTCAGTCTGTGAACATTTTTTTTTACATTATCTGGATTTTATTTAGTATTCTGGTTCTCAATATAGGTAGAAAGGCTGTGTATAGTAAGGTTTTCTTGCCATAAAATATATTCATCACTACAGTTTTCCAACAGGTTTCCTAATGTAGTTTTTATTTCCAATAATTTTGAGGTATTTTGCAACTTGAATTGTGATTTTTAGGGGGGCAGTTATTTAGGAATAACTTCCTTACCATCAAAAAAGGGATTTTTAGTTAATTTCTATTACTGTTTACTATATTAAGTGTAATGACAACAAGAAACATGTTTTATATAATTTCTAAGGTTCGAGGTATTGGAAACTTCCTTGAAAAAACATACAGGATTATCTGTGGTAAATGTTTTCCAAGTGCGCTTCCCTGCCTCAACCTCGTGTGCACATTTGGAATAACAGCTCAGATCAGTTTACTTGGAAAAATACATCATTTGGGTGTTGTCCGTTATCTATCAGTGTTGAATCCAAGGCTATCTAAAAGAAACATTTATAACTTGTAAATGTAATTAAATTCTAGTTACTGCTTGCTACTTCTTTCAATGTTAGTTGTAGTGAAAGCAAGAGATATACTTGGTATAATTTCAATCTTCTGAAGATAGCTGGAACTTGCTCCATAGCACATACAATAATGGTCTCTGTTACATGTGCTTCTCTGCTGACAACTCATGCGCATCTTGAAAATCATGCCTCATTACTGGTGTAAAAGAATATTTTGGTAGACAGCGTTGTCTATAAACTTTGATTCTAATTTACAGTTTCTGTAAAGATTTTATGTATCCTTTTTGGTTTGTTTTCTGAAAATCTCTCGGTTCATCTTGTTTTTCTCTTTTCCATCCAGCCATGCTTTCATAAAGCCTTTGAAAGTGCTCATCATATACTAGGCACTGTGCTAGAAACTCATGTACATTCACTCAATGACTTCCATTTCTATGCTCTTAACTTCTGTCTTTTTAACTTCTTTTTTTTCTGTATTTTTCTGAAGCTGGAAACTAGAGAGACAGTCAGACAGACTCCCGCATGCGCCCGACTGAGATCCACTTGGCACGCCCACCAGGGGGCCATGTTCTGCCCAACAGGGGCCGATGCTCTACAACCCCTTGTCCTATACCTGTTGTGACCAGAGCCACTCTTGCGCCTGGGGCAGAACCAAGGAGCCATCTCCAGCGCCCAGGTTATCTTTGCTTTAATGGAGCCTCTGCTGTGGGAGGGAAAGGGAGAGAGAGAAAGGAAGGAGAGGGGGAGAGGTGGAGAAGCAGGTGGTCGCTTCTCCTGTGTGCCGTGGACGGGAATCAAACCCGGGACTTTTGCACGCGAGGCCGACTCTCTAGCACTGTGCCAACCAGCCAGGGCTTAACTTCTTTTATATACATCTACTTCGTGTATTGTAAAATAGGATGTGCTTTGATTTGAAAAGTATGTTAAATTTCAAAAAATTTTTTATTATAAAAAGTGTATTCTTATTGAACAATTGCAAGAAAAATGATCTCTAAAACAACAACAACAAATTTTCATACAGATATATCAACTGTTAATATTATGACATTTTCTTTTTCTATTCTTTGTGTACTTCTTATATTTCTCTATGTATATATACTCAGGTACATTGGGTTTGTGTACATCTGTGTGCAAAATGTGAATTGTACATGAGCATATCTCTCTGTGTCCACAGTGTCTGTCATTTCTAGATATATGTGTACATATGCAAATGATTATTTATTCATTCATTCATTTAAGAAACACTTATTGTATTTCTATTATGTGCAAGGTACTGTGCTCAAAACTGGCTGTCTATAGTGAATGAGACAGACTAACTTTCTGTCTTTATGAATACTACACTGTCATTGGGTAGACAGAAAAAAATATATACATAAATAAAAAAATCATAAGTTTAAGAAGCACTGAATTTGGTAGTGCAATATTTTTGGTGTCAGTTATGATTTATTGTGGCGAGGTTCAGTATATCCATTCCTCAGAAAGCAGAGCTGAGACATAAGTCTCAGATTTTCATCAATGCATGTTCTCAGGTATAAAACTGAGAAAACATACAAGGTATGAAACAAAGACTGTGGGAGGTGTTCTGTGTGAAATAGTTCCTAACTTTTATGTGGTGACCAAAGCTCAGATAAATTCTGATGTCTAAAGCATAGGAGGTCTCTCAGTCTGGACTACTGCCATGGCACAAGAGAAAGTGCTGTTAGGAAAGGGGTCACTTTGTGCTAAGCAAAAAGAAATAGTGATTATGCCCCTGAAATCCAAGAGTAAAGAGAATTCTTCAGATTCTGTCACCACAGCAGATTAGATTATCATTTTATTTTTTAATTACCTCTGGTTTTCTCTAGTAAATTTTTTCCCAAAAATAAATTGGCTTGCTATCACCAGAGAGCTCAGTAGTTAAAGCATCACACCCATATGCTAACGTCATAGGTTTGCTCCTGGGTCAAGGCATATACAGAAACAGATTGATGTTTCTGACTCTCTGTCTGTCTTTTTCACCCTTTATGTTGCCTCTAAAATAAATAAATAAATAAAATAAAAAATGACAATGACTTTTTTGTTGTTGTTTTTGCAGCTTAAATTGCATAGAAGAATGAATTATGTATTTCAGAATTTCAACCCAAGAGGAAGTAAATGGTAATGTTGTAAAGTACCATATTTCCCCATGTGTAAGAAGGCTCCCTGTATAAGACGCACCTTAATTTTGGGGCACAAATTGTGAGAAAATGATAACAAATTCCAATAAACCGGAAATGCAGGTAAAAAATACTACAACCACTGTATAAGACGCACCCAGTTTTTTAACTCCACATTTTTCAAAAGATATGAGTCTTATACATGGGGAAATATGGTATACACTCACAAATGTCTCTGTGAACATTTCTTTTGTTCTTTTTTTTACAAAAACAGGGAGAGAGTAAGAGAGAAGGATAGATAGGGACAGACAGACAGAAATGGAGAAAGTTTTTATTATGTGCCAGGACACAGATCAATCATCAGTTTTTCTTTGTGACCCCTTACGTGATCATTGATTCCTGTCTCATATTGCATTGACCAGGGGGCTACAGCTGAACAAGTGACCACTTGCTCAAGCCAGCGACCTTGGACCGATGCTGGTGAGCTTTGCTCAAACCACAGGAGCCCATGCTCAAGCTTGCGCTCTTGGGATCTCAAAACTGGGTCCTGCGCATTCCAGTTAAATACTTTAACCCCTGCGTCATCGCCTGTTCAGGCTGTGAACATATTTTTTTTACTTTTTCTGAATTTTATTTAGTATCATGTTTCTCAGTATAGGTGGAAAAGCTGTGTATTTTAAGGTTTTCTTGCCCTAAAATATATTCATCACTATATTTTTACGTAGGTTTTCATATGTAGTTTTTATTTCCATTAATTTTAAGGTATTTTGCAACTTGAATTATGATTTTAAGGGGAGGGTTATTTAGGAATGAATTTCCTGACCTTCAGAAAAGAAATTTTTCATGAATTTCTATTACTATTTACTATATTATGTGTGATGACAACAGGAAACATGCTTTATATCATTTCTAACATTAGAGGTAGTTGAAACTTGCTTGAAAGAACATACAGGATTATCTGTGGTAAATGTTTTCCAAGTGCGATTCCTTGCTGCCACCTCGTGTGCACATTGGGAATAACAGTTCAGATGAGTTCACCTGGAAAAATACATCAGTTGTGTGTTGTGAATTATCTATCAATGTTGAAGGCAAGGCTAACTAAAGTAAACTATTATAACTTGTAAATATAAGGAATTACTAGTTACTGCTTGCTCCTTCTTTCAACATTCATTGTAGTGAAAGCAAGAGATACACTCATTATCATTTCCATCCTATGAAGTTGGCTGGAACTTGCTCCATAGCACATACAATAATGGTCTCTGTTACATGTGCTTCCCTGCTGACATCTCGTGTGCATCTTGGGAATCACGCCTCAGTACAGGTCCAAAGGAATATTTTCTTAGAGAGCATTCTCTATAAACGTCGATTCTAATTTGCTGTTTCTGTCAAGTTTTTGTGTATTTTTAGTGGTTTGTTTTCTGAAAATCTCTTGGTTCATCTTGTTTTTCTTTTTTCCTTCCAACCATGCTTTCATAAAGCCTTTGAAAGTGCCCATCATATACCAGGCAGGGTTCTAGGGGCTCATGTCCCTGCACTCAATGAATTCCCATTCTACTCTTAATTTTTTTCTTTTGAACTTCTTATATAAATCTACTTCGTGTATTGTAAAATAGGATGTGCTTTGATTTGACAAGTATTTTGAATTTTAACAGCTTTTTTATTGTAAAAAATGTATTCTTATTGCAGAAGTCAAGAAAAATTATCTCAAAAGCAACAACAACAAATTTTTATACAGATATATCTACTGTTAATATTAGAACATTTTCTTTCCATATTCTTTGTGTACCTATTATATTTCTTTATGTATATATACTCAGCTATATTGGGTGTGTGTACATCAGTCTGCATTAATGTGCATTGCACATGAGCATATCTCTCTGTGTTTACAGAGTCTGTCATTTGTGGATATCTGTGTACATATGCAAATGATTATTTATTAATTCATTCGGGAAACACTTATTGTATTTCAGTTATGTGCACTTTGCTCGACACTTGTTGTCTATAGTGAATGAGACAGACTCACTTTCTGTCTTTATGAATACTACACTGTCATGGGGTTGACAGAAAGAAAAAAATATACATAAGTAAAATAATCATAAGTTTAACAAGCACTGAATTTGGTAGTGCAATATTTTTGGTGTCAGTTATGATTTATTGTGGTGAGGTTCTGTATATCAGTTTCTCGGAAGGCTGAGCTGAGACATAAGTATCAGTTTTTCAGCAATGCATGTTCACAGATGTAAAACTGAGAAAATATAGAAGTTATGAAACAAAGACCCTGGGAGGTGTTCTGTGAACAAAAGAACCCTGCTTTTATGTGGTGACCAATGCTCAGATAAATTCTGATGTCCAAGGCTTAGGAGGTCTCTCAGTCTGGACTGCTGCCATGGCACAAAAGAAAGTGCATGTTAGGAAAGGGGTTACTTTGTGATAAAGAATTAGAAATAGTGATTATGCACCTGAATTTCAAGTGCAAATAAAAGTCTTCTGGTGTTGTCACCACAGCAGACTAGATAATCATTTTATTTTTAATTACCTCTGATTTTTTCTAGAAAAAATTTTCCCCAAAAGACAATGGCTTTCTCTCACCAGAGAGCTCAGTAGTAAAAACCTCACACCCATATGCTAATGTCATAGGTTTGCTCCTGGGTCAAGGCACATAAATTAACAGATTGATGTTTCTGACTATCTATCTGTATTTTCCCCACTTTATCCTGCATCTAACATGAATAAATAAATAAAAGAAATAATGACAGTGGCTTTTTTGTTGTTTTTGCGGCTTAAACTGTATAAAATAATGAATTATATTTTTCAAAATCTCATCCAAAGAGAAAATAAATGGTAAGGTCTTAAAATCCCATATTTCCCCATGTATAAGAAGCCTCTTTGTATCAGACGCACCTTAATTTGGGGGCACAAATTTTGAGAAATGATAACAAATGCAAAAAAGGGGAAATGCAAGTAAAAAATACTACAGCCACTCTATAAGACGCACCCAGTTTTCTAACCCCACATTTTTCAAAAAAGATGAGTCTTATACATGGGTAAATATGGTATACACCCTCCAAATGTCTCTGTGAACATTTCCTTTTTTTTTTTTTCTTTTTTCTTTTTTTTTTTTATGGAGACAGGGAGAGAGTCAGAGAGAGAGAGAGATAGGGAAAGACAGACAGAAATGGGCAGAGTTTTAATTATGGAACATGTCGAAGATCAATCATCAGTTTTTCATCATGAGCCCTTACGTGTTCACTGACTCACTGACTCCTGTCTCATATGTGCCTTGACAAGGGGGCTACAGCTGAACGAGTGACCACTAGCTCGAGCCAGTGACCTTGGGCACAAGCTGCTGAGTTTCCTCAAACCACATGAGCCCCCGCTCAAGCTGGCGCCCTTGGGATCTCAAGCCTGGGTCCTCCGCATTCCAGTCAAATGCTCTAACCACTGCCCAATCGCCTGCTCAGTCTGTGAAAATTTTTTTTTTACATTCTCTGGATTTTATTTAGTATCCTGGATCTTAATATAGGTAGAAAGAATGTGTATATTAAGGTTTTCCTGCCATAAAATATATTCATCACTACATTTTTTCAATAGGTTTCCTTATGTAGTGTTTATTTCCAATAATTTTGAGGTATTTTGCAACTTGAATTGTGATTTTTAGGGGGGGTTATTTAGGAATAATTTCCTTACCGTCAAAAAAGGGATCTTTAGTTAATTTTTATTACTGTTTACTATATTAAGAGTAATGACAACAAGAAACATGCTTTATATCATTTCTAAGGTTAGAGGTAGTTGAAACTTGCTTGAAAGAACATACAGGATTATCTGTGGTAAATGTTTTCCAAGTGTGCTTCCCTGGCTCCACCTCATGTGCACCTTCGGAATAACAGCTCAGATCAGTTCACCTGGAAAAATACATCTGTTGGCTGTTGTGCGTTATCAATCAATGTTGATTCCAAGGATATATAAAATAAACTTTTATAACTTGTAAATATAAGTAAATTCTAGTTACTGCTTGCTACATCTTTCAATGTTAATTGTAGTGAAGGTAAGAGATATAGTTGGTATCATTTCAATCCTCTGAAGTTGGCTGGAACTTGCTCCATAGCACATACAATAATGGTCTCTGTTTCATGTGCTTCTCTGCTGACACCTCGTGTGTATATTAGTAATCACGCCTCATTACTGGTGCAAAGGAATATTTTGGTGGACAGCGTTGTCTATAAACTTTGATTTTAATTTGCAGTTTCTGTAAAGATTTTATGTATCCTTAGTTGTTTGTTTTCTGAAAATCTCTCGGTTCATTTTGTTTTTCTCTTTTCCTTCCAGCCATGCTTTCATAAAGTCTTTGAAAGTGCCCATCATATACTAGGCACTGTGCTAGGAAATCATGTACATTCATTCAATGACTTCCATTTCTACGCTTTTAACTTCTATCTTTTTAACTTCTTTTTTTTCTGTATTTTTCTGAAGCTGGAAACTAGAGAGACAGTCAGACAGACTCCCGCATGCGCCCGACCGAGATCCACTCAGCACGCCCACCAGAGGGCGATGTTCTGCCCACCAGGGGCCGATGCTCTGCAACCCTGGGTCGTAGACCTGTTGCGACCAGAGCCACTCTTGAGCCTGGGGCAGAAGGCAGGGAGCCATCTCCAGTGCCCAGGTTATCTTTGCTTTAATGGAGCCTCTGCTGCGGGAGGGGAAGGGAGAGACAGAGAGGAAGGAGAGGGGGAGATGTGGAGAAGCAGGTGGTCGCTTCTCCTGTGTGCCGTGGCCGGGAATAAAACCCGGGACGTCTGGACGCGAGGCCGACACTCTAGCACTGTGCCAGCCAGCCAGGGCTTAACTTCTTTTATATACATCAACTTCGTGTACTGTAAAATAGGATGCACTTTGATTTGAAAATTATGTTAAATTTCAACATCTTTTTTTATTATAAAAAATGTATTCTTATTGCAGAATTGCAAGAAAAATGACCTCTGAAACAACAACAACTAATTTTCATACAGATATATCAACTGTTAATATTATGACATTTTCTTTTCCAATTCTCTGTGTACTTCTTATATTTCTCTATGTAGATATACTCAGGTACATTGCGTTTGTGTACATCTGTGTGCATAGATGTACATTGCACATAAGCATATCTCTCTGTGTCCAGAGTGTCTGTCATTTTGGATATATGTGTACATATGCAAATGATTATATATTCATTTATTCATTGAAGAAACACTTATTGTATTTCTATTATGTGCAAGGTACTGTGCTCAAAACTGGCTGTCTATAGGGAATGAGAGAGACTAACTTTCTGTCTTTATGAATACTACACTTTCATGGGGTAGACAGAAAGGAAAAAATATACATAAATAAAAAAATGGTAAGTTTAAGAAGCACTGAATTTGGTAGTGCAATATTTTTGGTGTCAGTTATGATTTATTGTGGCGAGGTTCAGTATATCAGTTCCTCAGAAGGCAGAGCTGAGACGTAAGTCTCCGTTTTTCAGCAATGCGTGTTCTCAGGTATAAAACTGAGAAAATAGGCCCTGGCCGGTTGGCTCAACGGTAGAGCGTCGGCCTAGCGTGCGGAGGACCCGGGTTCGATTCCCAGCCAGGGCACACAGGAGAAGCGCCCATTTGCTTCTCCACCCCTCAGCCGCACCTTCCTCTCTGTTTCCCTCTTCCCCTCCCGCAGCCGAGGCTCCATTGGAGCAAAGATGGCCCTTGAACTGGGGATGGCTCTGTGGCTTCTGCCTCAGGTGCTGGAGTGGCCCTGGTCATGACATGACTACTCCCAGGATGGGCAGAGCATCGCCCCTGGTGGGCAGAGCATCGCCCCATGTTGAACGTGCCGGGTGGATCCAGGTCAGACTCATGCGGTAGTCTGTCTGACTGTCTCTCCCTGTTTTTAGCTTCAGAAAAATGCAAAAAAATAAATAAATAAAAATAAAACTGAGAAAATATAGAAGTTATGAAACAAAGACCCTGGGAGGTGTTCTGTGAGCAATAGATCCTAGCTTTTTTGTGGTGGACAAAGCTCAGATAAGTTCTAATGTCCAAAGCATAGGAGGTCTCTCAGTCTGGACTACTGCCAAGGCACAAGAGAAAGTGCATGTTAGGAAAGGGGTCACTTTGTGCTAAGCAAATAGAAATAGTGATTATGCCCCTGAAATCCAAGAGTAAAATAGAAGTTTTCAGGTGCTGTCACCACAGCAGATTAGATTATCATTTTATTTTTAATTACTTCTGGTATTTTCTCAAAAATTTTCTCCCCAAAAGAAAATGGCATGCTCTCACCAGAGAGCTCAGTAGTTAAAGCATCACAACCATATGCTAATGTCATAGGTTTGCTCCTGGGTCAAGGGATATAGAGAAACAGGTTGATGTTACTTACTATCTGTCTTTCTTTTTTTTTACCCCTTTATCTTGCCTTTAAAATAAATGAACAAATAAAATAAAAAATGACAATGTCTTTTTATCGTGTTTTTGCACCTTAAATTGCATAGAATAATGAATTATGTTTTTCAAAATCTCACCCCAAGAGGAAATAAATGGTAAGGTTGTAAAGTACCATATTTTCCCATGTATAAGAAGCCTCCCTGTATAAGACGCACCTTAATTTTGGGGCACAAATTGTGAGAAAATGATAACAAATTCCAATAAATGGGAAATGCAAGTAAAAAAATACTACAACCACTGTATCAGACGCACCAAGTTTTCTAACACCACATTTTTTAAAATATATGAGTCTTATACATGGGGAAATATGGTATACACTCTCCAAATGTATTTGTGAACATTTTGTTTTTCTTTTTCTTTTTTTTTTTACAGAGACAGGGAGAGAGTTAGAGAGAGTCTAAGATAGGACAGACAGACAGAAATGGAGAAAGTGTTCATTATGTGCCAGGACACAGATCAATCATCAGTTTTTTGTTGTGACCCCTTACATGTTCATTGACTCCTTTCTCATATATGACTTGACCAGGGGGCTACAACTGATCCAGTGACCAATTGCTTGTTTGAGCCATTGACCTTGGGCTTAAGATGCTGAGCTTTGCTCAGATCATATGAGCCCATGGTCAAGCTGGCGCCCTTGGGATCACAAACCTGGGTCCTCCGCATTCCAGTCAAATGCTCTAACCACTGCCCTATCGCCTGCTCAGCCTATGAACATTTTTTTTTACTTTCTCTGGATTTTATTTAGTATTCTGGTTCTTAATATAGGTGGAAAGGCTGTGTATTTTAAGGTTTTCTTGCCATAAAATATATTCATCACTACCTTTTTCCATAGTTTTTCTTTTGCAGTTTATATTTTCATTAATTTTAAGGTGTTTTACAACTTGAATTGTAATTTTGAGGGGGGTTTATCTAGGAGTGAATTTTTTTACCTTCAAAAAAGGGATTTTTAGTTAATTTCTATTACTGTTTACTATATTTAGTGTAATGACAACAAGAAACATGCTTTATATCATTTCTAAGGTTAGAGGTAGTTGAAACTTGCTTGAAAGAACACACAGGATTATCTGCGGTAACTGTATTCCTAGTCCCCTTCCCTGCTGCCACCTCATGTGCACCTTGGGAATAACAGCCCAGATCAGTTCACCTAGAAAAATATATCAGTTGGGTGTTGTGCGTTATCTATCAATGTTCAATTTAAGGCATTTAAAAGAAACTTTTATAATTTGTAAATATTAGAAATTTTTAGTTAGTGCTTGCTACATCTTTCAACGTTAATTGTAGTGAAAGAGATATACTTAGTATCATTTCAATCTTCTGAAGTAGGCTGGAATTTGCTCCATAGCACATTCAGTAATGGTCTCTGTTACATGTGCTTCTCTGCTGCCTCCTCGTGTGCATTTTGAAAATCATGCCTCAGTACAGGTCCAAAGGAATAGTTTGGTAGAGAGCATTTCTATAAACTTTGATTTCAATTTGCCTTTTCTGTAGAGATTTTATATATCCTTAGTGTTTTGTTTTCTGAATATCTCTTGGTTCATCTCGTTTTTCTCCTTTCCTTCCAGCAATGCTTTCAAATAGCTTTTGAAAGTGCCCATCACATATCAGGCAATGTGCTAGGAACTCATGTCTCTGCACTCAATGACTTCCATTTCTACGCTTTAACCTCTGTCTTTTTAACTTCTTTTTTTTGTATTTTTCTGAAGCTAGAAACAGGGAGACACAGTCAGACAGACTCCCACATGCACCCGACCGAGATCCACTCGGTATGCCCACCAACGGCGACGCTCTGCCCACCAGGGGTCGATGCTCTGCACTCCCGGGTCATCACCCTGTTGCGACCAGAGCCACTCTAGCGCTTTGGGCAGAAGCCAAGGAGCAATCCCCAGTGCCCGGGCCATCTTTGCTCCAATGGCGCCTTGGCTGAAGGAGGGGTAGAGAGAGACAGAGAGGAAGGAGAGGGGGAGGGGTGGAGAAGCAGATGGTCGCTTCTCCTGTATGCCCTGGCCAGGAATCAATCCCGGGACTTCTGCACACGAAGCTGATGGTCTACCACTAAGCGAACCAGCCAGGGCTTAACTTCTTTTACATGTATCTACTTTGTGTAATGTAATATAGGATGTGCTTTGATTTGACAAGTATGTTAAATTTTAACACATTTTTCATTATATAAAATGTATTCTTATTGTAGTATTCTTATTGTATTCTTATTGTACACGAAAAATGATCTCAAAAACAACCACAACAAATTTTTATACAGATATATCTACAGTTAATATTAGGACATTATATTTCCATATTCTTTGTGTACCTATTTTATTTCTCTATGTATATATACTCAGGTACATTGGGTGTGTGTACATCTGTGTGCATAGATGTG
Organism: Saccopteryx leptura; assembly: GCF_036850995.1. Taxonomy (NCBI): domain Eukaryota; kingdom Metazoa; phylum Chordata; class Mammalia; order Chiroptera; family Emballonuridae; genus Saccopteryx; species Saccopteryx leptura. The sequence goes on from NC_089506.1 coordinate 127,788,533, forward strand.
CATTGCACATGAGCATATCTCTCTGTGTCCACAGTGTCTGTTATTTGTGCATATCTGTGTATGTATGCAAAGGAGTATGTATTCATTCATTCAGGAAACATTTATTGTATTTCTATTATGTGCCAGGCAGTATGCTCGACATTGGTTGCCTATAGTGAATATGTCAGACTCACTTTATGTCTTTTTAAATACTACACTGTCATGGCATAAACAGAAAAAAATATATATACATAAATAAAATAATCGTAAATTAAACGAGCACTGAATTTGGTAGTGCAATATCTTTGATGTCAGTTATGACATATTGAGGCAAGGCTCAGTATATCAGTTTCTCAGAAGGCAGAGCTGAGCTCCATTTTTCAGCAATGCATGTTTTCAAATATAAAACTGAGAATATATAGAAGTTATGAAACAAAGAACCTGGGAGGTGTTCTGTGAGCAAAAGAATCTAGCTTGTATGTGGTGACCAATGCTCAGATAAATTTGATGTCCAAAGCTTAAGAGGTCTCTCAGTCTGGACTGCTGCCATGGCACAAGAGTAAGTGCATGTTAGGAAAGGGGTCACTTTGTGCTAAGCAATTAGAAATACAAATTATGCCCCTGAATTTCAAGAGCAAATAAAGTCTTCTGGTGTTGTCACCATGGCAGACTAGTTTATCACTTTATTATATAATTACCTCTGGTTCTCTAGTATGTTTTTTCCCCAAAAGACAATGGCTTGCTCTCACCAGATAGCTCAGTAATTAATGCAAAACACCCATACGCTATTGTCATGGGTTTGCTCCTAGGTCAAGGCATATACAGAAACAAATTGATGTTTCTGACTATCTGCCTGTCTTTTTCACCCTTTATATTGCCTATAAAATAAATAAATAAATAAAAGAAAAAATGACAATGGCTTTTTTGTTGTTATTTTTGCAGCTTAAATTGCAATTTAAAAATGAATTATGTTTTTCAATATCTCACTCCAATAGGAAATAAATGGTAAGGTTGTAAAGTATCATATTTCCCCATGTATAAGAAGCCTTCCTGTGTAAGACGCACCTTAATTTTGGGGCACAAATTGTACAAAAATGATAACAAATGCCAATAAATGGGAAATGCAAGTAAAAAAAATTTACAACCATTGTATAAGACACACCAAGATTTCTAACCTCACATTTTTCAAAAGATATGAGTCTTATACATGGGGAAATATGGTATACACTCTCCAAATGTCTCTGTGAACATTTCGTTTTTCTTTTTCTTTTCATTTTTACCACGACAGGGAGAGAGAGTCAGAGAGAGGGATAGATAGGGACAGACAGACAGAAATGGAGAAAGTGTTTATAATGTGCTAGGACACAGATCAATCATCAGTTTTTCTTTGTGACCCCTGAGGTTTTCATTGACTCCTGTCTCATATTTGCCTTGACCAAGGGGACTACAGCTGGTCCAGTGAAGTCTTGCTCGAGCCAGCGACCTTGTCCTCAAGATGGTGAGCTTCGATCAAACCACAGGAGCCATTGCTCAAGCTGGCGCCCTTGGGATCTCAAACCTGGGTCTTGTGCTTTCCAGTTAAATACTTTAACCCTGCGTCGTCACGTGTTCAGGCTGTGAATATGTTTTTCTTTTACTTTCTCTGGATTTTATTTAGTATCCTGTTTCTTGATATGGATGGAAAGGTGCTGAATTTTAAGGTTTTCTTGCCCTAAAATATATTCCTCACTACATTTATTCATAGGTTTCCTTATGTATTCTTTATTTCTATTAATTGTAAAGTATTTTGTAACTGGAATTGTGATTTTAAGGGGAGGGTTTTTTAGGAGTGAATTTCCTTACCTTTAAAAAGGGAATTTTTTGTTAATTTCTATTACTGTTTACTATATTATGTGTAATGACAACAGAAAACATGCTTTATATCATTTTTTACATTAGAGGTAGTTGAAATTTGCTTGAAAGAACATACAAAAAGATCTGTGGGAAATGTTTTGCAAGTGCGCTTCCCTGCTGCAAACTTGTGTGCTCCTTTTTGAATAACAGCTCAGAGCAGATCACCTGGAAAAATACAGCAGTTGGGTGTTGTGCGTTATCTATCAATGTTGAATCCAAGGCTATCCAGAAGATACTTTTATAACTTGTAAATATTAAAGAGTTTTAGTTACTGTTTGCTACCTGTTTCAATGTTAACTGTAGTGAAAGCAAGAGATATACTTGATATCATTTCAATCCTCTGAAGTTGGCTGAAAATTGCTCCATACCACATACAATAATGGTCTCTGTTACATGTGCTTCTCTGCTGCCACCTCGTTTGCATCTTGGGAATCACAGTTCAATACAAGTCTAAAGGAAAGTTTTGGTATATAAGATTGTCTACAACAGTTCATTCCAATTAACTGGTTCTGTGATGTTTTTATGTATCCTTAGTGGTATGTTTTTAGGAAATCTACCATTTCATTTTGTTTTTCTTCTTTTCTTTTAGCCAGCTTTCATAAAGACTTTGAAAGTGTCCATCAGTATCCAGGCATTGTGCTCAGAACTCATTTCCCTGCACTCAGTAACTTCCCATTCTACTATTTTTACATCTGTCTTTTTAATTACTGTCATTTAAATCTACTAAATGTATTCTAAAATATGATGTGCTTTGATTTGACATGTATATTGAATTTAAACAGATTTTATTATATAAATGGTATTCTTATTGCAGAAGTGCAAAAAACTGATAAGAAAAACAAAAGAACAAATTTTCATACATAGATATCAGCTGTTAACTTTATGCCATTTTTTCTTTATATTCTTTGTGTACCAAATATATTTCTCTATGTATATGTACTCATGTACATTGGGTGCATGTACCCAAAGTGTGCATAGATGTGCATTGCACATGAGCATACCTCTCTGTTTCAATAGTGTCTGTCCTTTGTGGATATCTGTGTATGTATGCAAATGACTATTCACTTTTTCAGTAAAAACTTATTGTATTTGTTTTATATGCCAGGCACTGTGCTCAACACTGGTTGCCTATAGTGAATGAGACAGACTCACTTTCTGTCTTTATGCATATTACCCTGTCATGGAGTAGACAGAGGAAGGAAAAATATCCATAAAAAAATTAAAGTTGTGACAAACACTGGATTTGGTAGTGCAATACCTATGGTCCCAGTTGTGATTGATCATGGCAAGGTTAATTATATCAGTTTCTCAGAAGGCAGACTTGAGACATAAGTCTCAGTTCTTCACCAATCCTTGATATCAGCTATAAAACTGAGAAAATTTACAAGTGATGAAACAATGAACCTGGGAGGTGTTCTGTGACCAAAAGAACCTAACTAGTAAGTGCTGACCCAGGCTCAGATAAATTCTGAAAACCAAAGATTAGGAGATTTCTCAGTCTGGACTACTGCGTGTTCAACCTCGTGTTCAACTTGGGAATAAGAGCTCAGAGCAGTTTACCTGGAAAAATACAAAAGTTGGGTGCTGTGCGTTATCTATCAATGTTGAAACCATGACTATTTAGAAGATACTTTTATAACTTGTAAATATAAGGAATTTCTAGTTACTGTTTGCTACTTGTTTCAACGTTAACTCTAGTGAAAGCAATAGACATACCTGATATAATTTCAATCCTCTGCAGTTTGCTGAAACTTACTGCATAGCACATACAATAATGGTTGCTCTTACATGTGCTTCTCTGCTGCCACCTCGTGTGCATCTTGGGAATTACACCTTAGTACAGATCCAAAGTAAGGAATGATAATGAGGATTATCTAAAAATGTTGATTCCAAATTGCCGTTTCTGTAAATCTATTGTGTATTCTTAGTGATTTGATTTCTGGGAATTTATCGGTTCATCTTTTTTTTTTCTTTCCTTCCAGCAATGCTTTCATAAGATCTTTCAATGTGCCTATCATATACCAGGCACTGTGCTAGGAACTACATGAGTAGTTGCTGCACTAAATGTCTTCCCATTCTACTATTTTTACTTCTGTCTTTTGAACTCCTTTATTTAAATCTTCTTAATGTATTGTAAAATAGGATGTGCTTTGATTTGACAAGTATATTCAATTTAACTACGTTTTTATTTTATTTTATTATATTTATTTATTTTTTTGTATTTTTCTGAAGCTGGAAACGGGGAGAGACAGTCAGACAGACTCCCGCATGTGCCCAACTGGGATCCACCCTGCAAGCCCACCAGGGGAGATGCTCTGCCCACCAGGGGGCGATGCTCTGCCCCTGCTGGGTGTTGCTCTGCTGCAACCAGAGCCACTCTAGCGCCTGGGGCAGAGGCCGAGGAGCAATCACCTGTGCCCGGGCCATATATGCTCCAACCTAGCTTTGGCTGTGGGAGGGGAAGAGAGAGACAGAGAAGAAGCAGGGGGGTGGAGAAGCAAGTGGACGCTTCTACTACGTGCCCTGCCCAAAAATCGAACCCGATTCTTTCACACGCCAGGCCGACGTTCTACCGCTGAACCAACCGGCCAGGGCCTAACTATTTTTTATTATGAAAACTGCATTCTTATTGCAAGTGCAAAAAAATTATAAGAAAAAAAAACAACAAATTTTCATACAGAGATATCTACTGTTAATATTATGACATTATCTTTTCATATTCTTAGTGTACCTATTATATTTCTCTATCTACACATTCTAAGGTACATTGGGTGTGCATACATCTGTGTGCATAGATATGCATTGCACATGAGCATATCTCTCTGTGTTCACAGTGTCTATCATTTGTGGATACCTGTGTATGCATGCAAATTACTATTTATACATTCATTCATTAAAAAATTATTGTATTTCTATTATGTGTCAGGCACTGTGCTTGACACTGGTTGCCTATAGTGAAAGAGACAGAATAACTTTCTGTCTCTATGAATAATAGACTGTCATGCTGCAAACAAAGGAAGAAAAAATATACATAAATAAAATAATTATAAGTTGTGACAAGCAATGGATATGATAGTGCAATGTCTTGTTCCCAGGTTTTATTGATTGAGACTACATTCAGTATATTAGTTTCTCGAAAGGCAGAGCTGAGACATAAGTCTCACTTCTTCAGCAATGCATGTTCTCAGCTATAAAACTGAGAAAATTCTCAAGTGCTGAAAGAAAGACCCTGGGAGGTTTTGTGTTACCAAAAGAACCTGGATTGAAAGTGGTGACCCATGCTCAGATAAATTGTGATGTCCAAAGCTTAGGAGGTCTCTCAGTCTGGACTACTGCAACAGCACAAGAAAAAAGTGCATGTTAGGAAAGAAGTCACACCGTGGTAAACAATCAGAAATATTTTTTATGCCCCTGACTGTCAAGAGCAAAAACAGTCTTCTGGTGTTGTAAAAACAGCAGCCTAGATTATTATTTTCCTTTTTAATTACCTCAGGTTTCTTTAGTAATTATTTTCCCCTAAAGACAATGGCTTGCTATTACCAGAGAGTTGAGTAGATAGAGCATCACAACCATACACTAATATCATAGGTTTGGATCTGGGTCTAGGCACATACAGAAACACATTGATGTTTCTGACTATCTGTCTGTCTGTTTTCCCCCCTCTTCCTCCCTCTAACATTAAGAAGTAAATGAAATAAAAATGACAATTGTTTTTTGTTTGTTTGTTTGTTTTAGTTTAAATTGATTAGAGGAATGAATTATATTTTTCAAAATCTAACCCCATAATGAAATAAGTGGTAAGGTTGTAAAGTACCATATTTCCTCATATAAAGTAGCCTTTCTGTATAGGAAGCACCTTAATTTTAGGGCACAGAATTTGAGAAAATGATAATAAATGCGAAAAACAGCAAATGCAAGTAAAATTTCAACAACCACTGCATAAGACGCACCCAGTTTTCAAACCCCACATTTTTAAAATGATGAGTTTTATAAATAGGAAAATATGGATAAAACCTCCAAATGTCTCTGTGAACATTTCTTTCTTTCTATTTTCTGTCTTTTTTACAGAGACATAGAGAAAGTCAGAGAGAGGGATAGATAGGGACAGACAGACAGAAATGGAGAAAGATTTTATTATGTGCAATGTCACAGATCAATCATCAGTTTTTCGTTGGGACACCTTAGTTGTTCATTGACTGCTCTCTCATATGTGCCTTGACCAGGGGGCTACAGCTGAACAAGTGACCCCTTGCTTGAGCCAGCGACCTTGGGCTCAGATGTTGATCTTTGCTAAAACAAGATGAGCCCACACTCAAGCTGGCGAACTATGTATCTCAAAACTGGGTACTGCGCATTCCAGTCAAATGCTCTACCCACTGTGCCACTGCCTTGTCACTCTGTGAACATTTTTTTTTACATTCCCTGAATTTTATTTAGTATCCTTGTTCTTAGTATAAGTGGAAAGACCATGTATTTTAAGGATTTTTTTCCCTAAAATATATTCATCGCTACAATTTTTCATAGAATTTTTTATATAGTCTTTATTTTCATTAATTTTAAAGTATTTTGTAACTTGAATTGTGAGTTTGAGGGGGGGTTATTTAGGATATAATCTCTTAAGTTAAAAAAGAAAGGGTTTTGGCCCTGGCCGGTTGGCTCAGTAGTAGAGCATTGGCCTGGCATGCAGAAGTCCCGGGTTTGATTCCCTGCCAGGGCACACATGAGAAGCGCCCATATGCTTCTCCACCCCTCCTCCTCTCCTTTCTCTCTGTCTCTCTCTTCCCCTCCTGCAGCCGAGGCTCCATTGGAGCAAAGATGCCCGGAAGCAGGGGATGTCTCCTTGGCCTCTGCCCCAGGCGCTAATGTGGCTCTGGTTGCAACAGAGTGACGCTCCAGAGGGGCAGAGCATCACCCCCTGGTGGACAGAGCGTCGCCCCCGGGTGGGCATGCCAAGTGGATCTCGGTTGGGCACATAGGGGAGTCTGTCTGACCCTTTCTCCTCATTTCCAGCTGCATAAAATTAAAAAAAACATATATAAATATAATATATATATATATATATATATATTATAGATAATATAATATAAAAAAGAAAAAAAAGAAAGGGTTTTTTAGTTAGTTTCTATGAATGATTACTAGAGTAAGTATAATGACAACAAGAAACATGCTTTATATGATTTCAAAGGTTTGAGATAGTTAAAACTTGCTTGAATGAACATACAGGAATGTCTGTGGTAAATGTTTCCCAAGTGTGCTACTCTGCTGCCACCTCATGTGAACCTTGGGAATAACAGTGCAGAGCAGTTCACCTTGAAAAATACAGCAGTTGAGTGTTGTGCGTTATCTATCAACGTTGAATCCAAAACTATCTAGAAGATAATTTTATAACTTGTAAATATAAGAGAGTTCTAGTTACCATTTGCTACCTGTTTCAACATTAACTGTAGTGTAAGCAAGAAATATACTTGATATCATTTCAATCCCTGAAGTTGGCTGGGACTTGCTGCATAGCTCATACAGTAATGGTCTCTGTTTCATGTGCTTCTCTGCTGCCACCTCGTGTGCATGTTGGGAATCATGCCTCAGTACAGATCCAAAGGAAAGGAATGATAGAGCGGATTGCCTACAAACGTGGATTCCAATTTGCCTTTTCTGTAATGTTTTTGTTTATTCTTTGTGGTATTTTTTCTGGGAGTCTATCATTTAATCTTGTTTTTCTTCTTTCCTTCCAGCCATAATTTCATAAAGCCTTTAAAAGTGCCCATCATATACCAGGCACTGTGCTAAGAACTCAGATCTCTGCACTCAGTCTCTTTCCATTCTACTATTTTTACATCTGTCTTTGAAAATTCTTTCATTTAAATCTACTTAATGTATTGTAAAACATAATGTGCTTTGATTTGACAAGTATATATAATTTTAACACCTTTTTTATTATAAAAATGGTACTCATAGCAGAAGTACAAAAAAAATGATAAGAAAAACCAAAAAAAAATAATTTTATACATAGATATCAACTGTTAACGTTATGCCATTTTCTTTCCATATTCTTCGTGTACCAATTATATTTCTCTATGTATATGTACTCGGGTACATTGGGTGAGTGTACCCAATGTGTGCATAGATGTGCATTGCACATGAGTATTCCTCTCTGTTTCAATAGTGTCTCTCATTTCTGGATATTTGTGTATGTATACAAATGAATATTTATTCACTCTTCCAGTAAAAACTTATTAAATTTTTATTATATGCCAGGCACTGTTCTCGGCACTGGTTGCCAATAGTGAATGGGACAGACTCATTTTCCATCTTTATGGATATTACACTGTCATGGAGTAGTAAGAAGAAAGAAAAATATACATAAAAATATTATAAGTTGTGACAAACACTGGATTTGGTAGTGCAATACCTTCAGTCCTTGTTGTGATTGATCGTGGCATGGTTAAGTATATCAGTTTGTCAGAAGGCAGAGCTGAGACATAAGTCTCAGTTCTTCAGAAATGTGTGATCTCAGGTATAAAACTAAGAAAATTTACAAGTGATGCAACAAATATTCTGGGAGTTGTTCTGTGACTTAAATAACTTGTAAGTGCTGACCAGGCTCAGATAAATTCTGAAAACCAAATTTTAGGAGGTTTCTCAGCGTGGACTGCTGCCACAGCACAAGAAAACGTGCATGTTAGGAAAGGTGTGAATTCTTGCTCAACAAGCAGAAATACTGATTGTATATGCCCCTGACTGACAAGAGCCTAGAAAAGTCTTCTGATGTTGTCACCACAGTAGACTAGATTATTATTTTATGTTTTATTTGCCTCAGGTTGTCTCTAGTAATTTTGTCCCCCTAGAGACATTGGCTTGCTTACACCAGACAGCTCACTATTTAGAGCATCACACTCATACAGTAATGTCATAGGATTGGTCCCGGTTCAAGGCACATACTGAAACAGATTGATGTTTCTGACTATCTGTCTGTCTTTTTCCCCAATTCCTCTCTCTAACATTAAAAATTAAATAAAAGAAAAAATGACAATGGCTATTTTTTTTGTTGTTTTCGCAGCTTAAAATGCATAGAAGAATGAATTATGTTTTTCAAAATCTCACCACAAGAGAAAATTCGTAGTAAGATTGTAAAGTACCATATTTCCCCATGCATAATATGCCTCCCTGTAGAAGACGCACCTTCATTTTTGGGCACAAAATTTGAGAAAATGATAACAAATGTGAAGAAACAGGAAATGAAAGTAAAATATATTACAACCACTGTATAAGACGCACCCAGTATTCAAACCCCACATTTTTCAAAAACGATGAGTCTTAAACAAAGGCAAATATGGTATACACCCACCGAATATCTCTGTGAACCTATTATTTCTTTCTTTCTTTTCTTTTCTTTTTTTTTTTTTTTTTTTTTTTTTTTTTTTTACAGAGACAGTGAGAGAGTCAGAGAGAGGGATAGATAGGGACATACAGACAGACAGGAAGGTAAAGAGATTTTTTTTTTATTATGTGCAGGTCACAGACGAATCATCAGTTTTTTGTTGTGACACAATAGGTGCTCATTGACTGCTCTCTCATTGTGCCTTATCCAGGGAACCACAGCTGACCGACTAACCTCTTGCTTGAGCCAGTAAGCCCACTGGACTAAAGCTGTTGAGCTTTGCTTAAACCAGATAAGCCCATGCTCAAGCTGGCGAAATTGGGATCTCAAACCTCGGTCCTTCGCATTCCAGTCAAATGCTCTATCCACTGCGCCACTGCCTCCTCAGGCTGTGAAAATTTTTATCTTTTACTTTCTCTGAATTTTGTTTAGTATCCTGTTTCATAGTATGGGTGGTAACATTGTATATTTTAAGGTTTTTTTCCACTAAAATGTATTCATCACAACATTTTTCCATAAGTTTTCTTATGCAGTTTTTATTTCCATTAAGTTTAAAGTATTTTGAAATTTAAATTTTGATTATGAGCAGAGGTTATTTAGGAGTGAATTTCTTAAATTAACAAAGGAAGGGTTTGTTAGTTAGCTTTTATTACTGATTTCTAGAGTAAGTGTAATGACAAGAAGAAACATGCCTTATATAATTTCAAAGGTTTAAGGTAGTTGAAACTTGCTTGAAAGAAAATACAGGATTGTCTGTGGGAAATGTTTTCCAAGTGCGCTTCTCTGCTGCCACCTCGTGTTCACCTTGGGAATAACAGCTCATAGCAGTTCCCCTGAAAAAACAGAGCAGTTGGAAGTTGTGCTTTATCTATCAATGTTGAAACCAAGACTATTTAAAAGATACTTTTATAACTTGTAAATATAAGGAATTTCCAGTAACTGTTTGCTACTCATTTCAACGTAAACTCTAGTGAAAGCAATAGACATATTTCATATTATTTCAATCCTCTAAAGTTAGCTGAAACTTGCTGCATAGCATATACAGTAATGGTCTCTGTTACATTTGATTTTCTGCTGCCACCTCCTGTGCATCTTGGGAATCACGCCTCAGAACAGATCCAAAGGAAAGAAATAGTAGAGAGGATTGTCCACAAACGTTGATTCCAATTTGCCGGTTATGTAAATATTTTCTGTATTCTTAGTGATTTGATTTCTGGGAATATATCTTTTCAACTTGTTTTTCTTCTTTCCTTTCAGCAATGCTTTCATAAATCCTTTGAGTGTTTCCATCATATACCAGGCACTGTGCTAGGAACTGTATGAGTATTTGGTGCACTCAATGTCTTCCCATTCTACTATTTTTACTTCTGATTTTGGACTCCTTTATTTAAATCTTCTTAATGTATTGTAAAATAAGATGTGCTTTGATTTGAAAAGTATGTTGAATGTAACTGCTTTTTTATTATAAAACCTGTATTCTTATTGCAGAACTGCAAGAAAAAATTAGTAGAATACAAAACAACAAATTTTCATCCAAAGGTAATTACTGTTAATATTATGACATTATCTTTCCATATTCTTAGTGTACCTATTATATTTATACGTACTAAGGTACATTGGCTGTGCATATATTTGTGTGTATAAATGTGCATTGCATATGAGCATATCTCTTTGTGTCTACAGTTTCTATTATTTGTAGATACCTGTGTATGCATGCAAATTACTATTTATTCTTTCATTCATTAAACACTTATTGTATTTCTATTATGTTCCAGGCACTGTGCTCTACACTGGTTGCCTATAGTGAAAAAGACAGACTGTCTGTACGAATAATACACTGTCATGCTGTAGACAGAGGAAGAAATATGTACATAAATAAAATAATTATTATTTGTGACAAGCACTGGATATAGTAGTGCAATGTCTTGTTCCCAGTTTTCATTGATCATGGTGATGTTCAGTATATCAGTTTCTCGAAAGGCAGAGCAGAGACCTAAGTCTCATGTCTTCAGCAATGCGTGTTCTGTACTATAAAACTGAGAACATTATCAAGCGCTGAAACAAAGACCCTGGGAGCTGTTCTGTGAGCCAAAGAACCTAGCTTGTATGTGGTGACCCAGACTCAGATAAATTTTGATGTCCAAAGTTTAGGAGGTCTCTCAGTCTGGACTGCTGCAACAGAAAAAGAAAAAAGTGCATGTTAGGAAAGGGGTCACATCATGTAATCAGTCAGTAATATCTTTTATGCCCCAAAGAGTCAAGAGCAAAGAAAAGTCTTCTGGTGTTGTCACCACAGCAGACTAGATTATTGTTTTATTTTAATTACATCAGTTTTTCTCTAGTAATTTTCCCCCCTAAATACAATGGTTTCTTATCACCAGAGAGCTCAGTAGATAGAGGATCACAAACATACACTAATGTCATAGGTTTGGTGCTTGGGTTAGGCACATACAGAAACACATTGATGTTTCTGACTATCTGTCTGTCTGTTTTCCCTCCTCTTCCTCCCTCTAACAGTAATAACTAAATAAAAGAAAAATGACAATGGATTTTTTTGTGTGTTTTTGCAGCTTAAGTTGCTTAGAGAAATGAATATTTTTTTTCAAAATCTCACCCCAAAAGGAAATAAGTGGTAAGGTTTAAAGTACCATATCTCCCCATGTATAAGTAGACTCCCTCTATAAGTAGCACCTTAATTTTGGGGCACAAAATTTGAGAAAATGATAACAAATGTGAAGAAACAGCAAATGCAAGTAAAAATACAACAACCACTCTATAAGATGCACCCAGGTTTCAAACCCCACATTTTTAAAAATGATGAGTTTTATACATAGGAAAATATGGATAGAAACTCCAAATGTCTCTGTGAACATTTCTTTCTTTCCTTTTCTCCAGAGTCATAAAGAGAGTGAGAGAGAAGGATAGATAGGGACAGACAGAAAAGGTTGGAGAAAATTTTTTATTATGTGCCAGTTCACAGATCAATCATCATTTTTTGGTAAGGACACCTTAGTTGTTCATTGACTGCTCTCTGATATGTGCCTTGACCAGGGGGTTACAGCTGACCGAGTGAACCCTTTCTCGAGCCAGCGACATTGGGATCAAGCTGTTGAGCTTTGCTAAAACAAGGTGAACCCACGCTCAAGCTGGGGAATTTGGGATCTCAAATCTGGGTACTGTGCTATCCAGTCAAATGCTCTACCCACTGCGCCACTGCCTTGTCAGTCTGTGAACATTTTGTTTCTTTTATATTATCTGGATTTTATTTAGTATCCCGGTTCTCAGTATGGGTGGAAAGGTTGTGTATTTTAAGGTATTATTTCTCTAAAATATATTCATCACTATATTTTTTTTATAGAATTTCTTATGTAGTTTTTATTTTCATTAATTTTAAGGTATTTTGCAGCTTGAATTGTGATTTTGTGGGGGGTTATTTAGGAGTGTATTTCATTACCTTAAAAAGAGGGATTTTCATTAATTTCTATTACTGTTTAGTATATTAAGTGTAATGAGGACAAGAAACATGCTTTATATCATTTCTAAGGTTAGAGGTAGTTGAAAATTGCTTGAAAGAACATACACGATTAGCTTTGAAAAATGTTTTCCATGAGCGTTTCCCTGCTGCCACCTCGTGTGCACCTTGGAAATAACAGCTCAGAGCAGTTCACCTGGAAAAACACAGCAATTGGGTGTTGTGTGTTATCTATCAATGTCGAATCAAATGCTATCTAGAAGATATTTTCATAAGTTGTAAATATAAGGAAGTTCTAGTTACTGTTTGCTACCTGTTTCAATGTTAACTGAAGTGTAAGCAAGAGATTCACTTAATATCATTTCAATCATCTGAAGTTTGTAGAAACTTGCTCCATAGCACATAAAATATTGGTCTCTGTTACATGTGCTTCTCTGCTACCACCGCATTCACATCTTGGGAATCATGCTACAGTACAGGTCCAAAGGAAAGTTTTGGTAGATAAGATTGTCTACAACCATTGATTCCAATTAGTCGCTTCTGTGAAGTGTTTCTGTATCTTTAGTGGTTTTTTTCCAGGAATCTATCGTTTCATCTTGTTTTTCTTTTTTCCTTCCCACCAGGCTTTCATAAAACCTTTGAAAGTGCCGTTCATTTACCAGGCACTGTGCTAAGAGCTCATGTCCCTGCACTCAGTCACTTCCCATTCTACTATTTTTACATCTGTCTTTTGAACTTCTTTTATTTAAATCTACTTAATGTATTGTAAATTATGATGTGCTTTGATTTGACAAGTATATAGAATTTTAACAGCTTTTTATTATAAAAACGGTATTCTTACTGCAGAAATGCAAAAAAAATGATAAGAAAACAAAACAACAAATTTTCATACATAGATATCAACTGTTAACTTTAGCCATTTTCATTCATTAAACACTGATTATATTTCTATTATGTTCCAGGCACTGTGCTATACACTGGTTGCCTATAGTGAAAAAGACAGACTGTCTATATGAATAATACACTGTCATTCTATAGACAGAGGAAGAAAAATGTACATAAATTAAATAACTTTAAGTTGTAACAAGCACTGGATATAGTAGTTCAATGTCTTGTTCCCAGTTTTCATTGATCGTGGCGATGTTCAGTATATCAGTTTCTCGAAAGGCAGAGCAGAGACCTAAATCTCAGTTCTTCAGCAATGCGTGTTCTCAGCTATAAAACTGAGAACTTTCACAAGCGCTGAAACAAAGACCCTGGGTGTTGTTCTGTGAGCAAAAAAACCTAGCCTGTATGTGGTGACCCACGCTCAGACAAAATTCTGATTTCCAAAGCTTAGGAGGTCTCTCAGTCTGAACTGCTGCAACAGAACAAGAAAAAAGTGCATGTTAGGAAAGGGGTCACATCGTGTAAACAATTAAGAAATATTTTTTATGCCCCTAACAGTCAAGAGCAAAGAAAAGTCCTCTGGTGTTGTCACCACAGCAGACTAGATTATTGTTTTATTTTCAATTACCTCAGTTTTTCTCTAGTAATATTTTTCTCTAAACACAATGGCTTGTTATCACCAGAGAGCTCAGTGGATAGATCATCATACACCTACACTAATGTCATAGATTTGGTGCTTGGTCTAGGCACATACAGAAACACATTGATGTATCTAACTATCTGTATGTCTGTTTTCCCTTCTCTTCCTCCCTCTAACATTGATAACTAAATAAAAGAAAAATGACAATGGATTTTTTTGGTGTTTTTGCAGCTTAAATTGCTTAGAGTAATAAATTATTTTTTTCAAAATCTCACCCCAAGAGGAAATAAGTGGTAAGTTTTAAAGTTGTATATTTCCCCATGTATAAGTTGCCTCCTTCTATAAGTAGCACGTTAATTTTGGGGCACAAAATTTGAGAAAATGATAACAAATGTGAAGAAACAGCAAATGCAAGTCAAAATAAAACAACCACTGTATAAGGTGCACCCAGGTTTCATACCCCACATTTTTAAAAATGATGAGTTTTATACATAGGAAAATATGGATAGAAACTCCAAATGTCTCTGTGAACATTTCTTTCTTTCCTTTTTTTCTTTTCTCCAGAGTCATAGAGAGAGTGAGAGAGAGGGATAGATAGGGACAGACAGACAAGATTGGAGAAAATTTTTTATTGTGTGCCAGGTTACAGAGCAATCATCATTTTTTCGTAAGTACACCTTAGTTGTTCATCGACTGCTCTCTCATATGTGCTTTGACCAGGGGGCTACAGCTTACCGAGTGACTCCTTGCTCGAGACAGCATCATCGGGATAATGCTGTTGAGCTTTGCTAAAATGAGATGAGCCCAAGCTCAAGCTGGTGAACTTGGGATATCAAATCTGGGTACTGCGCATTCCAATAAAATGCTCCACCCACTGATCCAGTGCCTTGTCAGTCTTTGAACATTTTGTTTCTTTTCCATTCTCCTGATTTTATTTAGTAACTTGGTTTTCTGTATGGGTGGAAATGCTGTGTATTTTAAGGTTTTATTTCTCTAAAAATATATTCATCACTACATTTTTTTATAGATTTTCTTATGTAGTTTTTATTTTCATAACTTTTAAGGTATTTTGCAGCTTGAATTGTGATTTTTGGGGGGTTTTTTCAGAGTGTATTTCATTACCTTAAAAAGAGGGATTTTAGTTAATTTTTATTACTGTTTAGTATATTAAGTGTAATGAGGACAAGAAACATGCTTTATATCATTTCTAAGGTTAGAGGTAGTTGAAACTTGCTTGAAAGAACATAAAGCATTACCTGTGGAAAATGTTTTCCAAGAGCGCTTCCCTGCTGCCACCTCGTGTGCACCTTGGAAATAACAGCTCAGAGCAGTTCACCTGGAAAAACACAGCAGTTGTGTTGTGCGTTATCTATCAATGTTGAATTGAAGGCTATCTAGAAGATACTTTCATAACTTGTATATATAAGAGAGTTCTAGTTACTGTTTGCTACCTGTTTCAATATTAACTGTAGTGTAAGCAAGAGATATATTTCATATCATATCAATCATCTGAAGTTTGCTGGAACTTGCTCCATAGCACATAAAATATTGGTCTCTTTTACATGTACTTCTCTGCTACAACCTCGTTTGCATCTTGGGAATCACACTTCAGTACAGGTCCAAAGGAAATATTTGATAGATAAGATTGTCTACAACCATTGATTCCAATTACTTGCTTCTGTGAAGTTTTTCTGTGTCTTTAGTGGGTTTTTTTCTGGGAATCTATCGTTTGATCTTGTTTTTCTTTTTTCCTCCCAGCCTTGCTTTCATAAATCCTTTGAAAGTGCCCTTCATCCACCAGGCACTGTGCTAAGAGCTAGAGACCCTGCACTCAGTCACTTCCCATTCTTCTATTTTTACATCTGTCTTTTGAACTTCTTTTATTTAAATCTACTTAATGTATTGTAAATTATGATGTGCTTTGATTTGACAAGTATTTAGAATTTTAAGAGCTTTTTATTATAAAAACGGTATTCTTATTGCAGAAATGCCAAGAAAATGATAATAAAAACAAAACAACACATTTTCTTACATAGATATCAACTGTTAACTTTAGACATTTTGTTTCCATATTCTTTGTGTGCCAATTATATTTCTCTATGAATATGTACTCAGGTACATTGGCTGCACCTACACAATGTGTGCATAGATGTGCATTGCATGTGGGCATACCTCTCTGATTCAAGTTTCTGTCATTTGTGGATATTTGTGTACATATGCAAATGAATAATTATTCACTCTTCCAGTAAAACTTTATTGAATTTTTATTATATTCCAGGCACTGAGCTCGACACTCGTTGCCAGTAGTGAATGGGACAGACTCACTTTTTGTTTTTATGGATATTACACTGTCATGGAGTAGAAAGATGAAGGAAAAATATATGTAGAAAAATTATAAGTTGTGAGAAACACTGGATTTGGTAGTGCAATACCTTTGGTCCCAGTTGTGATTGATCGTGGCATGGTTAAGTATATCAGTTTCTCAGAAGGCAGAGCTGAGACATAAGTCTCGGTTCTTCAGAAATGCGTGATCTCAGCTATAAAAGTGAGAAAATTAACAAGTGATGCAACAAATACCCTGGCAGGTGTTCTGTGACCAAAAGAACCTAACTTGTAATTGCTGACCCAGGTTCAGATAAATTCTGAAAACCAAAGCTTAGGAGGTTTCTCAGTCTGGACTGCTGCCACGGCACAAGAAAAAGTGCATGTTAGGAAAGGTGTGAATTCGTGCTCAACAATCAGAATTACTGATTGTATATGTCCCTGACTGTAAAGAGCCTAGAAAATCTTCTGGAATTTTCACCACAACAAACTAGATTATTATCTTATTTTTTATTTGCCTCATGTTGTCTCTAGTAATTTTGTCCCCCTAGAGACAATGGCTTTCTTACACCAGAGATCTCACTATTAAGGGCATCACACTCATACAGTAATGTCATAGGATTGGTCCCGGTTCAAGGCACATACAGAAACAGATTGATGTTTCTGACTATCTGTTTGTATTTTTCCCCCCACTTCCTCTCTCTAACATTAAAAATTAAATAAAAGAAAAAATGACAATGGCTATTTTTTTTTGTTGTTTTCGCAGCTTAATTTGCATACAAGAATGAATTATGTTTTTCAAAATCTCACCACAAAAGAAAATAGGTAGTAAGGTTGTAAAGTACCATATTTCTCCATGCATAATATGCCATACTGTAAAAGACGCACCTTCATTTTTTACACAAAATTTGAGAAAATGATAACAAATGCGAACAAACAGGAAATGCAAGTAAAATATACTAAAACTACTGTATAAGACACACCCAGTTTTCAAAACCCACATTTTTCAAAATGTATTTTGCATCTTGAATTGTGATTTTGAGCAGGGGGGTTATTTAGGAATAATTACTTTACCATCAAAAAATGGAATTTTTGGTTAATTTCTATTACTGCTTACTATATTATGTGTAATGACAACAAGAAACATGCTTTATATCATTTCTAAGATGTGAGGTAGTGGAAACTTGCTTGAAAGATTACAGGATTATTTTTGATAAATGTTTTCCAAGTGCGCTTCCCTGGCTCAACCTTGTGTGCACCTTTGGAATAACAGATGAGATGAGTTCACCTGGAGAAATACATCAGTTTGGTGTTGTCCGTTATCTATCAGTGTTGAATACAAGGCTATCTAAAGAAACATTTATAACTTGTAAATATAAATAAATTCTAATTACTGTTTGCTAGTTCTTTCAACGTTAATTGTAGTGAAAGCAAGAGATCTACTTGGTATCATATCAATCCTCTGAAGTTGGCTGGAACTTGCTCCATAGCACATACAATAATGGTATCTGTTACATGTGCTTCTCTTCTGACACCTCATGTGCACCTTGGGAATCACGCCTCATTACTGGTGCAAAGAAATATTTTGGTTGACAGCGTTGTCTATAAACTTTGATTCTAATTTGCAGTTTCTGTATAGATTTTATGTATCCTTTTGGTTTGTTTTCTGAAAATCTCTCAGTTCATCTTGTTTTTCTCCTTTCTTTCCAGCCATGCTTTCATAAAGCCTTTGAAAGTGCCCATCATATACCAGGCACTGTGCTAGGAACTCATGTACGTGCACTCAATGACTTACATTTCTACGCTTTTAACTTCTGTCTTTTTAACTTCTTTTTTTTCTGTATTTTTCTGAAGCTGGAAACGAGAAAGAGACAGTCAGACAGACTCCAGCATGCACCGAACCGAGATCCACTCAGTATGCCCACTAGGGGGCGAAGCTCTGCCAACCAGGTGCGGATGCTCTGCACCCCTGGTTTTTAGCCCTGTTGCGACCAGAGCCACTCTTGTGCCTGGGGCAGAACCAAGGAGCCATCTCCAGCGCTTGGGTTATCTTTGCTTTAATGGAGCCTCTGCTGCGGGAGGGGAAGGGAGAAACAGAAAGGAAGGAGAGGGGGAGAGGTGGCGAAGCAGGTGGTCGCTTCTCCTGTGTGCCATGGCTGGGAATCAAACCCGGGCATTTGCACGTGAAGCCGACACGCTAGCACTGTGCCAACCAGCCAGGGCTTAACTTCTTTTATATACAACTACTTCGTGTATTGTAAAATAGGATGTGCTTAGATTTGAAAAGTATGTTAAATTTTAACATCTTTTTTATTCTAACATATGTATTCTTATTGCAGAATTGCAAGAAAAATGATCTCTAAACAACAACAAATTTTCATACAAATATATCAACTCTTAATATTATGACATTTTCTTTTCTATTCTTTGTGTACTTCTTATATTTCTCTAAGTATATATACTCAGGTACATTGTGTTTGTGTACATCTGTGTGCATAGATGTGCATTGCACATGAGCATATCTCTCTGTGTCCACAGTGTCTGTCATTTCTGGATATCTGTGTACATATGGAAATGATTATTTATTCATTCATTCATTCATTCATTCAAGAAACACTTATTTTATTTCTATTATGTACCAGGCACTGTCCTCAATGCTGGCTGTCTATAGTGAATGAGACAGACTAACTTTCTGTCTTTATGAATACTACACTGTCATGGGGTAGACAGAAAGAAAAAAATATACATAAATAAAAAAATCATAAGTTTAA
This sequence comes from Saccopteryx leptura, assembly GCF_036850995.1. Taxonomy (NCBI): domain Eukaryota; kingdom Metazoa; phylum Chordata; class Mammalia; order Chiroptera; family Emballonuridae; genus Saccopteryx; species Saccopteryx leptura. The sequence continues at coordinate 127,807,876 of NC_089506.1, forward strand.
GAAGCACTGAATTTGGTAGTGCAATATTTTTGGTGTCAGTTATGATTTATTGTGGTGAGGTTCAGTATATCAGTTCCTCAGAAGGCAGAGCTGAGACATAATTTTCAGTTTTTCAGCAATGCGTGTCCTTAGGTATAAAACGGAGAAAATATAGAAGTTATGAAACAAAGACCCTGTGAGGTGTTCTGGGAGAAATAGATCCTAACTTTTATGTGGTGGCCAAAGCTCAGATAAATTCTGATGTCCAAAGCATAGGAGTTCTCTCAGTCTGGACTACTGCCAAGGCACAAGAGAAAGTGCATGTTAGGAAAAGGGTTACTTTGTGCTAAGCAAATAGAACTAGTGATTATCCCCTTAAAATCCAAGAGTAAAGAAAATTATTCAGATGCTCTCACCACAGCAGATTAGATAATCATTTTATTATTTAATTACCTCTGGTTTTCTCTAGTAAATTTTTTCCCCAAAATACAATGGCTTGCTCTCACCAGAGAGCTCAGTAGTTAAAGCATCACACCCGTATGCTAACATCATATGTTTGCTCCTGGGTCAAGGCATATACAGAAACAGATTGATGTTTCTGACTCTCTGTCTGTCTTTTTCCCACTTTATGTTGCCTCTAAAATAAATAAATAAATTAAATAAATAATGACAATGGCTTTTTTGTTGTTGTTTTTGCAGCTTAAATTGCATAGAAGAATGAATTATGTTTTTCAAAATCACACCCCAAGAGGAAATAAATGGTAAGGTTGTAAAGTAGCATATTTCCCCATGTGTAAGAAGCCTCCCTGTATAAGACTCACCTTAATTTTGGGCACAAATTGTGAGAAAAAAATAACAAATTCCAATAAATGGGAAATGCAGGTAAAAATACTACAACCGCTGTGTAAGACGCACCCAGTTCTCTATCTCCACATTTTTCAAAATATATGAGTCTTATACATGGGGAATTATGGTATACACTCTCCAAAGGTCTCTGTGACATTTCTTTTTTTCTTTTTTTTTTACGAAAACAAGGACAGTATCAGAGAGAAGGATAGATAGGGACGAAGAGACTGAAATGGAAAAAGTTTTTATTATGTGCCAGGACACAGATCAATCATCAGTTTTTCTTTGTGACGCCTTACGTGATCATTGACTCCTGTCTCATATGTGCGTTGACCAGGGGGCTACAGCTGATCAAGTGACCACTTGCTTGAGCCAGCGACCTTGGACCAATGCTGGTGAGCTTTGCTCAAACCACAGGAGCCCATGCTCAAGCTGGCGCCCTTGGGGTCTCAAACCTGGGTCCTGCGCATTCCAGTTATATAATCTAACCCCTGCGTCATCGCCTGTTCAGGCTGTGAACATTGTTTTTTTACTTTTTCTGAATTTTATTTAGTATCGTGTTTCTCAGTATGGTTGGAAAAGCTGTGTATTTTAAGGTTTTCTTGCTCTAAAATATATTCATCACTATATTGTTACATAGGCTTCCTTATGTAGCTTTTAATTCCATTAATTTTAAGGTATTTTGCAACTTTAATTTTGATTTTAAGGGGAGGCTTATTTTGGAGTGAATTTCCTGACCTTCAGAAAAGGAATTTTTCATTAATTTCTATTACTATTTACTATATTATGTGTAATGACAACAGGAAACATGCTTTATATCATTTCTAACGTTAGAGGTAGTTGAAATTTGCTTGAAAGAACATACAGGATTATCTGTGATAAATGTTTTCCAAGTGCGCTTCCTTGCTGCCACCTCGTGTGCACATTGGGAATAACAGCTCAGATCAGTTCACCTGGAAAAATACATCAGTTGTGTGTTGTAAATTATCTATCAATGTTGAAGGCAAGGCTAACTAAAGTAAACTATTATAACTTGTAAATATAAGGAATTAATAGTTACTGCTTGCTCCTTCTTTCAACATTCATTGTAGTGAAAGCAAGAGATACACTCATTATCATTTCCATCCTATGAAGTTGGCTGGAACTTGCTCCATAGCACATACAATAACGGTCTCTGTTACATGTGCTTCCCTGCTGATATCTCGTGTGCATCTTGGGAATCACGCCTCAGTACAGGTCCAAAAGAATATTTTGTTAGAGAGCATTCTCTATAAACGTTGATTCCAATTTTCCATTTCTGTCAAGTTTTTGTGTATTTTTAGTGGTTTGTTTTCTGAAAATTTCTTGGTTCATCTTGTTTTTCTTTTTTCCTTCCAGCCATGCTTTTATAAAGCCTTTGAAAGTGCCATCATATACCAGGCAGGACTCATGTCCCTGCACTCAATGACTTCCCATTCTACTCTTTTAAATTTTGTCTTTTGAACTTCTTTTATATAAATCTACTTCATGTATTGTAAAACAGGTTGTGCTTTGATTTGACAAGTATGTTGAATTTTAACAGCTTTTTTATTTTAAAAAATGTATTCTTATTGCAGAAGTCAAGAAAAATGCAACAACAACAAATTTTTATACAGATATCTCTACTGTTAATATTAATACATTTTCGTTTCATATTCTTTGTTTACATATTATATTTCTTTATGTATATATACTCAGCTATATTGGGTGTGTGTACATCTGTGTGCATAGATGTGCATCGCACATGAGCATATTTCTCTGTGTTTACACTGTCTGTCATTTGTGGATATCTGTGTACATATGCAAATGATTATTTATTAATTCATTTGGGAAACACTTATTGTATTTCAATTATGAGCCAGGCACTGTGCTCGACACTTTTTGCCTATAGTGAATGAGACAGACTCACTTTCTGTCTCTATAAATAACACTCTCATGGGGTAGACAGAAAGAAAAAAATATACATAAATAAAATAATCATAAGTTTAACAAGCACTGAATTTAGTAGTGCAATATTTTTGGTGTCAGTTATGATTTATTGTGGTGAGGTTCTGTATATCAGTTTCTCAGAAGGCTGAGCTGAGACATTAGTCTCAGTTTTTCAGCAATGCATGTTCACAGATGAAAAACTGAGAAAATATAGAAGTTATGAAACAAAGATCCTGGGAGGTGTTCTGTGAACAAAAAACCCCAGCTTGAATGTGGTGACCAATGCTCAGATAAATTTCGATGTCCAAGGTTTAGAAGGTCTCTCAGTCTGGACTCCTGCCACGGCACAAGAGAAAGTGCATTTTAGGAAAGGGGTCACTTTTTGCTAAAGATTTAGAAATAGTGATTATTCACCTGAATTTAAAGAGGGAAAAAAAGTCTTCTGGTGTTGTCACCACAGCAGACCAAATAATAATTTTATTTTTAATTACCTCTAATTTTTCTAGAAAATTTTTTCCCCAAAAGACAATGGCTTGCTCTCACCAGAAAGCTCAGTTTTAAAAGCATCACACCCATACGCTAATGTCATAGGTTTGCTCCTGGGTCAAGGCACATACAGTAACAGATTAATGTTTCTGACTATCTGTCTGTATTTTCCCCACTTTATCCTGCATCTAACATGAATAAATAAATAAAAGAAAAAATGACAATGGCTTTTTCATTGTTGTTTTTGCAGCTTAAACTCCATAGAATAATGAATTATATTTTTCAAAATCTCACCCCATGAGGAAATAAATGGTAAGGTCTTAAAGTCCCATATTTCCCTATGTATAAGAAGCCTCCTTGTATAAGATGCACCTTAATTTGGGGGCATAAATTTTGAGAAAATGATAACAAATGCAAATAAATGGGAAATGCAAGTAAAAAATACTACAACCACTGTATAAGATGCACCCAGTTTTCTAACCCCACATTTTTCAAAAAAGATGAGTCTTATACATGGGTAAATATGGTATACACCCTCCAAATGTCTTTGTGAACATTTCTTTTTTTCCTTTTTTTTTTTTACGGAGACAGGGAGAGAGTCAGGGAGAGAGATAGATAGGGACAGAAAGACAGAAATGGGCAGAGTTTTAATTATGGGCCATGTCACAGATCAATCATCAGTTTTTCTTTGTGAGCCCTTACGTGTTCACTGACTCCTGTCTCATATGTGCCTTGACAAGGGGGCCACAGCTGAACCAGTGACAGCTAGCTCGAGCCAGCGTCCTTGGGCACAAGCTGCTGAGCTTTGCTCAAACCACATGAGCCCACGCTCAGGCTGGAGACCTTGGGATCGCAAGACTGGGTCCTCCGCATTCCAGTCAAATGCTCTAACCATTGCGCATCGCCTGCACAGTCTGTGAACATTTTTTTTTTACTTTCTCTGGATTTTATTTAGTATCCTGATTGTTAATATAGGTAGAAAGGCTGTGTATATTAAGGTTTCTTGCCATAAAATATATTCATCACTACATTTTTTCAATAAGTTTCCTTATGTAGTTTTTATTTCCAATAATTTTGAGTTATTTTGCAACTTGAATTTTGATTTTTAGCTGGGTGGTTATTTAGGAATAATTTCCTTACCATCAAAAAAGGGATTTTTAGTTAATTTCTATTACAGTTTACAGTATTTAGTGTAATGAAAACAAGAAACATACTTTATATCATTTCTAAGGTTAGAGGTAGTGGAAACTTGCTTGAAAGAACATACAGGATTATCTGTGGTAAATGTTTTCCAAGTGCGCTTCCCTGCCTCATGTGAACCTTTGGAATAACATCTCAGATCAGTTCACCTGGAAAAATACATTAGTTGGGTGTTGTCCATTATCTATCAATGTTGAATCGAAGGCTATATAAAAAAAACTTTTATAACTTGTAAATATAAGTAAATTCTAGTTACTGCTTGCTACTTCTTTCAATGTTAATTGTAGTGAAAGCAAGAGATATACTTGATATCATTTCAATCCTCTGAAGTTGGCTGGAACTTGCTCCATAGCACATACAATAATGTTCTCTGTTTCATGTGCTTCTCTGCTCACACCTCGTGTGCATCTTGGAAATCAAGCCTCATTACTGGTGCAAAGGAATATTTTGGTAGACAGTGTTGTCTATAAACTTTGATTCTAATTTCCAGTTTCTGTAAAGATTTTATGTATCCTTAGTTGTTTGTTTTCTGAAAATCTCTCGGTTCATCTTGTTTTTCTCTTTTCCTTCCAACCATGCTTTCATAAAGCCTTTGAAAGTGCCTATCATATACTAGGCACTGTGGTAGGAACTCATGTACATTCATTCAATGACTTCCATTTCTATTCTCTTAACTTCTTTCGTTAATTTTTTTTTGTATTTTTCTGAAGCTGGAAACGGGGAGAGACAGTCAGAGAGACTCCTGCATGCGCCCAACCGGGATCCACCCAGCACGCCCAACGGGGCGATGCTCTGCCCACCAGGCGGCAATGGTCTTCCCCTCCGGGGCATCGCTCTGCTGTGACCAGAGCCACTCTAGAGCCTGGGGCAGAAGCGAAGGAGCCATCAACAGCACCCGAGCCATCCTTGCTTCAATGGAGCCTTGGCTGCAAGAGGGGAAGAGAGAGACAGAGAGGAAGGGGGGGTGGAAAAGGAAATGGGCGCTTCTTCTATGTGCCCTGGCCGGGTATCTAACCCGGGTCCCCCGCACGCCAGGCTGACCCTCTACCGCTGAGCCAACAGGCCAGAGCAACTTCTGTCTTTTTAACTTATTTTTTTTTCTGTATTTTTCTGAAGCTGGAAACTAGAGAGACTGAGAGATGGACTCCCGCATGCACCCAACTGAGATACACTCGGCACGCCTAGCAGGAGGCGATGTTCTGCCCACCAGGGGCCGATGCTCTGCAACCCTGGGTCGTAGACCTGTTGCGACCAGAGCCACTCTTGTGCCTGGGGCAGAGGCCAAGAAGCCATCTCCAGCGCGCGGGTTATCTATGCTTTAATGGAGCCTCTTCTGAGGGAATGGAAGGAAGGGACAGAGAGGAAGGAGAGGGGGAGAGGTGGCGAAGCAGGTGGTTGCTTCTCCTGTGTGCCGTGGCCGGGAATCAAACCTGGAACGTCTGGATGTGAAGCTGACACTCTAGCACTGTGCCAACCAGCCAGGGCTTAACTTCTTTTATATATATCAACTTCGTGTACTGTAAAATAGGATGCACTTTAATTTGAAATGTATGTTAAATTTCAACATTTTTTTATTATAAAATATGTATTCTTATTGCAGAATTGCAAGGAAAATGATCTGTAAAACAACAACAATAAATTTTCATACACATATATCAACTGTTAATATTAAAACATTTTCTTTTCCTATTATTTGTGTACTTCTTATATTTCTCTATGTATATATACTCAGGTACATTGGGTTTGTGTACATCTGTGTGCATATATGTGCATTGCACATGAGCATATCTCTCTGTGTCCACAGTGTCTGTCATTTCTGGATATCTCTGTATGTATGCAAATGATTATTTATTTATTTATTTATTCATTCATTCATTCATTCAAGAAACACTTATTGTATTTCTATTATGTCCAAGGCACTGTGATCAAAACTGGCTGTCTATAGGGAATGAGACACACTAACTTTCTGTCTGTATTAATACTACACTGTCATAGGGTAGATGGAAAGAAAAAATATACATAAATTAAAAAATCATAAGTTTAACAAGCACTGAATTTGGTAGTGCAAGATTCTTGGTGTCAGTTATGATTTATTGTGGTGAGGTTCAATATATTATATCCTCAGAAGGCAGAGCTGAGATGTAAGTCTCCGTTTTATAGCAATGCATGTTCTCAGGTATAAAACTGAGAGAATATAGAAGTTATGAAACAAAGACCCTGGGAGGTATTCTGTGAGCAATATATCCTAGCTTTTATGTGGTGGCCAAATCTCAGATAAATTCTGATGTCCAAAGCATAGGAATTCTCTCAGTCTGGACTACTGCCAAGGCACAAGATAAAGTGCTTGTTAGGAAATGGGTCAGTTTGTGCTAAGCAAATAGAAATAGTGATTATGCCCCTGAAATCCAAGACTAAAGAGAATTCTTCAGGTGCTCTCACCACAGCAGATTAGATTATCATTTTATTTTTTAATTTCTCTGGTTTTTTCTAGAAAATTTTCTCCCAAAAATACAATGGCTTGCTCTCACCAGATTGCTTAGTAGTTAAAGCATCACACCCATATACTAATGTCATAGGTTGCTCCTGGGTCAAGGCATATACAGAAACAGATTGATGTTTCAGACTGTCTGTCTTTTTCCCCCTTTATCTTGCCTCTAAAATAAATAAACAAATAAAATTAAAAATGACAATGTCTATTTGGTTGTTGTTTTTGTAGCTTAAGTTGCTGGGAAGAATGAATTATGTTTTTCAAAATCTCACCCCAAAAGGAAATAAATGGTAAGGTTGTAAAGTACCATATTTCCCCATGTATAAGAAGCCTTCCTGTATAAGATGCACCTTAATTTGGGGCACAAATTGTGAGAAAATGATAACAAATGCCAATAAATGGAAAATGCAAGTAAAAAAATACTACAACCACTGTATCAGGCTCACCAAGTTTTCTAATCCTACATTTTTCAAAAGATATGAGTCTCATACAAGGGGAAATATGGTATACACTCTCCAAATGTATCTGTGAACATTTCGTTTTTCCTTTTTCCTTTTTTTTACAGAGACAGGGAGAGAGTCAGAGAGAGGGATAGATAGGGACAGACAGACAGAAATGGAGAATGTGTTTATAATGTGCCAGGACACAGATCAATCATCAGCTTTGTTGTGACCCCTTACATGTTCATTGACTCCTGTCTCATATGTGACTTGACCAGAGTGCTACAACTGATCGAGTGACCAATTGCTTGATACATTGACCTTGGGCTTAAGCTGGTGAGCTTTGCTCAGATCATATGAGCCCACGGTTAGCTGGCGCCCTTGGGATCTCAAACCTGGGTCCTCTGCATTCCAGTCAAATGCTCTAGCCACTGCCCTATTGCCTGCTCAGGCTGTGAACATTTTTTTTTTTACTTTCTCTGGATTTTATTTAGTATTCTTGTTCTTAATATAGGTGGAAAGGCTGTGTTTTAAGGTTTTCTTGCCATAAAACATATTTATCACTACCTTTTTCCATAGGTTTTCTTTTGTAGTTAATATTTTCATTAATTTTAAGGTGCTTTACAACTTGAATTGTGATTTTGAGGGAGGGTATATCTAGGTGTGAATTTCTTTACCTTCAAAAAAGGGATTTTTAGATAATTTCTATTACTGTTTACTATATTTAGTGCAATGACAACAATAAACATGCTTTATATCATTTCTAATGTTAGAGGTAGTTGAAACTTGCTTGAAAGAACATACAGGATTATCTGCGGTAACTGTTTTCCTAGTGCGCTTCCTGCTGCCACATCGTGTGCACCTTGGGAATAAGAACTCAGATCAGTTCACCTAGAAAAATATATCAGTTGGGTGTGGTGCATTATATATCAATGTTCAATACAAGGCTATCTAAAATAAACTTTTATAACTTGTAAATATAAGGAATTTCTAGTTAGTGCTTGCTCCTTCTTTCAACATCAATTGTAGTGAAAGACAGAGATATACTTAGTATCATTTCAATCCTCTGAAGTTGGCTGGGATTTGCTCCATAGCACATACAGTAATAGTCTTTGTTACATGTGCTTCTCTGCTGCCACCTCGGGTGCATTTTGAAAATCACGCCTCAGTACAGGTCCAAAGGAATAGTTTGGTAGAGAGCATTGTATATAAACTTTGATTCCAATTTGCCTTTTCTGTAAAGATTTTATATATCCTTAGTGGTTTGTTTTTTGAATATCTCTTGGCTCATCTTGTTTTTCTCCTTTCCTTCCAGCCATGGTTTCATAAAGCTTTTGATAGTGCCCATCATATACCAGTCAATGTGCTAGGAACTCATGTCTATGCACTCAATTCCATTTCTATGCTTTAACCTCTGTATTTTTAAGGTTTTTTTTTTGTATTTTTCAAAAGCTAAAAACAGGGAGAGACAGTCAGATAGACTCCCACATGTGCCCGACTGAGATCCACTCAGTACGCCCACCAGGGTTCTATGCTCTGCATCCACGGGTCATCACCCTGTTGTGACCAGAGCCATTCTAGCACTTGGGGCAGAAGCCAAGGAGCAATCCCCAGTGCCTGGGCCATCTTTGCTCCAATGGTGACTTTGATGCAGGAGGGGTAGACAGAGAAAGAGAGGAAGGAGAGGGGGAGGGGTGGAGAAGCAGATGAGCACTTCTCCTGTGTGCCCTGGCCAGGAATCAAACCTGGGACTTCTGCATGCGAGGCCGACACTCTACCGCTGAGCAAACCAGCCAGGAATTAATGTATTTTATATGGACCTACATCGTGTATTGTAAAATAGGATGTGCTTTGATTTGACAAGTGTGTTGAATTTTAACAGGTTTTTCATTATATAAAATGTATTCTTATTGTAGTAGTGCATGAAAAATGATCTCAAAAACAACCACAACAAATTTTTATACAGATATATCTACGGTTAATATTAGGACATTTTCTTTCCATATTCTTTGTGTACCTATATTATTTCTCTATGTATATATACTCAGGTACATTGGGTGTGTGTACATCTGTGTGCATAGATGTGCATTGCACATGAGCATATCTTTCTGTGTCCACAGTGTCTGTTATTTTTGGATATCTGTGTATGTATGCAAATGACTATGTATTCATTCATTCAGGAAACATTTATTGTATTTCTATTATGTGCCAGGCACTATGCTTGACATTGGTTGCCTATAGTGAATATGTCAGACTCACTTCATGTCTTTATAAATACTACACTGTCATGGCGTAAATAGAAATATATATATACATAAATAAAATTATCATAAATTAAACGAGCACTGAATTTGGTAGTGCAATATCTTTGGTGTCAGTTATGACTTATTGAGGCAAGGTTCAGTATATCAGTTTCTCAGAAGGCAGAACTGAGCTCGAACACAATGCGTGTTCTCAGATATAAAACTGAGAAAATATAGAATTTATGAAACAAAGACCCTGGGTTGTGTTCTGTGAGTAAAAGAACCTAGCTTGTATGTGGTGACCAATGCTCAGATAAATTTGATGTCGAAAGCTTAATCTCTCAGTCTGGATTGTTGCAACTGCACAAGAGAAAGTGCATATTATAAAAGGGGTCACGTTGTGCTAAGCAATTAGGAATACTGATTATGCCCCTGAATTTCAAGAGCAAAAAAGTCTTCTGGTGTTGTCACCACAGCAGATTAGTTTATCATTTTATTATTTAATTACCTCTGGTTTTCTTTAGTAAGTTTTTTTCCCAAAAGACAATGGCTTTCTCTCAGCACATAGCTCAGTAGTTAAAGCAAAACACCCATACCCTAATGTCATAGGTTTGCTCCTGGGTCAAGGCATATACAGAAACAGATTGATGTTTCTGACTATCTGTCTGTCTTTTTCCACCTTTATTTGCCTCTAAAATAAATAAATAAATAAAAGAAAAATGACAATGGCTTTTTTGTTGTTGTTTTTGCAGCTTAAATTGCATTGAAGAATGAATTATGTTTTTCAAAATCTCACACCAATAGGAAATAAATGGTAAGGTTGTAAAGTACCATATTTCCCCATGTATAAGAAGCCTCCCTGTGTAAGACACACCTTAATTTTGGGGCACAAATTGTACGAAAATGATAACAAATGCCAATAAATGAGAAATGCAAGTTAAAAAATTCTACAACCACTGTATAAGACACACCAAGATTTCTAACTCCACATTTTTCAAAAGATATGAATCTTATACATGGGGAAATATTGTATACACTCTCCAAATGTCTCTGTGAACATTTCCTTTTCCTTTTTCTTTTTTTTTTAGGAGACAGGGAGAGAGTCAGAGAGAGGGATAGATAGGGACAGAGAGACAGAAATCGAAAAGGTGTTTATAATGTGCTAGGACATAGATCAATCATCAGTTTTTCTATGTGACCCCTGAGGTTTTCATTGATTCCTTTCTCTTTTTTTTTTTTTTAAATAAATTTTTATTAATGGTAATGGGATGACATTAATAAATCAGGGTACATATATTCAAAGAAAACATGTCTAGGTTATTTTGTCATTAAATTATGTTGCATACCCCTCGCCCAAAGTCAGATTGTCCTTCGCCACCCTCTATCTAGTTCTCTGTGCCCCTCCCCCTCCCCCTAACTCTCCCCCTGTCCTCCCTCCCCCCACCCCTGGTAACCACCACACTCTTGTCCATGACTCTTAGTCTCATTTTTATGTTCCACCAATGTATGGAATCATGTAGTTCTTGTTTTTTTCTGATTTACTTATTTCACTCCTTATAATGTTATCAAGATCCCACCATTTTGCTGTAAATGATCTGATGTCATCGTTTCTTATGGCTGAGTAGTATTTCATAGTGTATATGTGCCACATCTTCTTTATCCAGTCTTCTATTGAAGGGCTTTTTGGTTGTTTCCATGTCTTGGCCACTGTGAACAGTGCTGCAATGAACATGGGGCTACATGTGTCTTCACGTATCAATGTTTCTGAGGTTTTGGGGTATATACCCAGTAGAGGGATTGCTGGGTCATAAGGTAGTTCTATTTTCAGTTTTTTGAGGAACCACCATACTTTCCTCCATAATGGTTGTACTACTTTACAGTCCCACCAACAGTGAATGAGGGTTCCTTTTTCTCCACAGCCTCTCCAACATTTGCTATTACCCGTCTTGTTGATCATAGCTAATCTAACAGGGGTGAGGTGGTATCTCATTGTAGTTTTGATTTGCATTTCCCTAATAACTAATGAAGCTGAGCATCTTTTCATATATCTGTTGGCCATTTGTATCTCTTCCTGGGAGAAGTGTCTATTCATGTCTTCTTCCCATTTTTTTATTGGATTGTTTGTTTGTTTGTTGTTGAGTTTTATGAGTTCTTTGTAAATTTTGGAAATTAGGCCCTTATCTGAGCTGTTGTTTGAAAATATCATTTCCCATTTAGTTGGCTGTCTGTTTATTTTTATATCAGTTTCTCTTGCTGAGCAAAAACTTTTTATTCTGATGTAGTCCCATTCATTTATCTTTGCCTTCACTTCTCTTGCCATTGGAGTCAAGTTCATAAAATGTTCTTTAAAACCCAGGTCCATGAGTTTAGTACCTATGTCTTCTTCTATGTACTTTATTGTTTCAGGTCTTATATTTAGGTCTTTGATCCATTTTGAATTAATTTTAGTACACGGGGACAGGCTGTAGTCGAGTTTCATTCTTTTGCATGTGGCTTTCCAGTTTTCCCAAAACCATTTGTTGAAGAGGCTTTCTTTTCTCCATTGTGTGTTGTTGGCCCCTTTATCAAAGATTATTTGACCATATATTTGTGGTTTTATTTCTGGGCTTTCTATTCTGTTCCATTGGTCTGAGTGTCTATTTTTCTGCCAATACCATGCTGTTTTGATTATTGTGGCCCTATAATATAGTTTAAAGTCAGGTATTGTAATGCCCCCAGCTTCATTCTTTTTCCTTAGGATTGTTTTGGCTATTCGGGGTTTTTTATAGTTCCATATAAATCTGATGATTTTTTGTTCCATTTCTTTAAAAAATCTCATAGGGATTTTCATGGGAATTGCATTAAATTTGTATATTGCTTTGGGTAATATGGCCATTTTGATTATATTTATTTTTCCTATCCAAGAACAAGGAATATTTTTCCATCTCATTGTATCTTTTTCGATATCCCTTAACAATGCTTTGTAATTTTCATTATATAGGTCCTTTACATTCTTTGTTATGTTTATTCCTAGGTATTTTATTTTTTTTGTTGCAATCGTGAAGGGGATTATTTTTTTGAGTTCGTTTTCTAATATTTCATTGTTGGCATAGAGAAAGGCTATGGACTTCTGTATGTTAATTGTGTATCCTGCGACCTTACTGTATTGGTTTATTGTTTCTAATAATCTTTTTGTGGAGTCCTTTGGGTTTTCGATGTATAGGATCATATCATCAGCAAAAAGTGATACCTTTACTTCTAATTTTCCAATATGGATGCCTTTTATTTCTTTGTCTTGTCTGATTGCTCTGGCCAGAACTTCTAGCACCACGTTAAATAAGAGTGGAGAGAGTGGACAACCCTGTCTTGTTCCTGATTTAAGGGGGAAAGCCTTCAGTTTAGTGCCATTTAATATGATGTTAGCTGATGGTTTATCATATATGGCCTTTATCATGTTGAGATATTTTCCTTCTATACCCATTTTGTTGAGAGTCTTAAACATAAAATTGTGTTGTATTTTATCAAAAGCCTTTTCTGCATCTATTGATAAGATCATGTGGTTTTTGTTCTTTGTTTTGTTGATATGGTGTATTACGTTAACCGTTTTGCGTATGTTGAACCATCCTTGAGATTCTGGGATGAATCCCACTTGATCATGATGTATTATTTTTTTAATATGTTGTTGTATTCGGTTTGCCAGTATTTTGTTTAGAATTTTAGCATCTGTATTCATTAGAGATATTGGTCTGTAGTTTTCTTTCTTTGTGCCATCCTTGCCAGGTTTTGGTATGAGGGTTATGTTGGCCTCATAAAATGTGTTTGGAAGTATTGCTTCTTCTTCAATTTTTTGGAAGACTTTGAGTAGAATAGGAACCAAGTCTTCTTTGAATGTTTGATAGAATTCACTAGTATAACCGTCTGGGCCTGGACTTTTATTTTTGGGGAGGTTTTTAATAGTTTTTTCTATTTCCTCCCTGCTGATTGGTCTGTTTAGGCTTTCTGCTTCGTCATGACTCAGTCTAGGAAGGTTGTATTGTTCTAGGAATTTATCCATTTCTTCTAGATTGTTGTATTTGGTGGCATATAATTTTTCATAGTATTCTACAATAATTCTTTGTATATCTATGATGTCTGTGGTGATCTCTCCTCTTTCATTTTGGATTTTATTTATTTGAGTCCTGTGCCTTTTTTCCTTGGTGAGTCTTGCCAAGGGTTTGTCAATTTTGTTGACCTTTTCAAAGAACCAGCTCCTTGTTTTATTGATTTTTTCTATAGTTTTTCTGTTCTCTATTTCATTTATTTCTGCTCTGATTTTTATTATCTCCTTTCTTCGGCTGGTTTTGGATTGTCTTTGTTCTTCTTTTTCTAGTTCCTTAGGTGTGAAGTTAAGTGGTTTACTTCGGCTCTCTCTTGTTTGTTCATATAGGCCTGAAGTGATATGAACTTTCCTCTTATTACTGCTTTTGCTGCATCCCAGAGATTCTGATATGTCGTATTTTCATTTTCATTTGTCTGTATGTATCTTTTGATCTCTGCGCTTATTTCTTCTTTGACCCATTCATTTTTTAGAAGTATGTTGTTTAGTTTCCACATTTTTGTGGGTTTTTCCCCCTCTTTTTTGCAGTTGAATTCTAGTTTCAAGGCTTTATGATCAGAAAATATGCTTGGTACAATTTCAATTTTTCTAAATTTGCTGATATTGTCTTTGTGGCCCAACATATGGTCAATTCTTGAGAATGTTCCATGTACACTAGAGAAAAATGTATACTCTGTCGCTTTGGGATGAAATGTCCTGTAGATGTCTATCATATCCAGGTGTTCTAGTATTTCGTTCAAGGCCACTATATCTTTATTGATTCTCTGTTTGGATGACCGATCTAGAGCCGTCAGCGGAGTATTGAGGTCTCCAAGTATAATTGTATTTTTGTTAGTTTTTGTTTTAAGGTCAATAAGTAGCTGTCTTATATATTTTGGTGCTCCTTGGTTTGGTGCATATATATTAAGGATTGTTATGTCTTCTTGATTCAGTGTCCCCTTAATCATTATGAAGTGACCATTTTTGTCTCTGAGTACTTTTTCTGTCTTGTAGTCAGCATTATCAGATATGAGTATTGCTACACCTGCTTTTTTTTGGGTGTTGTTTGCTTGGAGTATTGTTTTCCAGCCTTTCACTTTGAATTTGTTTTTATCCTTGTTGCTTAGATGTGTTTCTTGTAGGCAGCATATAGTTGGATTTTCTTTTTTAATCCATTCTGCTACTCTGTGTCTTTTTATTGGTAAGTTTAATCCATTTACATTTAGTGTAATTATTGACACTTGTGGGTTCCCTACTGCCATTTTATAAATTGCTTTCTGTTAGTTTTGTATCTAGTTTGATTCTTCTCTTTTGTTTTTCTATCATTTGTTTCTGTTTGTTTGTGTTCCATACTTCTTTCCTCTGTTGCTACCTTTTTTAAGTCATGTGTTTTTGTGGTGGTTTTTTCTAGGGTGGTTACCATTAAGTAATGAAAAGGGTACCTACCATATTCATTGTAGTACCCTATCTTATAAGTATTTCTGCACTTCATCGTCCTTTGCTACTGTTAATCTGCATTCTCTCCCCCCCTTTTTTTTTTCCTTTGTTGTCACAGTTTAATTTTGGTTTTATTGTGTTCTTGGTGTAGCTGTTACTTGTGGTGTTGTTTTCTTTTGTTCTTTGAATCTGGTTGGAAAACCCCCTTTAGTATTTCCTGGAGTGGGGGCTTTCTCGTGATAAATTCTCTCATCTTTTCTGTATTTGTGAATGTTTTTATATCTCCTTCATACTTGAAGGATAGCTTTGATGGGTATAGTATTCTTGGCTGAAAGTTCCTCTCTTTCAGGGCTTTAAATATTGGGGTCCACACTCTTCTAGCTTGTAGAGTTTCTGCTGAGAAATATGATGATAATCTAATAGGCCTTCCTTTATATGTTGTACTCTTCTTTTCCCTGGCTGCCTTGAGAATTTTTTCTTTGTCATTGGTTTGTGTCATCTTTATTATGATGTGCCTTGGAGTGGGTTTGTTGGGGTTAAGAAAACTCGGTGTTCTGTTTGCTTCTTGAATTTGAGGCTTTAGTTATTTCCACAGGCTTGGGAAGTTCTCGTCTATTATTTGTTTGAGTATATTCTCCATTCCATTTTCTTTCTCTTCTCCCTCTGATATACCTATTATTCTTATGTTATTCTTTCTGATGGAGTCAGATAATTCCTGTAGGGCTTTCTCATTTTTTATTATTTTTGAGTCTCTTTCTTCTTCTCTCTGTTGTGCCTCAAGTTGTTTGTCTTCTATTTCACTAATCCTATCTTCAATCTGGGTTGTTCTGCTAGCTAAGCTTGTTACCTCGTTTTTCAGCTCGTGAATTGAGTTTTTCATTTCTGTTTGATTTGTTTTTATAGTTTCAATTTCCTTGGTAATATATTCTTTGTGTTCATTGAGTTGTTTTCTGATCTCCCTATATTGCCTTTCTGTGTTTTCTTGTATATCTCTGAGTATTTTTAAGATTTCTATTTTAAATTCTCTGTCATTTAGCTCCAAGTCTTCCAATATGTTAAGTCTTTTCTCCATAGATTTTTCCACATCTATTTGTGTTACCTCTCTTTCTTTTGTATCCATAATATTCGATTTCCTCTTTCTTATTGGCATCTGAGGGTGGTCTTGTTGATAGCACTAATTAGAATTAATAAAGAGTAAAAAGTAAAAAACAAAAAAACAAAAAAACAAAAAAAAAACCAAAAAAAAAATCAAAGGGAAAAACACCCCACAAAAAAAAGCAGTAATAATTTATTATTTCCCCCTTTTTTTTTTCTTTGTTCTCCTTCCCTCCTCTCCCCTCCTCAGGGAAATATCGTGCCTATAATGGAGGGCCTGGTTTGCGGTGAAGAGTTCAAGGGGGCAAAAAATAAATAAATAAATAAATAAAATAAAAAAATAAAAAAAAAATTTAAAAAAAAAAAAAAGGAAGAAAATCTTAGACAAGCATAAGTTGATCTGCCTGCGGGTGACGGTCAACCAAGAGATATAATGAGAGGGACAAGAGGGAACCAGAAAAAAGGACAAAAAAAGGAATAATCAAGAAGAAAAAATAAAAATAATAAGTAAAAATACGTTGTATTAAGTGGAGCAAAGACCAAATACAATGGAGACCTTGGGTTGGGAGGACCCAAAATGCCACAAAAACAAACCAACCAGAAAAAAACAAAAACAAAACCGAAAAAGAAAAACAAAGCCAAAAAAAACCTTGAGTCCCAAATTAACTAATTTGTTCGTGATTGAGGATTAAATGGGAGGAAAGTAAAACGAGAAACGAAAAAACGAATAGAAAGGAAAAAATAAGAAAAAGAGAAAAACGAAGGAAGAAATAAAAAAGGAAGAGAAAAAAACAAAATAAGGCAAAAAAAAAACAAAAGAGGAGAGAGTGAGAATTAAGTGTCCTGGAGTATAACCCCAAAGGAGCGTGAGGATGAAGAAGAGAAATAAAATGTAACACTTATGGGTAGTGTAGTTCAAGAAAAGGGAAGCATAATATGGGCAGAGAATAGAAGGACTGAGGTGGAGGAAATAAAGGCAATAAGATAGAAGGAACAAACAACAACAAAAAAAAAAACAAAAAAAAAACAAACAAACAGTGGAACAAGCTGCAAAGTCTGTGGATTTTTCCTGATTTTGAGATGTCAACCTCTTCCTCCTTCTCCTCTCTCCCTCTTCCCGGTCGGCGACTCTGCACCCCAGGCCCTGCCCCTGCGCCACACCCAGGCAGGGACTTTCAGTTGATGGGGTTCTACGGCAATGTCACACAATTGGCTTTAGTCTTGTTGGTAGTCAAGGCCTGCCGGCGTCTGCAGGGTCTAACGACGAGAGAGTTCGCCTTCGTGGATTCTCTCTCCCAGTCCCCCCCTACCGAACCAGCAGCCTGGCGATCCAGCCACAAGGCTGCCACTGCTTCTGCCTGGGGAGTAAGAGGCTCAAAGAGCTGGGAAATCCCCACTCTATCCCCACTCAGTGCTAGGCTCTGGGAAGGCCTCTGACAGTCAGGGCCTCCAGTGTAATCAGGCGGGGGTGGGAGTCAATTGTTGTCAAGGTGATTGTTCAGCGCCTAGCATTCCGTTGGACCTCTCTACCCAGGCTTTCCACACTTTGTAGCCTGTTTCGGCTGGTAAGAAGAGGCACTAGTCTCTGCTTGCGACTAGTGTGGTATAGATCTTATTATCTGCCAAGTCCTTCTTGTTAGCGTTTATCCCTGAATATGGAGGCTCTATCAATCAGAAGTTGCCCCTGCCCCTTTAGCGAGAGGCACCAAAAAATATCACGCCTCTTGTCTTGGGTCGGTGAACTGAGAGAGATCTTATCAATTAGAACCGAGGGTGCGCAGATTTCACGGGTTAAGTTAATTTTAGTAATTGGGTCGCAGCTGTGCTCCCGAAGGTATTTCAGGCAGCCTGCGCGCGCCCCTCCCCCAACGCTTGATTGTTAGCTTGAATGGCTGGGTGAGGTGCCCCGCCCGTGGAGAGAATCTCCCAAGTAGGGAATACCGCCCTGGGGCCTCTCCAGCTCCCCGTGCGCTGGCCGCTGGGAATGTTAGCGGTGCTCGGTCTGCAATGCTCGGTCTGCAACCAGACCGGGAGCGCGCCAGCGGCTGCTTGCCGATCGCTCTGCAACCAACCCGGGCGCTGCTCGCGGCGGCTGGCGGCGGCGGCTGGCGGCGGTGGCCAGCGGCGGCGGCGGCGGTGGCGGCGGCTTCTGAGTGCGGGATGACTTACCACAGGCGCACTTTCTCGCGGCTTGAATGAACGTCCCTGCGGTAGCTTCCTCCACACCCTTGTCTCTCAGATTCGAGTGATAACAGTCCTTTTGCTTTCAGTTTGCTCCGAAGATAAATTTTCCTGTTTCTAGTTGATAAATTTGTTGTGATTTTGGGGAGATCTGTCGGACACGCTGCTCACGGCGCCATTTCCGTGACGTCACTCCGACTCCTTTCTCATATATGCCTTGACCAGGGGGCTAAAGCTAGTTCAGTGACCACTTGCTCACGCCAGCGACCTTGGGCTCAAGATGGTGAGCTTTGTTCAAACCACAGGAGCCCTCGCTCAAGCCGGTGACCTTGGGATCTCAAACTTGGGTCCTGCGCATTGCAGTTATATACTTTAACCACTGCTTCATTGCCTGTTCAGGCTGTGAATATTTTTTTCTTTTTACTTTCTCTGGAATTTATTTAGTATCCTGTTTCTTAGTATGGATGGAAAGGTGGTGTATTTTAAGGTTTTCTTGCCCTAAAATATATTCCTCACTACATTTTTTCATAGGTTTTCTTATGTATTTTTTAATTTCCATTAATTGTAAAGTATTTTGTAACTGGAATTGTGATTTCAAGGGGAGGGTTTTTTAGGAGTGAATTTCCTTACCTTCAAAAAAAGGATTTTTTTGTTAATTTCTATTACTCCTTACTATATTATGTGTAATGACAACAGAAAACATGCTTTATATCATTTTTTACATTAGAGATAGTTGAAACTTGCTTGAAAGAACATACAAAAAGATCTGTGGAAAATGTTTTCCAAGTGTGCTTCCCTGCTGCCACCTTGTGTGCTCCTTGGGAATAACAGCTCAGAGCAGATCACCTGGAAAAATACAGCAGTTGGGTGTTGTGCGTTATCTATCAATGTTGAATCCAAGGCTATCCAGAAGATACTTTTATAACTTGTAAATATAAAAGAGTTCTAGTTACTGTTTGCTACCTGTTTCAATGTTAACTGTAATGAAAGCAAGAGATATACTTGATATCATTTCAATCCTCTGAAGTTGACTGGAAATTGCTCCATACCACATACAGTAATGGTCTCTGTTACATGTGCTTCTCTGCTGCCACCTCGTTTGCATCTTGGGAATCACGGTTCAATACAAGTCTAAAGGAAAGTTTTGGTATATAAGATTGTCTACAACCATTCATTCCAATTAACTGGTTCTGTGAAGTTTTTATGTATCCTTAGTGGTTTGTTTTTTGGGAATCTACCATTTCATTTTGTTTTTCTTCTTTTCTTTTAGCCATGCTTTCATAAAGGCTTTGAAAGTCCCCATCATATACCAGGCACTCTGCTCAGAAATCATTTCGCTGCACTCAATAACTTCCCAATATACTATTTTTACATCTGTATTATTAACTACTGTCATTTAAATCTACTAAATGTATTCTAAAATATGATGTGCTTTGATTTGACATGTATATTGAATTTAAACAGATTTTATTATATAAATGGTATTCTAATTGCAGAAGTGCAAAAAATTGAAAGGAAAACAAAATAATAGAATTTTCATACATAGATATCAGCTGTTAACTTTATGCCATTTTCTCTTTATATTCTTTGTGTACCAATTATATTTCCCTATGTATATGTACTCATGTACATTTGGTGCATGTGCTTAAAGTGTGCTTAGATGTGCATTGCACATAAGCATACCTCTCTGTTTCAATAGTGTCTGTCCTTTGTGGATATCTGTGTATGTATGCAAAGTACTATTCACTTTTTCAGTAAAAACTTACTGTATTTTTTATATGCCAGACACTGTGCTCAACACTGGTTTCCTATAGTGAATGAGACAGACTCACTTTCTGTCTTTATGCATATTACCCTGTCATGGAGTAGACAGAGGAAGGAAAAATATACATAAAAAAATTAAAGTTGTGACAAACACTGGATTTGGTAGTGCAATACCTATGGTCCCAGTTGTGATTGATCGTGGCATGGTTAAGTATATCAGTTTGTCAGAAGGCAGAGCTGAGACATAAGTCTCAGTTCTTCAGGAATGCATGATCTCAGCTATAAAACTGAGAAAATTTACAAGTAATGCAACAAATATCCTGGGAGGTGTTCAGTGACTTAAAGAACCTAACTTGTAAGTGGATTGAAAGGCTGTGTATTTTAAGGTTTTCTTGCCCTAAAATATATTCATCACTACCTTTTTCCATAGTTTTCCTTATGTACTTTTTATTTCCATTAATTTTAAGGTATTTTGCAACTGGAATTGTAGTTTTGAGGGAGGCGTTATTTAGGAGTGAATTTCCGTACCTTCAAAAAAAAGATTTTTAGTTAATTTCTATTACTGTTTACTATATTAAGTGTAATGACAACAAGAAACATGCTTTATATCATTTCTAAGGTTAGAGGTAGTTGAAACTTGCTTGAAAGAACATACAGGATAATCTGTGGTAAATGTTTTCCAAGTGCGGTTCCTTGATGCCACCTCGTGTGCACCTTTTGAATAACAGCTCAGATAAATTTCCTGGAAAAATGCATCAGTTGGGTGTTGTACGTTATCTATCAATGTTGAAACGAAGGCTATCTAAAAGGAGCTTTTATAACTTGTAAATATAAGGAATTTCTAGTTACTGCATTCTACTTCTTTCAATGTTAATTGCAGTTATAGGAAGAGATATACTTGTTATCATTTCAATCCTCTGAATTTGGCTGGAACATGCTCCATGGCACATATACTAATGTTCTCTGTTACATGAGCTTCTCTGCTGCCAACTCGTGTATATCTTGGAAATCATGCCTCAGTAAAGGTCTAAAGGAATAGTTTGGTAGAGAGCATTGCTATAAACTTTGATTCCAATTTGCTATTTCTGTCAAGTTTTTGTGTATCCTTAGTGGTTTTTTTTCTGAAAATCTCTCAGTTCATCTTGTTTTTCTTCTTTCCTTCCAAACATGATTTCATAAAGCCTTTGAAAGTTCCCAACTGATACCAGGCACTGTGCTAGAAACTCATGTCCCTGCACTCAATGACTTCCCATTCTACTCTTTTAACTTCTGTCTTTTGAACTTCTTTTATATAAATCTACTTCCTGTATTGTAAAATAGCATTTGCTTTGATTTGACGAGTATGTTGAATTTTAACAGCTATTTATTATAAAAAAAGGTATTCTTATTGCAGAAGTGCAAGAAAAAAGATCTCAAAAACAACAACAAAAATTTTCATAGACATATGTGTACTGTTAATATTAGGACATTTTCTTTTATATTCCTTGTGTAGCTATTATATTTCTCTATGTATATATACTCAGGTACATTGGGTGTGTGTATATCTCTGTGCATAGATGTGCATTGCACCTGAGCATATCTCTCTGTGTCCACAGTGTATGTCATTTGTGGATATCTGTGTATGTATGCAAATGACTATTTGTTCATTCCTTTAGGAAATGCTTATTGTATTTCTATTCTGTGCCAGGGACGGTGCTTGACACTGGTTGCCTATCGTGAATGAGACAGTCTCACTTTCTGTCTTTATGAATACCACATTGTCAAGTGGTAGACAGAAAGAGAACAATATACATAAATAAAATTATTGTAAGTTTAACAAGCACTGAATTTTTTAGTGCAATATCTTTGGTGTCAGTTATGATTTATTGTGGCCAGGTTCAGTATATCAGTTCCTCAGAAGGCAGAGCTGAGACATAAGTCTCAGTTTTTCAGCAATGCGTGTTCTCAGGTGTAAAACGGAGAAAATATAGAAGTTATGAAACAAAGACCCTGGGAGTTGTTCTGTGAGCAAAAAAACCTATCTTGTATATGGTGACCAATGTTCAGTTAAATTAATGATGTCCAAAACTTAGGAGGTCTCTCAGTCTGGACTGCTGCCATGGCACAAGAGAAAGTGCATGTTCGGAGAGGGGTCACTTTGTGCTAAACAATTAGAAGTAGTGATTATGCCCCTCAATTTTAAGAGCAAAGAAAACTCTTCTGGTGTTTTCATTACAGCAGACTAGATTATCATTTTATTTTTTAATTACCTCTGGTTTTCTCTTGAAAATTTTTCCCCAAAGTCAATGGCTTGCTCTCAGCAGAGAGCTCAGTAGTTAAAGCATTACACCCATATGCTAATGTCATAGGTTTGCTCCTGTGTCAAGGCACATACAGAAACAGATTGATGTTTCTGACTGTCTGTCTATCTTTTCCCCCCTTTATCCTTCCTCTAATATGAATAATTAAATAAAAGATAAAATTAAAATGGCTTTTTTGTTCTAGTTGCAGCTTAAATTGCATGAAAAAATGAATTATGTATTTCAAAATCTCATCCCAAGAGAAAATAAATGGGGCCCTGGCCGGTTGGCTCAGCGGTAGAGCGTCGGCCTAGCGTGCAGAGGACCCGGGTTCGATTCCCGGCCAGGGCACACAGGAGAAGCGCCCATTTGCTTCTCCACCCCTCCGCTGCGCTGCTTTCCTCTCTGTCTCTCTCTTCACCTCCCGCAGCCAAGGCTCCATTGGAGCAAAGATGGCCCGGGCGCTGGGGATGGCTCCTTGGCCTCTGCCTCAGGCGCTAGAGTGGCTCTGGTCGCAATATGGCGATGCCCAGGATGGGCAGAGCATCGCCCCCTCGTGGGCAGAGCATCGCCCCTGGTGGGCGTGCCGGGTGGATCCAGGTCGGGCGCATGCGGGAGTCTGTCTGACTGTCTCTTCCCGTTTCCAGCTTCAGAAATGAAAAAAAAAAAAAAAGAAAATAAATGGTAACTTTGTAAAGTACTATATTTTCCCATGTATAAGAAGCCTCCCTATATAAGACGCACCTTATTGTGAAGGCTCAAAGTTTGAGTAAATGATAACAAATGCGAGTAAATGAGAAATGCAAGGAAAAAATACTACAACCATTGTATAAGACGCACCCAGTTTTCTAACCCCATATTTTTCAAAAAAGATGAGTCTTATACATTGGGAAATATGGTATATACCCTCTGAATGTCTCAGTGAACATTTCCTTTGTTCTTTATTTCTTTTTTTTTTTTTACAGAGACAGGGAGTGAGTCAGAGAGATGGATAGATAGGTACAGACAGACAGAAATGGAGAGTTTTTATTATGTGCCAGGCCACAGATCGATCATCAGTGTTTCGTTGTGACCCCTTATGTGTTCATTGACTCCTGTCTCATATGTGCTTTGACCAGGGGGCTGCAGCTCATAGAGTGACCGCTTGCTTGAGCCAGCTACCTTGGGCTCAATCTGGTGAGCTTTGCTCAAACGACATGAGCCCATGCTCAAGCTGGAGCCCATGGGATCTCACCTGGGTCCTCCGCATTCCAGTCAATTGCTCTAACCAATGCGCCATCGCCTGCTCAGGCTGTGAATATTTTTTTCTTTTACTTTCTTGGAATTTTATGTAGTATCCTGGTTCTTAGTATGGGTGGAATGGCTGTATATTTTATGGTTTCTTGCCCTAAAATATATTCATCACTACATTATTCCATAGGTTTCCTTATGTAGTTTTTATTTCCATTAATTTTAAGGTATTTCCAACTTTAATTGTGATTTTGAGTGGAAAGGGGTTATTTAGGAGTGAATTTCCTTACGTTCAAAAAAAAATTTTTACTTAATTTCTATTACTTTTTAATATATTAAGTGTAATGACAACAAGAAACATGCTTTATATCATTTCTAAGGTTAGAGGTAGTTAAAACTTGCTTGAAAAAACATACAGGATTATCTGTGGTAAATATTTTCCAGATGCGCTTCCCTGCTGCCACCTCATGTCCACCTTGGAAATCATAGCTTAGATCAGTTCACCTGGAAAAATACATCAGTTCGGTGTTGTGCGTTATCCCTCAATGTTGAATTCAAGGCTATCTAAAAGAAAGTTTTATAACTTGTAAATATAAAAAATTTCTAGTTACTGCTTGCTACTTTTTTCAACGTTAATTGTAGTGAAAGCAAAAGATATAGTGGGTATCATTTCAATCCTCTGATGTTGGCAGGAACTTGCTCCATAGCACATACAATAATGGTCTCTGTTACATGTGCTTCTCTGCTGCCACCTCGTGATCATCTTGGAAATCAAGCCTCAGTACACATTCAAAAGAATAGTTTGGTAGAAATAACTTTTTAAAAACATTGATTCTAATTTGTTGTTTCTGTAAAGGTTTTGTGTATCCTTAGTGGTTTTTTTCCTGAAAATTTTCCGGATCATCTTGTTTATCTTCTTTCCCTCCAGCCATGCTATCATAAAACTTTTGAAAGTTCCCATCATATGCCAGGCACTGTGCTAGGAACTCACGTCCCTGAACTCAATGACTTCCCATTCTACTCTATTAACTTCTGTCTTTTGAACTTCTTTTATATAAAACAACTTTGTGTATTGTAAAATAAGATGTGCTTAGGCTTGAGAAGTATGTTGAAATTTAACAGCTTTTTTATTATAAAAAAAAGTATTCTTATTGCAGAAGTGCAAGAAAAATGATCTCAAAAACAACACCAACAATTTTTCATACAGATATATCAATTGTTAATATTAGGATATTTTCTTTCCATATTCTTTATGTACCTATTATATATCTGTATGTGTATATACTCAGGTACATTGGGTGTGTGTACATCTGTGTGCATAGATGTGCATTGCATATGAGCATATTTCTCTGTGTCTACAGTGCCTGTCATTTGTGGATATCTGTGTATGTATGCAAATGACTATTTGTTCATTTATTCAGAAAACACTTATTTTATTTCTATTATGTGCCAGGCACTGTGCTCAACACTGGTTGCCTATCGTGAATGAGAAAGACTAACTTTCTGTCTTTATGAATATGACACTATCTTGGGGTACACAGAAAGAGAACAATATACATAAAAAAATTATCGTAAGTTTAACAAGCACTGAATTTGGTAGTGTAATATCTTTGGTGTCAGTTATGATTTATTGTGGCAAGCTTCAGTATATCAGTTTCTCAGAAGGCAGAGCTGAGACATAAGTCTCGGTTTTTCAGCAATGCTTGTTCTCAGGTATAAAATGGAGAAAATATAGAAGTTATGAAACAAACCCTGGGAGGTGTTCTGTGAGCAAAGAACCTAGCTTGTATGTTATGAGCAATGCTCAGTTAAAATAATGGTGTCCAAAATTATAAGGTTTCTCAGTCTGCAGTGCTTCCACAGCACAAGAGAAAGTGCATGTTAGGAAAAGTGTCACGTTGTGCTAAACAATTAGAATTACTGATTATGCCCTTGAATTTCAAGAGCAAAGAAATGTCTTCTGGTGTTGTTACGACAGCTGACTAGATTATCATTTTATTTTTAAATTACCTCTGATTTTCTCTAGTAAATTTTTTCCCCAAAGACAATGGCTAGCTCTCACCAGAGAGCTCAGTTGTTAAAACATCACCCCCATACACTAATGTCATAGTTATGCTCCTGGGTCAAGGCACATACAAAAACAGATTGATGTTTATGACTGTCTGTCTGTGTTTTCCCCCCTTTATCCTGCCTCTAACATGAATAAATGAATAAAACAATGAAAATGGCTGTTTTGTCTTTGTATTTGCAGCTTAATTTGCATAGAAGAAAGAATTATGTTTATCAAACTCTCACCCCTGGAGGAAAAAATGGTAACTTTGTAAAGTATCATATTTCTTCATGAATAAAAAGCCTCCCTGTATAAGACGCACATTACTTTGGGGGCTCAAAGTTTGCATAAATGATAACAAATGCGAAAAAATGAGAAATGCAAGAAAAAAATACTACAATCACTGTATAAGACGCACCCAGTTTTCTAACCCCACATTTTTCAAAAAAGATGAGTCTTATTCATGGGAAAATATGGTATACACCCTCCAAATGTTTCTGTGAACATTTCTTTTTTCCTTTTTTTTATTACAGAGAAAGGGAGAGAGTCAGAGAGAGGGAGAGATAGGGACAGACAGACCAAAATGGAGAGAGTTTTTATTATGTGCCAGGTCACAGATCAATCATCAGTTTTTTGTTGTGACCCCTTACTTGTTCATTGATTCCTGTCTCATATGTGCCTTGGCCAGGGGGCTACAGCTCATAAAGTGACCGCTTGCTCGAGCCAGTGATCTTGGGCTCAAGCTGGTGAGCTTTTCTCAGATGACTTGAGCCCACGCTCAAGCTGGCGCCCCTGGGATTTCAAACCTGGGTCCTATGCATTCCAGTCAATTGCTCTAACAACTGTGCCATCTCCTGCAAAGGCTGTGAACATTTTTTTTCTTTTACTTTCTTGGGATTTTATTTAGTATCCTGGTTCTTAGTATTATTGGAAAGGCTGTGTATTTTAAGGTTTTCTTGCCCTAAAATAGATTCATCCCTACATTTTTCCATAGGTTCCTTATGCAGATTTTATTTCCATTAATTTAAAAAAATTTTGCAACTTGAATTGTGATTTAGAGTGGAAAGGGTTTATTTAGGAGTGAATTACGTTACCTTCAAAAAAAAAGATTTTTAGTTAATTTATATTACTGTTTACTATATTAAGCGTGATGACAACAAGAAATGTTCTTTATCTTATTTCTAAGGTTAGAGGTAGGTGAAACTTGCATGAAAGTAAATACAGGATAATCTGTGGTAAATGTTTTCCAAGTGCGCTTTCCTGCTGTACCCTCATGTGCACCTTGGGGATAATAGCTAAGATCAGTTCACCCGAATAAATATATCCATTGAGTGTTGTGCGTTATCTATCAATGTTGAATCCAAGGCTACCTAAAAGAAATTTTTATAACTTGTAAATATAAGGAATATCTAGTTTCTTTTTGCTAATTCTTTCAAAGTTAATTGTAGTGAAAACAAGAAATATAATTGGTATCATTTCAATCCTCTGATGTTGGCTGGAACTTTCTCCATAGCTCATACAATAATGGACTCTGTTACATGTGCTTCTCTGCTGCCACCTGGTGTGTATCTTGGGA
The DNA here is from genome assembly GCF_036850995.1 of Saccopteryx leptura. NCBI lineage: Eukaryota > Metazoa > Chordata > Mammalia > Chiroptera > Emballonuridae > Saccopteryx > Saccopteryx leptura. Next base: position 127,835,171 of record NC_089506.1, read on the forward strand.
ATCAAGCCTCAGTACAATTCCAAAGGAATAGTTTGGTACAGAGCATTTTCTATAAATGTTGATTCCAATTTGCCATTTCTGTAAGTTTTTGTGTATCCTTAGTGGTTTTTTTCCTGAAAATTTCTCGGGTCATCTTGTTTTTCTTTTTTTCTTCCAGGCATGCTTTCATAAACCCTTTGAAAGTGCCCACCATATACCAGGCACTGTGCTAGGAACTCATGTCCCTAACTCAATGACTTCCCATTCTACTCTTTTAACTACTTTCTTTTGAAATGTTTTATATAAATCAATTTCGTGTATTGTAAAACATGATGTGCTTTGACTTGACAAATATGTTAAATTTTATTACCTATTTTAGTATAAAAAAGAATTCTTATTGCAGAAGTGCAAGAAAAATGATCTCAAAAACAACAACAACAAATTTTCATACAGATATATCTACTGTTAATATTAGGATATTTTCTTTCCATATTCTTTGTGTACCTATTATATTTCTGTATGTATATATACTCAGGTTCATTGGGTGTGTGTATATCTGTGTACATAGTTGTGCATTGCACATGAGCATATCTCTCTGTGTCCACAGTGTCTGTCATTTGTGGATATATGTGTATGTATGCAAATGACCATTCATTCAGGAAACACTTATTGTATTTCTGTTATGTGGCAGGCACTGTGCTCGACAGTGGTTCCTATCATACATGAGACAGACACAATTTCTGTCTTTCTGAATTTGATATTGTCGTGGCGTAGACAGAAAGAGAAAAATATACATAAATAAAATAATCATAAGTATAACAAGCACTGAATTTGGTAGTGCAATGTCTTTGTGGTCAGTAAAGATTTATTGTGGTGAGGTTTAGTATATCAGTTTCTCAGAAGGCAGAGCTGAGACATAAGTCTTCATTTTTTAGCAATGCATGTTCTCAGGTACAAAACTGAGAAAATATAGAAGTTATGAAACGAAGACCCTGGAAGATGTTCTGTGAGCAAAAGTACCTAGCTTGTATGTGGTGACCAAAGCTCAGTTAAATTAATGATGTCCAAAGCTTAGGAAGTCTCTCAATCTGGACTGCTGCCACGGAATAAGAAAAAGTGCATGTTAGAAAAAAGGTCACTGTGTGCTAAACAATTAGAAATAGTGATTATGCCACTGAATTTCAAGAGCAAAAAAAAAAAAAACGCTTCTGGTGTTGTCACCACAGCAGACTAGTTTATTATTTTATATTTAATTACGTCTGGTTTTCTCTAGTAAATATTTTACCCAAAAGACAATGGCTGGCTCTCACCAGAGAGCTCAATAGTTAAGTCATAACACCCATACGCTAATATCATAGGTTTGCTCCTGGGTCAAGGCACATACAGAAACAGATTGATGTTTCTGACTGTCTGTCTGTTTTGCCCCCCTTTATCCTGCCTCTAACATGAATAAATGAATAAAAGAGAAAAGAAAAATGGCTTTTTTGTTGTTGTATTTGCAGCTTAATTTGCATAGAAGAATGAATTATGTATTTCAAAATCTCACCCCAAGAGGAAATAAATGGTAAGTTTATAAAGTACCATATATCCCCATGTATAAGAAGCTTCCCTTTATAAGATGCACCTTATTTGGGGGGCTCAAAGTTTGAGTAAATGATAGCAAATGCGAATAAATGAGAAATGCAAGTAAAAAATTGTACAACCACTGTATAAGATGCACCCAGTTTTCTAACCCCACATTTTCCAAAAAAGATGAGTCTTATTCATGAGAAAATATGATATACACCCACCAAATGTCTCTGTGAACATTAATTTTTTACATTTTTTTCCATAGACAGAAAGAGAGTCAGAGAGAGGGATAGAAAAGGACAGAGAGAGAGAGAGAGAGAGTTCTTATTATGTGCCAGGTCACAAATCAATCATCAGTTTTCCGTTGTGACCCCTTACTTGTGCATTGACTCCTGTCTCATATGTGCCATGACCAGGGGACTATATCACATAGAGTGACTGCTTGCTCTAGACAGTGACTTGGGCTCAAGATGGTGAGTTCTGCTCAAACTACATGAGCTCACGCTCAAAATGGCACCCTTGGGATTTCAAACCTCAGTCCACCACATTCCAGTCAATTACTCTATCCACTGCACTATAGCCTGCTCACACTCTGAAAATTTTTTGTTTTACTTTCTCTGGATTTTATTAAGTATCCTTGTTCTTAGTATGGGTGGAAAGGCTCTGTGTTTTAAGGTTTTCTTGCCTTAAATATATTCATCACTCCATTTTTCTATAGTTTTCCTTATGTAGTTTTTATTTCCATTAATTTTAAGGTATTTTGCACCTTGAATTGTGATTTTGAGAAGAAAGAGATTTTTTAGGAGTTAATTTTCTTACCTTCAAAAAAGGTATTTTTAGTTAATTTGTATTTATGTTTACTATATTAAGTGTGAGGACAACAAGAAACATGCTTTATATCATTTCTAAGGTTAGAGGTAGTTGAAACTTGCTTGAAACAACATACAGGATTATCTGTAGTAAAATTTTTCCAAGTGCGATACCCTGCTGCCACCTTGTGTGCAACTTGGGAAAAACAGCTCAGATCAGTTCATCTGGATAAATACATCAGTTGGATGTTGTGCGTTTCCTATCAATGTTGACTCCAAGGCTATCTATAAGAGAGCTTTATAACTTGTAAATATAACGAATTTCTAGATACAAATACTACTTCTTTCAATGTTAATTGTCATGAAAGCAACAATTTTTCTTGGTATTATTTCAATTCTCTGATTTTGGCTGGAACATTCTCCATAACACATACAATAATGGTCTCTGTTACATGTGCTTTTCTGCTGCCACCTCGTGTGCATCTTGGGAATCAAGCCTCAGGACAGGTCCAAAAAAAGAGTTTGGTACAGAGCATTTTCTATAAACGTTGATTCCAATTTGCCGTTTCTGTAAAGGTTTTGTGTATCATTAGTGGTTTGTTTTCTGAAAATCTCTTGGTTTAACTTTTTTTCTTCTTTATTTCCAGCCATGCATTCATAAAACCTTTGGAGTTGCCCAACAAATCCGAGGCACTGTGCTAGAAACTCATGTCCGTGCACTCCATGACTTCCCATTCTAATCTTTTAAATTCTGTCTTTTGAACTTCTTTTACATAAATCAACTTCGTGTATTGTAAAATAGGATGTGCTTTGATTTGACAAGTATGTTGAATTTTAAGAGTTTTTTATTATAAAAAAAAAGTATTCTTATAGCAGAAGTGCAAGAAAATGATCTCAGAAACAAAAACAACAAATTTTCATACAGATATAACTCCTTTTAATATTAGGACATTTTTTTCCATATTCTTTGTGTATGTATTATATTTCTGTATGTATATATACTCAGGTACATTGGGTGTGTGTACATCTGTGTACATAAATGTGCATTGCACATGAACATATCTTCTGTGTCAACAGTTTCTTTGATTTGTGGATATTTGTGTACATATGCAAATGAACATCAGTTCATTCAGGAAACACTTATTGTATTTGATTAATTGCCAGGGACTGTGCTCGACACTGGTTGCCTATAGTGAATGAGACAGTCTCAATTTCTGTCTTTATAAATACTACACTGTAATGGGGTAGACAGAAAAAGAAAAATATAAATAAATAAAATAAACATAAATTTAACAAGCACTTAATTTGATAGTGCAATAACTTTGGTGTCAGTTATGATTCATTGTGGTGAGGTTCAGTATATCAGTTTCTCAAAAGGCAGAGCTGAGACATAAGTCTCGGTTTTTCAGCAATGCCTGTTCTCACGTAAAAAACAGAAAAAATATTGAGGTAATGAAAAAAAGACCCTGGGAGATGTTCTGTGAGCAAAAGAACCTAGCTTCAATGTAGTGACCAATGCTCAGTTAAATTAATGATGTCCAAAGCTGAGGAGGTCTCTCAGTCTGGATTGCTGGCATGGCACATGAGAAAGTGCATTTTAGAAAAGCGGTCACTTTGTGCTAAACAATTAGAAATTCTGATTATGCTGTTGAAATTCAAGACCAAATAAAAGTCTTCTGGTGTTGCACCACAACAGACTACATTATCATTTTATTTTTTAATTACCTCTGCTTTTCTCTAGTAAATTTATTTACCAAAAGACAGTGGCTTGCTCTCACCACAGAGCTCAGTATTTAAACCATCACACCCATTCTCTAATATCATAAGTTTGCTCCTGCGTCAAGGCACATACAAAAAGAGATTGATGTTTCTGACTCTCTTTTTGTCTTCCCCCCCCCTTTATCTTGCTTCTAACATGAATATATATATATAAAAGAAAAATGCGAATGACATTTTTGTTGTTGCTTTTGCAGCTAAAATTGCATAGAAGAATGAAATATGTACAACACAATCTCACCTCAAGAGGAAATAAATGGTAAGTTTGTAAAGTTCCATATTTCCCCATGTATAAGAATATTCCCTGTATAAGACGCACCTTATTTGGGGGGCTCAAAATTTGAGTAAATGATAGCTAATGCATATAAACTAGAAATGCAAGGAAAAATTCTACAACCACTGTATAAGACGCACCCAGTTTTCTAACCCGACATTTTTCAAAAAATATGAGTCTCATTCATGGTAAAATATGATATACACCCACAAAATGTCTCTGTGAACATTTCTTTTTTTCTTTTTTTTTCCCAGAGACAGGGAGAGAGTGAGAAAGAGGGATAGATAGGGACAGACAGACAGAGAGAGATTTCTTATTATGTGCCAGGTCACAGATCAATCATCAGTTTTTCGTTGTGACCCGTTATTTGTTCATTGACTCCTGTCTCATATGTGACTTGACCAGGGGGCTATATCTCATAGAGTGACCGCTTGCTCTAGACAGCGACCTTGGGCTCAAGATGGTGAGCTTTGCTCAAACCACATGAGCCTGCACTTTAGATAAAACGCTTGGGATCTCAAACCTGAGTCCACCACATTCCAGTCAACTGCTCTAACCACTTCACCATCGCCTTGTCACGCTGTGAATGTTTTTTCTTTTACTTTCTCTGGATTATATTTAGTATCCTGGTTGTTAGTACGGGTGGAAAGGCTGTGTGTTTTAAGGTTTTCTTGCCCTAAAATAGATTCATCACTACATTTTTCTATAGGTTTCATTATGTAGGTTTTATTTCCACTAATTTTAAGGTATTTTGCAACTTGAATTGTGATTTTGAGTGGAAAGAGATTATTTAGGAGTTAATTTCCTTTCCTTCAAAAAAGGGATTTTCAGTTAATTTGTATTACTGTTTACTATATTAAGTGTGAGGACAACAAGAAACATGCTTTATATCATTTCTAAGGTTAGAGGTAGTTGAAACTTGCTTGAAAGAACATACAGGATAATCTGTGGTAAATGTTTTCCAAGTGCGCTTTCCTACGGCCACCACGTGTGCACTTTGGGAATTACAGCTCAGATCAGTTCATCTGGATAAATACATCAGTTGGGTTTTGTGTGTCATCTATCAATGTTGAACCCCAAGCTATCTATAAGAAAGTTTTATAACTTGGAAATATAATGAATTTCTACTTACAGCTACTACTTATTTCAACGTTAATTGTCGTGAAAGCAAGAATTTTTCTTGGTATCATTTTAATTTTTTGATTTTGACTGGAACTTACTCCATAGCACATATAATAATGGTCTCTGTTACATGTGCTTCTCTTATGCCATCTCGTGTGCATCTTGGAAATCAAGCCTCAGTACAGGTCCAAAAAAATAGTTTGGTACAGAGCTTTATCTATAAATATTGATTCAAATTTGCCATTTCTGTAAAGGTTTTGTGTATCCTTAATGGTTTGTTTTCTGAAAATCTCTGGGTTCAACTTCTTCTTCTTCTTTACTTCCAGCCATGTTTTCATAAAGCCTTTGAAAGTACCCAACATATACCGAACACTGTTTTAGGAATTCATGTTTATGCACTCAATGACTTCCCATTCTACTCTTTTAACTTCTGACTTTTGAACTTCTTTTACGTAAATCAACTTCGAGTATTGTAAAATAGGATATGCTTTCATTTGACAACTATGTTGAATTTTAACAGCATTTTTATTATAAATATTTTTTATAGCAGAAGTGCAAAAGAATGATCTCAAAAACAACAACAACAAATTTTCATACAGATATATCTACTGTTAATATAGGACATTTTCTTTCCATATTCTTTGTGTACGTATTATATTCCTGTATGTATATATACTCAGGTTCACTGAGTGTGTGTACATCTGTGTGCATAAATGCGCATTGCACATAAGCATATCTCTCTGTGTCAACAGTGTCTGTCATTTGTGGATATCTGTGTAAATATGCAAATTACTATTTATTCGTTCATGCAGGAAACACTTATTGTAACTGATTAATTGCCAGGGACTGTGCTCGACACTGGTTGTCTGTAGTGAATGAGACAGTCACGCTTTCATTCTTTATAAATACTACACTGTATTGGGGTAGACAGAAAGAGAAAAATATACATAAATAAAATACACATAAGTTTAACAAGCACTTAACTTTGTAGTTCAATATCTTCGGTGTCAGTTATGATTGATTGTGTTGAGGTTCAGTATATCAGTTTCTCAGAAGGCAGAGCTGAGACATAAGTCTCAGTTTTTCAGCAATGCGTGTTCTCAGGTATAAAACAAAGAAAATATAGAAGTAATTAAAGAAAGACCCTGGAGTTGTAATGTGAGCCAAAGGACCTAGATTCTATATAGTGACCAATGCTCAGTTAAATTAATGATATTTAAAGCTTAGGTGGTCTCTCAGTCTGGATTGCTGCCACAGACAAGAGAAAGTGCATGTTAGGAAAAAGGTCACTTTGTGCTAAACAATTAGAAATACTAATTATGCCGTTGAAATTCAAGAGCAAATAAAAGTCTTCTGGTGCTGGCAGCACAACAGACTAGATTATCATTTTAATTTTAATTACCTCTGGTTTTCTCTAGTAAATTTATTCACCAAAAGACAATGGCTTGCTCTTACCAGAGGGCTCAGTAGTTAAAGCATCTCACGCATACACAAATATCATAGGTTTGTTCCTGTGTCAAGGAACATACAAAACAGATTGATGTTTCTGACTGTCTGTCTTACTTTTCCCTCCTTTATCCTGTATCTAACATGAAAAAAATATATACAAGAAAAAATGAGAATGGCTTTTTTTTGTTGTTTTTGCACCTTAAATTGCAAAGAAGAATGAATTATGTTTTACAAAATCTCACCCCAAGGGGAAATAAATGGTATGGTTGTAAAGTACCATATTTCCCCATGTATAAGAAGCGTCCCTGTATAAGACGCACCATATTTGGGGGGCTCAAAATTTGAGTAAATGATAGCAAAAGTGAATAAACAAGAAATGCAAGTAAAAAATACTACTACCACTATATAAGAAGAACCCAGTTTTCTAACCACACATTTTTCAAAAAGGTGAGTCTTATTCATGGGAAAATATGATATACACAACCAAATTTCTCTGTGAACATTTCTTTCTTTCTTTTTTTTTTCCAGAGACAGAGAGAGAGTCAGAGAGAGAGATAGATAGGGACAGACAGACAGAGAGAGAGTTCTTATTTTGTGCCAGGTCACAGATCAATCATCAGTTTTTCGTTGTAACCCCTTACTTCTTCATTGACTCCTGTCTCTTATGTGCCTTGACCTGGGGGCTATATCTCATAGAGTGACTGCTTGCTCTAGACAGCGATTTTGGGCTCAAGATGGTAAGCTTTGCTCAAACCACATGAGCCCACACTCAAGATGGCACCCTGGGGATCTCAAACCTGAGTCCACCACATTACAGTCAATTGCTCTAACCACTGCACCATAGCCTGCTCACGGTGTGAACATTTTTTCTTTTACTTTCTCTGGATTTTATTTAGTATCCTGGTTCTTAGTACAGGTGGAAAGGCTTTGCATTTTAAAGTTTTCATGCCATAAAATAGATTCATCACTACATTTTTCCATAGGTTTCCTCATGTTGTTTTTATTTCTATTAATTTTAAGGTATTTTGCAACTTGAATTGTGATTTTGATCGGAAAGAGGACATTTAGGAGTAAATTTCCTTACCTTCAAAAAAGGGATTTTTAGTTAATTTGTATTACTGCTTACTCTACTAAGTGTGAGGACAACAAGAAACATGCTTTATATCATTTCTAAGGTTAGAGGTAGTTGAAACTTGCTTGAAAGAACATACAGGATTATCTGTGGTAAATGTTTCCAAGTGCGCTTCCCTGCTGCCACCTCGTGTGCACCTTGGGAATAACAGCTCAGAGCAGTTCGTCTGGATAAATACATCAGTTGTGTGTTGTGCATTATCTATCAATGTTGAATCCAAGGCTATCTATAAGAAAGTTTTATAACTTGTAAATATAACGAATTTCTAGTTACAGTTACTACTTCTTTCAACGTTAATTGTCATGAAAGCAAGAATTATTCTTGGTATTATTTCAATCCTCTGATTTTGGCTGGAACTTGCTCCTTAGCACATACAATAATGGTCTCTCTTACATGTGCTTCTCTGCTGCCACCTTGTGTGCATCTTCGGAATCAAGTCTCAGAACAGGGCCAAAAGAATAATTTGGTACAGAGCATTTTCTATAAACGTTTATTCCAATTTGCAGTTTCTGTAAAGGTTTTGTGTATCCTTAGTGGTTTGTTTTCTGAAAACCCCTAGGCTCAACTTATTTTTTTCTTTACTTCCAGCCATGCTTTCATAAAAGCTATGAAAGTGCCCATTATATATCAGGCACTGTGCTAGGAACTCATGTTTATGCACTCAATGACTTTCCATTCTACTATTTTAACTTCCGTCTTTTGAACTTCTTTACATAAATCAACTTCGTGTATTTTAAAATAGGATGTGCTTTGATTAGACAAGTATGTTAAACTTTAACAGCTTTTTTATTATAAAAAAGTTTTCTTACAGCAGAAGTGTGAAAAAAATGATCTCAAAAACAACAATAACTAATTTTCATACAGATATATCTACTGTTAATATTAGGACATTTTCTTTCCATATTCTTTGTGTATGTATTATATTTCTGTATGTATATATACTCAGGTACATTGGGTGTGTGTACATCTGTGTGCATAAATGTGCATTGCACATGAGCATATCTCTCTGTGTCAACAGTGTCTGTCATTTGTGGAAATCTGTGTACATATGCAAATGACTATTTATTTGTTCATTCAGGAAACACTTATTACATTTGATTTATTGCCAGAGAATGTGCTCGACACTCATTGCCTATAGTGAATGAGACAGTCTCACTTTCTGGCTTTTAAATACTACACTGTAATGGGGTAGACAGAAACAGAAAAATATACATAAATAAAATAAACATAAGTTTATCAAGCACTTAATTTGATAGTGCAATATCTTTGGTGTCAGTTATGATTTATACTGGGGAGGTTCAGTATATCAGTTTCTCGGAAGGCAGAGCTGAGACATAAGTCTCGGTTTTTCAGCAATGCGTGTTCTCAGGTATAAAATGGAGAAAATATAGAAGTAGTGAACAAATGCCCTGGGAGGTGTTCTGTTAGCCAAAGAACCTAGCATCTTTGTAATGACCAAAGCTCAGTTAAATTAATGATGTCCAAAGCTTAGGAGGTTTCTCAGTCTGGATTGCTGCCACGGCACAAGAGAAAGTGCATAATTGCACAGGGGTCACATTGTGCTAAACAATTAGAAATACTGATTATGCCCTTGAATTTCAAGAGCAAATAAAATTCTTCTGGTGTTGGCACCACAACACACTAGATTATCGTTTTATATTTTAATTACTTGTGGTTTTCTCTAGTAAATTTTTTCACGAAATACAAAGGTTTGCTCTCACCAGAGAGCTCAGTACTTAAAGCATCACACCCATATGCTAATATCATAGGTTTGCTCCTGCGTCATGGCACATACAAAAACAGATTGATGTTTCTGACTCTCTGTCTTTTCTCTCTTTATCCCACATCTAACATGAATAAATATATAAAAGAAAGAATGAGCATGGCTTTTTTGTTGTTTTTGCAGCTTAAATTGCATAGAAGAATGACTTATGTTTTACAAAATCTCACCCCAAGAGGAAATAAATGGTAAGGTTATAATGTACCATATTTCCCCATGTATAAGAACCTTCCCTGTATAAGACACACCTTATTTGTGGACCTCAAAGTTTGAGTAAATGATACCAAATGCGAATAAATGAGAAATGCAAGTTAAAAATTCTACAACCACTGTATAAGACGCACCCATTTTTCTAACCACACATTTTTCAAAAAAGATGAATCTCATTCATGCGAAAATATGATATACACCCAACAAATGTATCTGTGAACATTTCTTTTTTTCTTTTTATTCTTAGAGATAGTGAGAGTGTCAGAGAGAGGGATCGATAGGGACAGACAGACAGAGATAGATTTCTTATTATGTGCCAGGTCACAGATCAATTCTCAGTTTTAGTTGTGACCCCTTACTTGTTCATAGAATCTTGTCTCATATGTGACTTGAACAGGGGGCTTTATCTCATAGAGTGACCACTTGCTATATAGACTGCGACATAAGGCTTAAGATGGTGAGCTATGCTCAAACCACTTGAGCCCAAGCTCAAGATGGCACCCTTCGGATCTCAAACCTGAGTCCACCACATTCCAGTCAATTGCTCTAACCACTGCAAATCACCTGCTCACGCTGTGAACATTTTTTCTTTTACTTTCTCTGGATTTTATTTAGTATCCTGGTTCTTAGTACGGGTGGAAAGACTCTGTGTTTTAAGGTTTTCTGGCCCTAAAATAGATTCATCAGTACATTTTTCCATAGGTTTCCTTATGTAGTTTTTATTTCCATTGATTTTAAAGTATTTTGCAACTTGAATTGTGATTTTGAGCAGAAAGAGTTTATTTAGGATTTTATTTCTTTACCTTCAAAAAAGAAATTTTTAGTTAATTTGTATTATTGTTACTATATTAAGTGTGAGGACAAGAAACATGCTTTATATCATTTCTAAGGATTGAGGTAGTTGAAACTTGCTTGAAAGTAAATACAGGAGTGTTGTGGGAAATCTTTTCCAAGTGTGCTTCTCTGCTGCCACCTCGTGTTCACCTTGGAAATAACTGCTCAGAGCAGTTCACCTGAAAATACACAGAAATTGGGAGTTGTGCTTTATCTATCAATGTTGAAACCAAGACTATTTAGAAGATACTTTTATAACTTGTAAATATAAGGAATTTCCAGTAACTGTTTGCTACTTGTTTCAACGTTAACTCTAGTGAAAGCAATAGATATATTTGATATTATTTCAATCCTCTGAAGTTGGCTGAAACTTGCTCCATAGCACATACAATAATGGTCTCTGTTACATGTTTTTCTCTGCTGCCACCTCATGTGCATCTTGGGAATCAAGCCTCAGAACAGGTCCAAAGGAAAGAAATAGTAGAGAGGATTGTCTACAAACGGTAATTCCAATTTGCAGGTTCTGTAAATATTTTGTGTATTCTTAGTGATTTAATTTTTGGGAATCTATCAATTCACCTATTTTTCTTCTTTCTTCACAGCAATACTTTCATAATGCCTTTCAATGTTCCCATGATATACCAGGCACTGTGCTAGGAACTCTATGAGTAATTGGTGCATTCAATTTCTTCCCATTCTACTATTTTTACTTCTGCTTTTGGACTCCTTTATTTAAATCTTTTTAATGTATTGTAAAATATGATGTGCTTTGATTGCAAAAGTATGTTGAATGTAACTCCTTTTTTATTATAAACACTGTATTCTTATTGCAGAAGTGCAAGCAAAAATGAATAGAATACAAAACAACATATTTTTATCCAGAGATAACTACTGTTAATATTATGACATTATCTTTCCATATTCTTAGTGTACCTATTATATTTCAATATCGATACATACTAAGGTACATTGGTTGTGCATACATCTGTGTGTATAGATGTGCATTGCATATGAGCATATCTCTCTGGGTCCACAGTTTCTATCATTTGTGGATACATATGTATGCATGCAAATTACTATTTATTCTTTCATTCATTAAACAACTTTTTGTGTTTCTATTATGTTCCAGGCACTGTGCTCTACACTGGTTGCTTATAGTGAAAGAGACAGACTGTCTATATGAATATTACACTGTATGCTGTAGACAGAGGAAGAAAAATGTACATAAATAAAATAATTATAAGTTGTGACAATCACTGGATATAGTAGTGCAATGTCTTGTCCCCAGGTTTCATTGATTGTGGTGGTGTTCAGTATATCAGTTTTTCGAAAGGCAGAGCTGAATCCTAAGTCTCAGTTCTTCAGAAATGCATGTTCTCAGCTATAAAACTGAGAAAATTCTCAAGCACTGAAACAAAGACCCTGGGAGGTGTTCTGTGAGAAAAAGAACCTAGCTTGTAAGTGGTGACCCAGGCTCAGATAAATTCTGATGTGCAAAGCTTAGAAGGTCTCTCAATCTGGACTGCTGCCACAGCACAAGAAAAAAGTTCATGTTAGGTAAGTGGTCACATCGTGGTAAACAATCAGAAATATTTTTTTTGCTTTTTTCTGAAGCTGGAAAAGGGGAGAGATAATCAGACAGACTCCCGCATGCGCTTGACCGGGATCCACCCGGCACGCCCACAAGGAGCAACGCTATGCCCATCAGGGGCCGATGCTCTGCCCCTCCGAGGCATCGCTCTGCAGCGACCAGAGCCACCCTAGCACCTGGGGCAGAGGCCAAAAAGCCATCCCCAGCACCTGGGCCATCTTTGCTCCAATGGAGCCTTGGCTGCTGAAGGGGAATAGAGAGACAGAGAGGAAGGAGGGGGGGTGGAGAAGCAAATGGGCACTTCTCCTATGTGCTCTGGCCTGAAATAGAACCTGGGTCCCCTGCACGCCAGGCCGATGCTCTCCCACTGAGACCACTGGCCAGGTCTATCAGAAATATTTTTATGCCACTAACAGTCAAGAGAAAAGAAAAACTTTTGGTGTTGTCACCACAGCAGACTACATTATTGTTTTATTTTTAATTACTTCAGTTTTTCTCTAGTAATTTTTCCCCCTAAAAACAATGGTTTGCTATTAACAGAGAGCTCAGTAGATAGAGCATCACATACATACACTAATGTCATAGGTTTGGTCCTTGGCTAGGCACATACAGAAACACATTGATGTTTCTGACTATCTGTTTGTCTGTTTTCCACCCTCTTACATTAATAACTAAATAAAAAAAATGACAATGTCTTCTTTTTGGTGTTATTGCAGCTTAAATTGCATAGAGAAATGAATTATTTTTATCAAAATCTCACCCCAAGTGGACATAAGTGGTAACGTTGTAAAGTGCCATATCTCCCCATGTATAAGTAGCCTCTTTCTATAAGTAGCACTTTATTTTGGGGAACAATATTTGAGTAAATGATAACAAATGCGAAGAAACAAGAAATGCAAGTAAAAATACAAAAACCACTGTATAAGTTGCACCCAGGTTTCAAACCCCACATTTTTAAAAATGATGAGTTTTATACATAAAAAAATATGGATAGAAACTCCAAATGTCTCTGTGAACATTTCTTTCTTTCCTTTTTTTCTTTTTTCCAAAGTCATAGTGACAGTGTGAGAGAGGGATAAATAGGGAAAAACAGACAAGAATGGAGAAAATTTTTTATTATGTGCCAGGTCACAGATCAATCATCATTTTTTCATAAGGACATCTTAGTTGTTCATTGACTGCTCTCTCATATGTGACTGACCAGGGGGCTACAGCTGACCAAGTGACCCCTTGTTCGATCCAGTGATATTGGGATCAAGCTGTTGAGCTTTGCTAAAACAAGATGAGCCCACGCTAAAGCTAGCGAATTTGGGATCTCAAATCTGGGTACTGCACATTCCAGTCAAATGCTCTACCCACTGCGCCACTGCCTTTTGGAATTCTTTTATTTAAATCTACTTAATGTATTGTAAATTATGATGTGCTTTGATTTTACAAGTATATAGTATTTTAACATCTTTTTATTATAAAAATGGTATTCTTATTGCAGAAATGCAAAAAAAAAATGATATTGAATTTTCATTATATGCCAGGCACTGTGCTCAACACTGGTTGCCAATAGTGAATGGTAGAGACTCACTTTCTGTCTTTATGGATATTAAACTGTTGTGGAGTAGAAAGAGGAAGGAAAAAATATACATAAAAAAATTATAAGTTTTGACAAACACTGGATTTGGTAGTGAAATACCTTTGGTCCCACTTTTGATTGATCATGGCATGGTTAAGTATATCAATTTCTCAGAAGGCAGAGCTGAGACATAAGTCTCGGTTCTTCAGGAATGCATGATCTCAGCTATAAAACTGAGAAAATTTACAAGTGATGCAACAAATACCCTGGGAGGTGTTCTGTAACCAAAGAACCTAAATTGTAAGTGCTGACCAGGCTCAGAAAAATTCTGAAAACCAAAGCTTAGGAGGTTTTTCAGTCTGGACTGCTCCATGGCACAAGAAAAAGTGCATGTCAGGAAAGGTGTGAATTCGTGCTCAACAATCAGAAATACTGATTGTATATGCCCCTGACTGACAAGAGCCTAGGAAAGTCTTCTGATGTTGTCACCGCAGCTGAATAGATTATTATTTTATTTTTTATTTGCCTCAGGTTGTCTCTAGTAAGTTTGTCCCCCTAGAGACTATGACTTGCTTACACCAGAGAGCTCATTAGTGAGAGCATCACACTCATACAGTAATGTCATAGGATTGGTCCGGGTTCAAGGCACATACAGAAACAGATAGATGTTTCTGACTGTCTTTTTCCACCCACTTCCACTCTCTAACAATAAAAATTAAATAAAATAAAAAATGACAATGGTTATTTTTTTGTTGTTTTTGCAGCTTAAATTGCATAGAAGAATGAATTATATTTTTCTAAATCTCACCACAAGAGAAAATAGGTAGTAAGGTTGTAAAGTACCATATTTCCCCATGCATAGTATGCCTCCCTGTAGAAGACACACCTACATTTTTGGGCACAAAATTTGAGAAAATGATAATAAATACGAAGAAACAGAAAATGCAAGTAAAATATACTACAACCACTGTATAAGACGCACCAAGTTTTCAAACCCCACATTTTTCAAAATAGATGAATCTAAAATGAGGGCAAATATGGTATACACCCACCGAATATCTCTATGAACCCTTTATTTCTTTTTTTCTTTTCTTTTCTTTTATTTTACAGAGACAGTGAGAGAGTCAGAGGGATGGATAGATAGGGACACACAGACAGGAAGGTAAAGAGTTTTTTTTTTTATGTGCCACATTACATATCAATCATCAGTTTTTTCTTGTGACACCTTAGTTGCTCATTGACTGCTCTCTCATTGTGCCTTGACTAGGGAACTACAGCTGACTGAGTAACCTCTTGCTTGAGCCAGTGAGCCCATTGGGGTAAAGCTGGTGAGCTTTGCTTAAACCAGATAAGCCCACGCTCAAGCTGGCGACCTTGGCATCTCAAACCTCGGTCTTCCGCATTCCAGTCAAATGCTCTATCCACCACGCCACCGCCTCGTCAGGCTCTGAAAATTTTTCTCTTTTACTTTCTCTGGATTTTGTTTAGTATCCTGTTTCACTGTATGGGTGGTAACATTGTGTATTTTAAGGTTCTTTCCACTAAAATGTATTCATCACAACATATTTCAATAGGTTTTCTTATGTAGTTTTTATTTCCATTAAGTTTAAATATTTTGAAACCTGAACTTTGATTTTGAGCAGGGGATATTTAAAAGTGAATTTTTAACTTAAAAAAGGAAGGGTTTTTTTAGTTAGATTTATTCCTGATTTCAAGAGTAAGTGTAATGACAAGAAGAAACATGCTTTATATCATTTCAAAGGTTTGAGGTAGTTGAAACTTGCATGACAAAAATACAGGATTGTCTGTGGGAAAAGTATTCCAAATGCGCTTCTCTGCTGCTACCTCATGTTCACCTTTGGAATAACAGCACAGAGCAGTTCACCTGAAAAAACACAGCAGTAGGGAGTTGTGCTTTATCTATCAATGTTGAAACCAAGACTATTTAGAAGATACTTTTATAACTTGTAAATATAAGGAATTTCCAGTTACTGTTTGCTACTCGTTTCAACGTTAACTCTAGTGAAAGCAATAGACATATTTGATATTATTTCAATCCTCTGAAGTCGGCTGAAAATTGCTGCATAGCACATACAATAATGGTCTCTGTTATATGTGCTTCTCTGCTGTCACCTTGTGTGCCTCTTGGGAATCACGCCTCAGAACAGATCCAAAGGAAAGTAATAGTATAGCGGATTTTCCATAAACGTTGATTCCAATTTGCCGGTTCTGTAAATATTTTGTGTATTCTTAGTGATTTGATTTCTGGGAATCTATCAGTTCACCTTGTTTTTCTACTTTCCTTCCAGCAATGCTTTCATAAAGCCTTTGAATGTTCCCATCATATACCAGGCACTGTGCTAGGAACTGTATGAGTAGTTGGTGCACTCAATGTCTCCCCATTCTACTATTTTTACTTCTGCTCTTGGACTCCTTTATTTAAATCTTCTTAATGTATTGTAAAATAAGATGTGCTTTGATTTGAAAAGTATGTTAAATGTAACTGCTTTTTTATTATAAAAACTGTATTCTTATTGCAGAAGTGCAAGAAAAATGAATACAATACAAAACAGCAAATTTTCATCCAGAGATAACTACTGTTAATATTATGACATTATCTTTCCATATTCTTAGTGTTCCTATTATATTTCTATATCTATACGTACTAAGGTACATTGTGTGTGCATACATCTGTGTGTATAGATGTGCATTGCATATGAGCATATCTCTCTGGGTCCACAGTTTCTATCATTTGTGGATACCTGTGTATGAATGCAAATTACTATTTATTTTTTTATTCATTAAACACTTATTGTATTTCTATTATGTTCCAGGCACTGTGCTCTACCTTGGTTGCCTATAGTGAAAGAGACAGACTGTCTATATAAATAATACACTGTCATGCTGTAGACAGAGGAAGAAAAATGTACATAAATAAAATAAGTATAAGTTGTGACTAGCACTGGATATAGTAGTGCAATGTCTTGTTCCAGTTTTCATTGATCGTCGCAAGATTCAGTATATCAGTTTCTGAAAAGGCAGAGCTGAGACTTAAGTCTCAGGTCTTCAGCAATGTGTGTTCTCAGCTATAAAACTGAGAAAATTATCAAGCACTGAAACAAAGACACTGGGAGGTGTTCTGTGAGCAAAAGAACCTAGCTTCTAAGTGGTGACATAAGCTCAGATAAATTCTGATGTTCAAAGCTTAGGAGGTCTCTCAGTCTGGACTGCTGCAACAGCAAAAAAAAGTGCATGATAAGAAAGGGGTGACATCGTAGTAAAGAATCAGAAATATATTTTATGCTTCTAAGAGTCAAGAGCAAAGAAAAGACTTTTGGTGTTGTCACCACAGCAGACTAGATTATTGTTTTATTTTTAATTACTTCAGTATTTCTCTAGTAATTTTTCCCCCTAAAAACTATGGCTTGCTATCATGAGAGAGCTCAGTAGATAGAGCATCACACACATACACTGATGTCATAGGTTTGGTCCTTGGTCTAGGAAGATACACAAACACTAGGATGTTTCTGACTATCTGTGTGTCTGTTTTCCCCTTCTTCCTCCCTCTAACATTAATAACTAAATAAAAGAAAAATGACAATGGCTTTTTTGGTGTTTTTTCAGCTTAAATTGCTTAGAAGAATGAATTATTTTTTTCAAAATCTCACCCCAAGAGGAAATAAGTGGTAAGGTTGTAAAGTACCATATCTCCCCATGTATAAGTAGCCTCCCTCTATAAGTAGAACCTTAATATTGGGGCACAAAATTTGAAAAAATGATAACAAATGCAAAGAAACAGCAAATGCAAGTAAAAATAGAAAAACCACTTTATAAGATGCACCCAGGTTTCAAACCCCACATTTTTAAAAATGATGAGTTTTATACATAGAAAAATATGGATAGAAACTCCAAATGCCTCTGTGAACATATCTTTCTTTCCTTTTTTTCTTTTTTCCAGAGTCATAGAGAGAGTGAGAGAGAGTGATAGATAGGGACAGACAGACAAGAATGGAGAAAATATTTTATTATGTGCCAGGTCACAGATCAATAATCATTTTTTCATAAGGACACCTTAGTTGTTCATTGACTGCTCTCTCATATGTGCCTTGACCAGGGGGCTACAGCTGACTGATTGACCCCTTGCTCGAGCCAGCGACATTGGGATCAAGGTGTTGAGCTTTGCTAAAACGAGATAAGCCCACGCTCAATCTGGCGAATTTGGGATCTCAAATCTGGTTTCTGCGCATTCCAGTCAAATGCTCTACCCACTGCAACACTACCTTGTCAGTCTGTGAACCTTTGGTTTCTTTTGCATTCTCTGGATTTTATTTAGTATCCTGTTTCTTAGTATTGGTGCAAAGGCTGTGTATTTTATGGTTTTATTCCTCTAAAATATATTCATCACTACATTTTTTTTATAGATTTTCTTATGTAGTTTTTATTTTCATAAACTTTAAGATATTTTGCAACTTGAATTGTGATTTTGAGGGGGGTTATTTAGGAGTGAATTTCATTACCTTAAAAAGGGATTTTAGTCAATTTCTATTACTATTTAGTATACTAAGTGTAATAACGACAAGAAACATGCTTTATATCATTTCTAAGGTTAGCAGTAGTTGAAACTTGCTTGAGAAAACATACAGGATTATCTGTGGAAAATGTTTTCCAAGAGAGCTTCCCTGCTGCCACCTTTTGTGCACCTTGGAAATAACAGCTCAGAGCAGTTCACCTGAAAAAACACAGCAGTTCGGTGTTGAGCGTTAACTAACAATGTTGAATCGAAGGCTATCAAGAAGATACTTTCATAACTGGTAAATATAAGGGAATTCTAGTTACTATTTGCTACCTGTTTCAATGTTAAGTGTAGTGTAAGCAAGAGATACAATTCATATCATTTCAATCATCTGAAGGTTGCTGGAACTTGCTCCATAGCACATAAAATATTGGTCTCTGTTATATGTGCTTCTCTGCTACCACCTCGTTTGCATCTTGGGAATCACGCTTCAGTACAAGTCCAAAGGAAAAATTTTGGTAGATAAGATTGCCTACAACCATTGATTCCAATTACTCACTTCTGAGAATTGTTTCTGTATTTTTAGTGGGTTTTTTTTCTGGGAATCTATCATTCATCTTTTTCTTCTTTTTTTCATCCAGGCATGTTTTAATAAAGCCTTTGAAAGTGCCCTTCATATACCAGGCACTGTGCTAAGAGCTCATGACCCTGCACTCAGTCACTACTATTTTTATATCTGTCTTTTGAACTTCTTTTTTTTAAATCTACTTAATGTATTGTAAATTATGATGTGCTTTGATTTGACCAAATACATAGTATTTTAACAGCTTTTTATTATACAAATGGTATTCTTATTGCAGAAATGCAAAAAAATGATAAGAAAAACAAAACAACAAATTTTCATACATAGATATCAACTGTTAACTTTAGCCATTTTCTTTCCATATTCTTTGTGTACCAATTATATTTCTCTATGTATATGTACTCAGGTACATTGGGTGCGTGTACCCAATGTGTGCATAGATGTGCATTGCACGTGAGCATACCACTCTGTTTCAATAATGTCTGTAATTTGTGGGTATTTGTGTAAGTATGCAAATGAATATTTATTCACTCTTCCAGTAAAAACTTATTGAATGTTCATTATATGCCAGGCACTGTACTAGACACTGGTTGCCATAGTGAATGTGAAAGACTCACTTCCTGTCTTTATGGATATTACACTGTCATGGAGTAAAAAGAGGAAGGAAAAATATACATAAAAAATTATAAGTTATGACAAACACTGGATTTGGTACTGCAATACCTATGGTCCCAGTAGTGATTAATCATGGCATGGTTATGTATATCATTTTCTCGGAAGGCAGAGCTGAGTCATACGTCTCGGTTCTTCAGAAATGCGTGATCTCAGCTATAAAACTGACAAAATTTACAACTGATGCAACAAATACCTGGGAGGTGTTCTGTGACCAAAAGAACCTAAATTGTAAGTGCTGACCAGGCTCAGATAAATTCTGAAAACCAAAGCTTAGGAGGTTTCTCAGTCTGGACTGCTGCCACGGCACAAGAAAAAGAGCATGTTAGGAAAGGTGTAAATTCATGCTCAACAATCAGAAATATTGATTGTATATGCCCCTGACTGACAAGAGCCTAGAAAAGTCTTCTGATGCTGCCACAACAGCAGACTAGATTATTATTTTATTTTTTATTTGCCTCAGGTTGTTCCTAGTAATTTTGTCCTCCTAGAGACAATGGCTTGCTTACACCAGAGAGCTCACTAGTTAGAACATCACACACATACAGTAATGTCATAGGATTGGTCCCAGTTCAAGGCACATACATAAACAAATTGATGTTTCTGACTGTCTGTCTTTTTCCCCCCACTTCCTCTCTCTAACATTAAAAATTAAATAAAAGAAAATATGAAAATGGCTATTTTTTTGTGGTTTTTGCAGCTTAAATTGCATAGAAGAATGAATTATGTTTTTCAAAATCTCACCACAAGAGAAAATATGTAGTAAGTTTGTAAAGTACCATATTTCCCCATGCATAATATGCCTCCCTGTAGAAGACGCACCTTCATTTTTGGGCACAAAATTTGAGAAAATGATAACAAATGCGAATAAACAGGAAATGTAAGTAAAATATACTACAACCACTGTATAAGACGCACTGGGTTTTCAACCCCACATTTTTCAAAAAATATGAGTCTTAAATGAAGGCAAATATGGTATACACCCACCGAATATCTCTGTGAACACTTTATTTCTTTCTTTCTTTTCTTTTCTTTTTTTTCTTTTTTTTTTTTTTTTTACAGAGACAGAGAGAGAGTCAGAGAGAGGGATAGATAGGGACACACAGACAGGAAAGCAAAGAGGTTTTTTTTTTTATGTGCCAGGTCACAGATCAATCATCAGTTTTTTCTTGTGACACCTTAGTTGCTCATTGACTGCTGTCTCATTGTGCCTTGACCAGGAAACTACAGCTGACCGATTAACCTCTTGCTTGAGCCAGTGAGCCCATTGGGCTAAAGCTGGTGAGCTTTGCTTAAACCAGATAAGCCCACACTCAAGCTGGCGACCTTGGCATCTCAAACCTGGGTCCAATGCATTCCAGTCAAATGCTCTATCCATCGCGCCACCGCCTCCTCAGGCTCTGAAAAATTTTATTTTTTACTTTCTCTGGATTTTGTTTAGTATCTTGTTTCTTAGTATGGGTGTAAACATTGTGTATTTTAAGGTTTTTTCCACTAAAATGTATTCATCACAACATTTTTCCATAGGTTTTCTTATGTAGTTTTTATTACCATTAAGTTTAAAGTATTTTGTAACTTGAATTTTGATTTTGAACAGGGGTTATTTAGGAGTGAATTTCTTAACTTAAAAAAGAAAGGGTTTTTTAGTTAGTTTTTATTACTGATTTTTAGAGTAAGTGTAATGACAAGAAGAAACATGCTTTATATCATTTCAAAGGTTTGAGGATTTGAAACTTGCATGAAAGAAAATACAAAATTGTCTGTGGGAAAAGTATTCCAAGTGCGCTTCTCTGCTGCTACCTCATGTTCACCTTGGGAATAACAGCTCAGAGCAGTTCACCTGAAAAAATCACAGCAGTAGGGAGTTGTGCTTTATCTAACAATGTTGAAACCAAGACTATTTAGAAGATACTTTTATAACTTGTAAATATAAGGAATTTCCAGTTACTGTTTGCTACTCGTTTCAACGTTAACTCTAGTGAAAGCAATAGACATATTTGATATTATTTCAATCCTCTGAAGTTGGCTGAAACTTGCTGCATAGCACATACAATAATGGTCTCTGTTATATGTGCTTCTCTGCTGCCACCTTGTGTGCCTCTTGGGAATCACGCCTCAGAACAGATCCAAAGGAAAGTAATAGTATAGAGGATTTTCCACAAACGTTGATTCCAATTTGCCGGTTCTGTAAATATTTTGTGTATTGTTAGTGATTTGATTTCTGGGAATCTATCAGTTCACCTTGTTTTTCTACTCTCCTTCCAGCAATGCTTTCATAAAGCCTTTGAATGTTCCCATCATATACCAGGCACTGTGCTAGGAACTGTATGAGTAGTTGGTGCACTCAATGTCTTCCCATTCTACTATTTTTACTTCTGCTTTTGGACTCCTTTATTTAAATCTTCTTAATGTATTGTAAAATAAGATGTGCTTTGATTTGAAAAGTATGTTTAATGTAACTGTTTTTTTATTATAAAAACTGTATTCTTATTGCAGAAGTGCAAGGAAAAATGAATAGAATACAAAACAACAAATTTTCATCCAGAGATAACTACTGTTAATATTATTACATTATCTTTCCATATTCTTAGTGTACCTATTATATTTCTATAACTATACATACTAAGGTACATTGGGTGTGCATACATCTGTGTGTACAGAAGTGAATTGCATATGATCATATCTCTCTGGGTCCAAAGTTTCTATCATTTGTGGATACCTGTGTATGCATGCAAATTGCTATTTATTCTCTTATTCATTAAAACTTATTGTATTTCTATTATGTTCCAGGCACTGTGCTCTACACTGGTTGCCACTGTACAAGAGGCACACATTTTTAAAACCTAACATTTTTCAAAATAAATGAGTCTTATATATGGAGAAATATGGTATACACCCTCCAAATGTCTCTGTGAACATTTCTTTTATTCCTTTTTTTTTTTTTTTACAGAGACTGGGAGAGAGTCTGAGAAAGGAATAGATAGGGACAGACAGACAGAAATGGACAGAGTTTTTATTATGTGCCAGGTCACAGATCAATCATCAATTTTTTGTTGTGACCCCTTACATGTTCATTTACTCTTGTCTCATATGTGACTTGACCAGGGGACTACAACTGATCAAGTGACCAATTGCCTGAGCCAGTGACCTTGGGCTTAAGCTGGTGAGCTTTGCTCAAATCATATGAGCCCTTTGTCAAGCTGGCCACCCTGGAATCTCAAACCTGAGTTCCCTGCATTCCAGTTGAATGCTCTAACCATTGTACCATCACCCGCTCAAGGTGTGAACAGTTTTGTTTTTTTTTTAATTTCTGTGGATTTTATTTAGTATCCTGGTTCTTAATATAGGTAAAAAGGCTGTGTATTTTAAGGTTTTCTTTCCATAAAATATATTGATCACTACATTTTACAATAGGTTTCTTTTTGTAGTTTTTATTTCCATTTAAGGTATTTTGCATCTTGAATTGTGATTTTGAGGGGGGGTTATTTAGGAATAATTTCCTTACCTTCAAAAAATGGAATTTTTGGGCCTGGCCTGTGGTGGCGCAGTGGATAAAGTGTCGACCTAGAAATGCTGAGGTCGCCGGTTCGAAATCCTGGGCTTGCCTGGTCAAGGCACATATGGGAGTTGATGCTTCCAGCTCCTCCTCCTTTCTCTCTCTCTCTCTCTCTCCCCTCTAAAATGAATAAATAAAAAAAATTCTGAAAAAAAATGGAATTTTTGATAATTTCTATTACTGCTTACTATATTAAGTGTAATGACAACAAGAAACATGCTTTATATCATTTCTAATGTTTGAGGTAGTGGAAACTTCCTTGAAAGAACATACAGGATTATCTGTGATAAATGTTTTCCAAGTGCGCTTCCCTGGCTCAACCTCGTGTGCACATTTGGAATAACAGCTCAGATGAGTTCACCTGGAAAAAATACATCAGTTGGGTGTTGTCCGTTATCTATCAGTGTTGAATCCAAGGATATCTAAAAGAAACATTTATAACTTGTAAATATAAATAAATGCTAGTTCTTTCAATGTTAATTGTAGTGAAAGCAAGACATATACTTGTTATTATTTCAATCCTCTGAAGTTGGCTGGAACTTGCTCCATAGCACATACAATAATGGTCTCTGTTACATGTGCTTCTCTGCTGACACCTCATGTGCACCTTGGGAATCATGCCTCATTACTAGTGCAAAGGAATATTTTGGTTGACAGCGTTGTCTATAAACTTTGATTCTAATATGCAGTTTCTGTAAAGATTTTATGTATCCTTTGTGGTTTGTTTTCTGAAAATCTCTCAGTTTATCTTGTTTTTTTCCTTTTTTTCCAGCCATGCTTTATAAAGCCTTTGAAAGTGCCCATCATATACCAGGCACTGTGCTAGGAACTCATGTACGTGCACTCAATGACTTCCATTTCTACGCTTTTAACTTCTGTCTTTTTAACTTCTTTTTTTTTCTGTATTTTTCTGAAGCTGGAAACGAGAGAGACAGTCAGACAGACTCCCGCATGCGCCCGACCGAGATCCACTCAGCACGCCCACTAGGGGGCAAAGCTCTTCCAACCAGGAGCGGATGCTCTGCACCCCTGGTTCGTAGCCCTGTTGCGACAAGAACCACTGCAGCGCCTGGGTTATCTTTGCTCCAATGGTTCCTCTCCTGTGGGAGGGGAGGGGAGAGACAGAGAGGAAGGAGAGGGTGAGGGGTGAGAAGAAGATGGGCACTTCTCCTGTATGCCTTGGCCGGAAATAAAACGCTGGACTTCTGCACACGTGGTTGACGCTCTACCACTGAGCCAACCAGCCAGGGCTTAACTTCTTTTACATACTTCTACTTCGTGTATTGTAA
The DNA here is from genome assembly GCF_036850995.1 of Saccopteryx leptura. Classification (NCBI taxonomy): domain Eukaryota; kingdom Metazoa; phylum Chordata; class Mammalia; order Chiroptera; family Emballonuridae; genus Saccopteryx; species Saccopteryx leptura. The sequence goes on from NC_089506.1 coordinate 127,859,876, forward strand.
AATAGGATGTGCTTTGATTTGACAAATACATTGAATTATAACAGCTTTTTCATTATAAAAAATGTATTTTTATTGCAGGAGTGCAAGAAAAATGATCTCAAAAACAAGAACAACAAGAAATTTTCATACAGATATATCTACTGTTAATATTAGGAAATTTTCTTTTCATATTTTTTGTGTACCTCTTTTATTTCTCTGTGTATATATACTCTGGTATATTGGTTGTGTTTACATCTGTGTGCATAGATGTGAATTGCACATGAGCATATCTCTCTGGGTTCACAGTGTCTGTCATTTTTGCATATCCTACATACGTATGCAAATGAATATTTATTTAGTCATTCAGGAAACATTTATTGTGTTTCTATTATGTGCCAGTCACTGTGCTTGACACTGTTTGACAATAGTAAATGAGAAAGACTCACTTTTTGTCTTTATGAATACTACACTGTCATGGGGTGACAAAAAGAAAAAAATATATACATAAATAAAATAATCATAAGTTTATCAAGCACTGAATTTGGTACTGCAATATCTTTGGTGTCAGTTATGATTTATTGTGGCAAGTTTCAGTGTATCAGTTTCTCAGAAGGCAGAGCTGAGACATAAGTCTCAGTTTTATAGCAATGCGTATTCTCAGGTACAAAAATAAGAAAATATAGAAGTTATGAAACAAAGTCCTTGGGAGGTGTTCTGTGAGGAAATGAACCTAGCTTGTATGTGGTGACAAATGCTCAGATAAATTCTGATGTCGAAAACTTAGGAGCTCTATTAGTCTGGACTGCTGCCATGGCACAAGAAAAAATCCATGTTAGGAAAGTGGTCAATTTGTCTAAACAATTAGTAATAGTGATTATGCCCCTCAATTTCAAAAGCAAAGAAAAGTCTTCTGGTGTGGTCACCACAGCAGACCAGATTATCATTTTATTTTTTAATTACCTCTGGTTTTCTCTAGTAAATTTTTTCCAAAAAGACAATGGCTTGCTCTCACCAGAGAGCTCATTAGTTAAAGCATGACACCCATATGCTAATGTCATAGGTTTGCTCCTGGGTGAAGGCACATACAGTAACAAATTTATGTTTCTGACTATCTATCTGTCATTTCCCCCCTTTATCCTGTCTTTAACATGAATAAATAAATAAAAGAAAAGATGACAATGGCTTTTTTTTGGTTATTTTTTAAGATTAAATTGCATAGAAGAATGAGTTATGTTTTTCAAAATCTCACCCCAAGAAGAAATAAATGGTAAGGTCTTAAAGTACCATATTATCCCATGTATAAGAAGCCTGCCTTTATAAAATGCACTTTAATTTGGGGGCACAAAGTTTGAGAAAATGATAACAAATGCCAATAAATGAAAAATGCATGTAAAAAATACTACAACTACTTTATAAGACACAAACAGTTTTCTAACCCCACATTTTTCAAAAAAGATGAGTCTTATACATGGGGAAATATGGTATACACCCTTGAAAAGTCTCTGTGAATATTTCTTTTTTTTTCTTTATTTCCTATTACAGAAACAGGGAGAGAGTCAGAGACAAGGATAGATAGGGACAGACAGAAAAAAATAGAGATTTTTTATTATGTGCCAGGTCACATATCAATCATCAGTTTTTGGTTGTGATCCCTTACATGTTCATTGACTCCTGTCTCATATGTGACTTGACCAGGAGACTACAACTGATCCAGTGACCGATTGCTTGAGCCAGTGTCCTTGGTCTTAAGCTCGTGAACTTTGCTCAAATCATATGAGCCCATGGTCAAGCTGGCGCCCTTGGGATCTCAAACATGTGTTCCCCAGATTCCAGTCGAATGGGCTAACCACTGTACCATCGCCTGCTCAGGCTGTGAACATTTTTTTTCTTTTATTATCTCTGGATTTTATTTAGTATCCTGGTTCTTAGTATGGGTTGAAAGGCTGAGTATTTTAAGGTTTTCTTGTCCTAAAATATATTTATCACTACCTTTTTCCATAGGTTTCCTTTTGTAGTTTATATTCCCATTAATTTTAAGGTGTTTTACAACTTGAATTGTGATTTTGAGGAGGGGTTATATAGGAGTGAATTTCTTTACCTTCAAAAAAGGGATTTTTAGTTAATTTCTATTACTGTTTACTATATTAAGTGTAATGACAACAAGAAACATGTTTTATATCATTTTTAAGGTTAAACGTAGTTGAAACTTGCTTGAAAGAACATACAGAATTATTTGTTGTAAATGTTTTCCAAGTGCGCTTCCCTGCTGCCACCTCGTGTGCATCTTGGGAATAACAGCTCAGATCAGTTCACCTAAAAAAATATATCAGTTGGGTTATCTATCAAGGTTGAAACCAAGGCTATCTAAAAAGAAACTTTTATAACTTGTAAATATAAGGAATTTCTAGTTAGTGCTTGCTCCTTCTTTCTATGTTAATTGTAGTGAAAGCAAGAGATATACTTGGTATCATTTCAATCCTCTGAAGTTGGCTGGAATTTATTCCTTAGAACATAAAATAATGGTCTCTGTTACATGTGCTTCTCTGCTGACACCTCGTGTGCATCTTGGGAATCATGCCTCATTACTGGTGCAAAGAAATATTTTGGTAGACAACGTTGTCTATAAACTTTGATTCTAATTTGCAGTTTCATTAAAGATTTTATGTATCCTTAGTGGTTGTTTTCTGAAAATCTATCGGTTCATCTTGTTTTTCTCTTTTCCTTCCAGCCATGATTTCATAAAGCCTTTGAAAGTGCCCATCATATACCAGGCACTGTGCTAGGAACTCATGTACGTGCTCTCAATGACTTCCATTTCTACGCTTTTTACTTCTGCCTTCTTAACTTCTTTTTTTCTGTATTTTTCTTAAGCTGGAAATGAGAGAGACAGTCAGACAGACTCCAGCATGTGCCTGACTGAGGTCCACTCGGAACACCCACCAGAGACCGAAGCTTTGCCACCAGGGGCCAATGCTCTGCACCCCTGGGACGTAGCCTTGTTGTGACCAAAGCCACTCTAGCACCTGGGGCAGAGGCCAAGGGCCATCTCCAGCTTCAGGGTTATCTTTGCTCTAATGGTGACTCGGCTGCGGTAGGGAAAGAGAGAGACAGAGAGGAAGGAAAGGTGGAGGGGTGGAGAAGCAGATGAGTCTTCTCCTGTGTGCCCTGGCCGGGAATCAAACCTGGGATTTGCACGCGAGGCCGACGCTCTACCACTGAGCCAACCAGACAGGGCTTACCTTCTTTAATATACATATAGTTCGTGTATTGTAAAATAGAATGTGCTTTGATTTGACAAGTATGTTCAATTTAAAATGCTTCTTTATTATAAAAAAATGTATTCTTATTGCAGAAGTGCAAGAAAAATGATCTCAAAAACAACAACAACAAATTTTTATACAGATATATCTACTGTTAATATTAGGACATTTTCTTACCATATTCTTCGTGTAATTATTATATTTCCTTATGTATATATACTCAGGAACATTGGATTTGTGTATATCTGTGTGCATAGATGTGCATTGCACTTGAGCATATCTTTCTGTGTTCACAAGGTCTGTCATATTTGGATATCTGTGTATGTATGAAAATGATTATTTATTCATTCATTAATTCAAGAAACATTTATTGTATTTCTATTATGTGCCAAGCACTGTGCTCAAAACTGATTGCCTATAGTGAATGAGACAGACTCACTTTTTGTCTTTATGGATACTACACTGTCATTGGGTAAAGAGAAAGAAATCAATATACATAAATAAAATATTGGTAAGTTTAACAAGCACTGAATTTGGTAGTGCAGTATCTTTGGTGTCACTTATGATTTATTGTGGCAAGGATCAGTATATCAGTTTCTCAGAAAGCAGAGCTGAGACATAAGTCTCAGTTTTTCAGCAATGCGTGTTCTCAAGTATAAAACTGAGAAAATATAGGAGCTATGAAACAAAGACGCTGGGAGGTGTTCTGTGTCAAAAGAACCTAGCTTGTATGTCATGACCAATTCTCAGATAAATTCTGATGTCCAAAATTAGGAGGTCTCTCAGTCTGGACTGCTGCCATGGCACAAGAGAAAGTGCATGTTAGGAAAGGGGTCATTGTGTGCTAAACAATTAGAAATAATGATTATGCCTCTGCATTTCAAAAGTAATAAAAAGTCTTCTGGTGCTGTCACCACAGCAGACTAGATTATTATTTTATTTTTTAATTACCTCTGGTTTTCTCTAGTAAATTTTTCCCCCAAAATACAAAGGTTTGCTCTCACCACAGCGCTCAGTAGTTAAAGCATCACACCCATACGCTAATGTCATAGGTTTCCTCTTGGGTCAAGGCACATACAGAAACAGATTGATGTTTCTGACACTCTGTCTGTCTTTTCCCCCCTTTATGATGCCTCTAAAATAAATAAATAAATAAAAGAAAAAATGAGAATGGCTTTTATGTTGTTGTTTTTGCAGCTTAAATTGGATAGAGGAATGAATTATGTTTTTCAAAATCTCATCCCAAGAGGAAATAAATGGTAAAGTTGTAAAGTACCATATTTCCCCATTTATAAGAAGCCTCCCTGTATAGGACGCACCTTAGTTTGGGGGCACAAATTTTGAAAAAATGATAACAAATTTGAATAAATAGAAAATGCAAGTAAAAATACTACAATCACTGTATAAGACGCACCCAGTTTTCTAACCCCACATTTTTCAAAAGAGATGAGTCTTATACATGGGGAAATATGGTATACACTCTCCAAATGTCTCTGTGAACATTTCTTTTTTCTTTTTTACAAAGATAGGGAGAGAACCAGATTGAGGGATAAATAGGGACAGACAGAAAGAAATGGAGAAAGTTTTTATTATGTGCCAGGACACAGATCAATCATCAGTTTTTCTATGTGACCCTTTACATGATCATTGACTCCTGTCTCATATGTGTCTTGACCAGGGGGATACAGTTCATAGAGTGACCGCTTGCTCGAGGCAGAAACCTTGGACTCATGCTGGTGAGTGTTGCTGAAACCACATGAGCCCATGGTCAAGCTGGCACCCTTGGGATCTCAAATCTGGGTCCTCCACATTCCAGTAAAATACTCTAACCCGTGCGTCATCGCGTGTTCAGGCTGTGAACTTTTTTTTTTTTTTTAGTTTATCTGAATAGGTGGAAAAGCTGTGTATTTTAAGGTTTTCTTGCCCTAAAATATATTCATCACTACATTTTTTCATAGGTTTTCTTATGTAGTTTCTTTCCCATTAATTTAAAGGTATTTTGCAACTTGAATTGTGATTTCAAGGGGAGGGTTATTTAGGAGTGAATTTACTTACCTTAAAAAATAGATTTTAGTTAATTTCTATTACTGTTTAATATATTAAGTGTAATGATAACAGGAAACATGCATTATATCATTTCTAACGTTAGAGGTAGTTGAAACTTGCTTGAAAGAACATACAGGATTATCTGTGGTTAATGTTTTCCAAGTGCGCTTCTCTGCTGCCACCTAGTGTGCACCTTGGGAATAAAAGCTCAGATCAGTTCACCTGGAAAAATACATCAGTTGTGTGTTGTGAATTATCTATCAATGTTGAAGCCAAGGCTAATTAAAAGAAACTATTATAACTTGTAAATATAAGGAATTTCTAGTTAGTGCTTGCTACTTCTTTCAACGTTCATTGTAGTGAAAGCAAGAGATATACTTGTTATCATTTCCATTCTCTAAAGTTGGCTGGAAATTGCTCCATAGCACATACAATAATGGTCTCTGTTACATGTACTTCTCTGCTGCCACTTCGTGTGCATATTGGGAATCAGGCTTCAGTACAGGTCCAAAGGAATATTTTGTTAGAGAGCATTCTCTATAAACATTGATTAAAAATTGCCATTCCTGTCAAGTTTTTGTGTACACTTATTGGTTTGTTTTCTGAAAATCTCTCAGTTCATCTTGTTTTTCTACTTTCCTTCCAGCCATGCTTTAAAAAACCTTTGAAAGTGCCCATCATATACCAGGCTTTTCTAGGAACTCATGTTCCTTCACTCAATGAGTTCCCATTCTACTCTTTTAAATTTTGTCCTTTTAACTTCTTTTATAAAAATCAACTTCTTGTATTGTAAAATAGGATGTGCTTTGATTTCACAAGTATGTTAAATTTTAACAGGTTTTTCATTATGAAAAATGTATTCTTACTGCAGAAGTGGAAGAAAAATGATCTCAAAAAGAACAACAAATTTTCATACAGATATATCTACTGTTAATATTAGGACATTTTCTTTCCATATTTTTTGTGTACCTCTTATATTTCTCCATGTATATATACTCTGGTATATTGGGTGTGTTTACATCTTTGTGCATAGATGTGCATTGCACATGAGCATATCTCTCTGTGTCCACAGTGTCTGTCATTGGTGCATATCTGTGTACATATGCAAATGAATATATATTCATTCATTCAGAAAACATTTATTGTATTTCTATTATGTGCAGGCACTGTGCTGCACACTCTTTGCTTATACTGAAAGAGACAGACTCACTTTTTGTGTTTATGAACACTACATTGTCAATAGATTACAGGAAGAAAAAATATACATAAATAAAATAATCATGTTTATCAAGCACTGAATTTGGTAGTGCAATAATTTGGTGTCAGTTATGATTATTGTGGCGAGGTTCAGTATATAATTTTCTCAGAAGGCAGAGTTGAAACATAAGTCTCAGTTTTTCAGCAATGGGTGTTCACAGATATAAAACTGAGAAAATATAGAAGTTATGAAACAAAGACCCTGGGAGGTGTTCTGTGAGCAAAAAGGACCTAGCTTGTATGTGGTGACCAATGCTCAGATAAATTCTGATGTCCAAGGTTTAGGGGTCTCTCAGTCTGGACTGCTGCCACAGCACATGAGAAAATGCATGTTAGGAAAGGGGTCACTTTGTGCTAAAGAATTAGAAATAGTGATTAATCACCTTAATTTATTGAGCAAATAATTGTCTTCTGGTGTTGTCACCACAGCAGACTAGGTTATCATTTTATTTATAATTACCTCTGGTATTTTCTAGAAAAATTTTTCCCCAAAAGACAATGGCTTGCTCTCACCAGAGAACTCAGTAGTGAAAGCATAACACTCATATGCTAATGTCATAGGTTTGCTCCTGGGTCAAGGCACATACAGAAACAAATTGATATTTCTGACTATCTGTCTGTATTTTTTTTCCCACTTAATCCTGCATCTAACATGAATAAATAAATTTAAAAATGACTATGGCTTTTTTGTTGTTGTTTTTGCAGCTTAAATTTCATAGAAAATTGAATTATGTTTTTCAAAATCTCACCCCAAGAGGAAATAAATGGTAAGGTCTTAAAGTCACATATTTTCCCATGTATAAGAAGCCTCCCTGTATAAGACGCACCTTAAATTTGGGGCCGAAATTTTGAGAAAATGATAACAAATGCGAATAAATGGGAAATGCAAGTAAAAAATACTACAACCACTGTATAATACGCACACAGTTTTCTAACCCAACATTTTTCAAAAGGGATGAGTCTTATACATGGATAAATATGGTATACACCCTCCAATGACTCTGTGAACATTTCTTTTTTTCCTTTTTTTTTTTTGGAGACAGAGAGAGAGTCAGATAGAGAAATAGATAGGGACAGACAGACAAAAATGGAGAGAGTTTTTATTATGTGCCAGGTCACAGATCAATCATCAGTTTTTTGTTGTGACCCCTTACATGTTCATTGACTCCTGTCTCCTATGTGACTTGACCAGGGGGCTACGACTGATCGAGAGACTGAATGCTTGAGCCAGTGACCATGGGCTTAAGCTGGTTAGCTTTGCTCAAATCATATTACCCCATGGTCAAGCTGGTGCCCTTTGTATCTCAAACCTGGGTTCCTCGCATTCCAGTCGAATACTCTAACCACTGGCCATCACCTGCTCAGGCTGTGAATATTTTTTTCTTTTACTATCTCTGGATTTTTTTAGTATCCTGGTTCTTAATATGGGTGGAAAGGCTGAGTATTTTAATGTATTCTTGCCCTAAAATATATTAATCACTACCTTTTTCCATAGGTTTCTTCTGTAGATTATATTTCCATTAATTTAAAGTGTTTTACAACTTGAATTATGATTTTGAGGGAGATGTTATCTAGGAGTGAATTTCTATACCTTCAAAAAAGTGATTTTTAGTTATTTTCTATTACTGTTTACTATATTAAGTGTAATGACAACAAGAAACATGCTTTATATCATTTCTAAGGTTAGGGGTAGTTGAAACTTGCTTGAAAGAACATACAGGATTATCTCTGGTAAATGTTTTCCAAGTGTGCTTCCCTTCTACCACCTCGTGTGCACCTTGGGAATAACAGCTCAGATCAGTTCACCTAGAAAAATACATCAGTTGGCAGTAGTGCATTATCTATCAATGTTGAATCCAAGTCTATCTAAAAGAAACTTTTAAAACTTGTAAATATAAAAAAATTCTAGTTAGTGCTTGCTACTTCTTTCAACGTTAATTGCAGTGAAAGCAAGAGATATACTAGGTATCATTTCAATCCTCTTATGTTGGCTGGAACTTGCTCTATAGCACATACAATAATGGTCTCTGTTACATGTGCTTCTCTGCTGTCACCTCGTGTTTATTTTGAAAATCACGCCTCAGTACAGTTCCAAGGGAATAATTTGGTAGAGAACATTGACTATAAACTTTGATTCCAATTTGCCTTTTCTGTAAAGATTTTGTATATCCTTAGTGGTTTGTTTTCTGAAAATCTCTCAGTTCATCTTGTTTTTCTATTTCCTTACAGCCATACTTTCATAAAGCCTTTGAAAGTGCCCATCATATACCAGGCACTGTGCTATGACCTCATGTCTCTGCACTCAATGACTTCCATTTCTACGCTTTTATCTTCTCTTTTAAATTCATTTTTTTTGTATTTTTCTAAAGCTAAAAGTAGAAAAATACAGTCAGACAAACTCCCACATGCGCCCGACCGAGATCCACTGCATACGCCCACCAAGGTTGACGTTCTGCCCACCAGGGGTCGATGCTCTGCACCCCCGGGTCGTCGCCCTGTTACGACCAGAGCCACTCTAGTTCCTCGGGAAGAAGGCAAGGAGCCATCCCTAATGCCCGGGCCATCTTTGCTCCAATGGTGCCTTGGCTGCAAGAGGGGAAGAGAGAGACAGAGAGGAAAGAGAGGAGGAGGGGTGGAGAAGCAGATGGGCATTTCTCCTGTGTGCCCTGGCCAGGAATCAAACCCAGGACTTGTGAAAGCGCGGCTGACATTCTACCACTAAGCCAACCAGCCAGGGCTTAACTTCTTTTACATGTATCTACTTCATGTATTGTAAAATAGGATGTGCTTTGATTTGACAAGCATGTTGAATTTTAATTACTTTTTCATTATATAAAATGTATTCTTATTGCAGTAGTGCACAAAAAATGATCTGAAAAACAACCACAACATATTTTCATACAGATATAACTACAGTTAATATTAGGACATTTTCTTTCCATATTCTTTGTTTACCTATTTTATTTCTCTATGTGTATATACTCAGGTACATCGGGTGTGTGTACATCTGTGTGCATAGATGCACATTGCACATGAGAGTATCTCTCTGTGTCCACAGTGTCTGTTATTTTTGAATATCTGTGTATGTATGCAAATGACTATATATTCATTCATTGAGAAACTTTTATTGTATTTCTATTATGTGTCAGGCACTGTGCTTGACATTGGTTGCCTATAGTGAATGAGTCAGACTCACTTTCTGTCTTTATGAATACTACACTGTCATGGCATAGAAAGAAAAATATATATATACATTAATAAAATAATCATAAATTAAACAAGCACTGAATTTGGTAGTGCAATATCTTTGGTGTTAGTTATAACTTTTTGAGAAAAGGTTCAGTATATCAGTTTCTCAGAAGGCAGAGCTCAGACATAAGTCTCGGTTTTTCAGCAATGCATGTTCACAGATGTAAAACTGAGAAAATATAGAAGTTATGAAACAAAGACCCAGGGAGGTGTTCTGTGAACAAAAGAACCCAGCTTGAATGTGGTGACCAATGCTCAGATAAATTCTGATGTCCAAGGCTTAGGAGGTCTCTCATTCTGGACTGCTGCCACAGCACAAGAGAAAGTGCATTTTAGGAAAGGGTTCACTTTGTGCTAAAGAATTAGAAATAGTGATTATGCACCTGAATTTAAAGAGCAAAGAAAAGTCTTCTGGTGTTGTCACCACAGCATACTAGATAATCATTTTATTTTTAATTACCTCTGATTATTTCTAGAAAAATTTTTTTCCAAAAGACAATGGCTTGCTCTCACCAGAGAGCTCAGTAGTAAAAGCATCACACCCATAAACTAATGTCATAGGTTTGCTCCTGGGTCAAGGCACATACAGTAACAGATTGATGTTTTTGACTATCTGTCTGTACTTTCCCCATTTTATCCTGCATCTAACATGAATAAATAAATAAAAGAAAAAATGACAATGGCTTTTTGTTGTTGTTTTTGCAGCTTAAACTGCATATAATAATGAATTATATTTTTCAAAATCTCACCCCATGAGGAAATAAATGGTAAGATCTTAAAGTCCCATATTTCCCCATGTATAAGAAGCCTCCTTGTATAAGACGCACCTTAATTTTGGGGCACGAATTTTGAGAAAATGATAACAAATGCGAATAAATGGGAAAAGCAAGTAAAAAATACTACAACCACTGTATAAGACGCACCCAGTTTTCTAACCCTACATTTTTCAAAAAAGATGAGTCTTATACATGGGGAAATATGGTATACACCCTCCAAATGTCTCTGTGAAAATTTCTTTTTTTCCTTTTTTTTTTTTTTTTTTTTTTTTTTTTTTTACGGAGAGAGGGAGAGAGTCAGAGAGAGAGAGAGATAGGGACAGAAAGAAATGGGCAGAGTTTTAATTATGGGCCATGTCACAGATCAATCATCAGTTTTTTGTTGTGAGCCCTTACGTTTTCACTGACTCCTGTCTCATATGTGCCTTGAGAAGGGGGCTACAACTGAACGAGTGACCGCTAGCTAGAGCCAGAAACCTTGGGCACAAGCTGCTGAGCTTTGGTCAAACCACATGAGCCCACGCTCAAGCTGGCGCCTTTGGGATCTCAAGCCTGGGTACTCCGTATTCCAGTCAAATGTTCTAACCACTGTGCAATCGCCTGCTTAGTCTGTGAACATTTTTTTTTTACTTTCTATGGATTTTATTTAGTATTCTGGTTCTTAATATAGATAGAAAGAATGTGTATATTAAGGTTTTCTTGCCATAAAATATATTCATCACTACATTTTTTCAATAGGTTTCCTTATGTAGTTTTTATTTCTAATAATTTTGAGGTATTTTGCAACTTGATTTGTGATTTTTAGGGGGGGGCGTTTATTTAGGAATAATTTCCTTACCGTAAAAAAAGGGATTTTTAGTTAATTTCTATTACTGTTTACTATATTAAGTGTAATGACAACAAGAAACATGCTTTATATCATTCTAAAGTTAGAGGTAGTGAAAACTTCCTTGAAAAATCATGCAAGATTATCTGTGGTAAATGTTTTCCAAGTGCGCTTCCCTGCCTCCACCTCGTGTGCACCTTTGGAATAACAGCTCAGATCAGTTCACCTAGAAAAATATATCTGTTGGGTGTGGTGTGTTATCTATCAATGTTCAATCCAAGGCTATCTAAAAGAAACTTTTATAACTTGTAAATATAAGGAATTTCTAGTTAGTGCTTGCTACTTCTTTCAACATTAATTGTAGCAAAAGAAAAGGATATACTTAGTATCATTTCAATCCTCTGAAGTTGGCTGGAATTTGCTTCATAGCACATACAGTAATGGTCTCTGTTACATGTGTTTCTCTGCTGCCACCTCGTGTGCATTTTGAAAATCATGCCTCAGTACAGGTCCAAAATAATAGTTTTGTAGAGAGCATTGTCTATAAGTTTTGATTCCAGTTTGCCTTTTCTGTAAAGATTTTATATATCCTTAGAGGTTTGTTTTCTGAATATCTCTTAGTTCATGTTGTTTTTCTCCTTTCCTCCCATCCATGCTTTCATAAAGCTTTTGAAAGTGCCCATCATATACCAGGCAATGTGCTAGGAACTCATGTCTCTGCACTCAATGACTTCCATTGCTACGCTTTAACCTCTGTCTTTTTAAATTTTTTTTTGTATTTTTCAGAATCTAGAAACAGGGAGAGACAGTCAGACAGACTCCCACATGTGCCCGTCCGAGATCCACTTGGTACGCCCACCAAGGGCGACGCTCTGCCGACCAGGGGTAGATGCTCTGCATCCCTGGAACATAACCCTGTTGCGACCAGAGCCATTCTAGCACTTGGGACAGAAGCCAAGGAGCAATCCCCAGTGCCCGGGCCATCTTTGCTCCAATGGCGCCTTGGCTGCAGGAGGGGTAGAGAGAGACAGAGAGGAAAAAGAGGGGGAGGGGTGGAGAAGCAGATGGGCACTTCTCCTGTGTGCCCTGGCCAGGAATCAAACCCGGGACTTCTGCACGCAAGGCCGATGCTCTACCACTGAGCGAACCAGCCAGGGCTTAATTTTTTTTATATGTATCTACTTCGTGTATTGTAAAATAAGATGTGCTTTGATTTGACAAGTATGTTGAATTTTAACAGATTTTTCATTATACAAAATGTATTCTTATTGTAGTAGTGCACGAAAAATGATCTCAAAAACAACCACAACAAATTTTTATACAGATATATCTACAGTTAATATTAGGACATTTTCTTTCCATGTTCTTTGTGTACCTCCTATATTTCTCTATGTATATATACTTAGGTACATTGGGTTTGTGTACATCTGTGTGCATAGATGTGCATTGCACATGAGCATATCTCTCTGTGTCCACAGTGTCTGTTATTTGTGGATATTTACGTATGTATGCAAATGACTATGTATTCATTCATTCAGGAAACATTTATTTATTTCTATTTTGTGCCAAGCACTATGCTGGACATTGGTTGCCTATCGTGAATAGGTCAGACTCACTTCATGTCTTTATAAATACTACACTGTCATGGCATTAACAGAAAAAATATATATACATAAATAAAATAATCGTAAATTAAATGAGCACTGAATTTGGTAGTGCAATATCTTTGGTGTCAGTTATGACTTATTGAGGCAAGGTTCAGTATATCAGTTTCTCAGAATGCAGAGCTGAGCTCCATTTTTCAGCAATGCGTGTTCTCAGATATAAAACTGAGAAAATATAGAAGTTATGAAACAAAGACCTTGGGTGGTGTTCTGTGAGCAAAAGAACCTAGCTTGTATGTGGTGAACAATGCTCAGATAAATTTGATGTCCAAAGCTTAAGAGGTCTCTCAGTCTGGACTGTTGCCATGGCACAAGAGAAATTGCATGTTAGGAAAGGGGTCACTTTGTGCTAAGCAATTAGAAATACTGATTATGCCCCTGAATTTCAAGAGCAAAGAAAGTCTTTTGGTGTTGTCAGCACAGCAGAATTGTTTATCATTTTATTATTTAAATACTTCTGTTTTTCTCTAGTAAGTTTTTTCCCCAAAAGTAAATGGCTTGCTCTCACCAAATAGCTCAGTAGTTAAAGCATCATGACCATACGCTAATGTCATAGGTTTCTCCTGGGTCAAGACGTATACAGAAACAGATTGATGTTTCTGACTGTCTGTCTTTTTCCCCCTTTATCTTGCCTCTAAAATAAATAAACAAATAAAAGAAAAAATGACAATTGCTTTTTTTGTTGTTGTTTTTGCAGCTTAAATTGCATAGAAGAATGAATTATGTTTTTCAAAATCTCACCCCAAGAGAAAATAAATGGTAAGGTTGTAAAGTACCATATTTCCCAATGTATAAGAAGCCTCCCTGTATAAGACGCACCTTAATTTTGGGGCACAAATTGTGAGAAAATGATAACAAATGCCAATAAATGGGAAATGCAAGTAATAAAATACTACAACCACTGTATCAGATGCACCAAGTTTTCTATCCCCACATTTTTGAAAAGATATGAGTCTTATACATGGGGAAATATGGTATACACTCTCGAAATGTATCTGTGAACATTACGGTTTTTTTTCTTTTTTTTTACAGAGACAGGGAGATAGTCAGAGAGAGGGTTAGATAGGGACAGACAGAAAGAAATGGAGAAAGTGTTTATTATGTGCCAGGACACAGACCAATCATCAGTTTTTCTTTATGATCCCCAAAGTTTTCAATGACGCCTGTCTCATATGTGCCTTGAGAAGGGGGCTACAGCTGAACGAGTGACCACTAGCTCGAGCCAGAGACCTTGGGAAAAAGCTGCTGAGCTTTGCTCAAACAAAAGGAGCCCACGCTCAAGCTGGCACCCTGGAGATCTCAAGCCTGGGTCCTCCACATTCCAGTCAAATGCTCTAACCACTGCGCATTGCCTGCTCAGTTTGTGAACATTTTTTTTTAATTTCTCTGGATTTTATTTAGTATCCTGGTTCTTAATATAGATATAAAGGCTGTGTATATTAAAGTTTTCTTGCTGTAAAATATATTCATCACTACATTTTTTCCATAGGTTTCCTTATGTAGTTTTTATTTCCAATAATTATGAGGTATTTTGCAACTTGAATTGTGATTTTTAGTGGGGGGGTTATTTAAGAATAATTTCCTTACCATCAAAAAAAGAATTTTTAGTTAATTTCTATTACTGTTTACTATATTCAGTGTAATGACAACAAGAAACATGCTTTATATCATTTCTAAGGTTAGAGGTAGCGGAAACTTCCTTGAAAGAACATACAGGATTATCTGTGGTAAATGTTTTCCAAGTGCTTTTCCCTGCCTCCACCTCGTGTGCACCTTTGGAATAACAGCTCAGGTCAGTTCACCTGGAAAAATACATCTGTTGTGTGTTGTGTGTTAGCTATCAATGTTGAATCCAAGGCTATATAAAAAAAAACTTTTATAACTTGTAAATATAAGTAAATTCTAGTTACTACTTGCTACTTCTTACAATGTTAATTGTAGTGAAAGCAAGAGATATACTTGGTATCATTTCAATCCTCTGAAGTTGGCTGGAACTTGCTCCATAGCACATAAAATAATGGTCTCTGTTTCAGGTGCTTCTCTGCTGACACCTCATTTGCATTTTGGGAATTATGCCTCATTACTGGTGCAAAGAAATATTTTGGTAGACAGCGTTGTCTATAAACTTTGTTTCTAATTTGCAGTTTCTGTAAAATTTTATGTATCCTTAGTGGTTTGTTTTCTAAAAATCTCTCAGTTCATCTTTTTTTCTCTTTTCGTTCCAGCCATGCTTTCATAAAGCCTTTGAAAGTGCCCATCATATACTAGGCACTGTGATAGGAACTCATGTACATTCATTCAATGACTTCCATTTCTACACTTTTAACTTCTGTCATTTTAACTTTTTTTTTCTGTATTTTCTGAAACTGGAAACTAGAGAGACAGTCAGACAGACTCCCGCATGCGCCCGACCAAGATACAGTCAACACGCCCACCAGGGGGCAATGTTCTGCCCACCAGGGGCCAATGCTCTGCAACCCCGGGTCATAGACCTGTTGTGATTATAGCCACTCTTGCGCCTAAATCAGAAGCCAAGGAGTCATCTCCAGCGCCCGATATCTTTGCTTTAATGGAGCCTCTGCTGCAGGAGGGTAGGGAGAGAAAGAGAGTAAGGAGAGGGGGAGAAGTCAAGAAGCAGGTGGTTGCTTCTCCTGTGTGCCTTGGCCAGGAATCAAACCCCGGGAAGTCTGGACGCGAGGCCGACACTCTAGGAATGTGCAGCCAACCAGGGCTTAACTTCTTTTATATACATCAACCTTGTGTACTGTAAAATAGGATGTGCTTTGATTTGAAATGTGTGATAAATTTCAATATCTTTTTTTATTATAAAATATGTATTATTATTGCACATTTGCAAGAAAAATGATCTCTAATTTAACAACAACAAATTTTCATACAGATATATCAACTGTTAATATTATGACATTTTCTTTTCCTATTCTTTGTGTACTTCTTATATTTCTCTATGTATATATACTCAGGTACATTGGGTTTGTGTACATTTGTGTGAATCAATGTGAACTGCACATGAGGATATCTCTCTGTGTCCACAGTGTCTGTCATTTTTGGATATCTGAGTACGTATGCAAATGATTATTTATTCATTCATTTATTCAAGAAACACTTATTGTATTTCTATTTTTTGCAAGGCACTGTGATCAAAACTGGCTGTCTATAGGGAATGAGACAGACTAACTTTCTCTCTTTATGAATACTATACTGTCATGGGGTAGACAGAAAGGAAAAAATATACATAAATAAAAAAATGGTAAGTTTAAGAAGCACTGAATTTGGTAGTGCAATATTTTTGGTGTCAGTTATCATTTATTGTGGCGAGGTTCAGTATATCAGTTCCTCAGAAGGCAGAGCAGAGACGTAAGTCTGAGTTTTTAAACAATGCATGTTCTGAGGTATAAAACTGAGAAAATATAGAAGTTATGAAACAAAGACCCTGAGAAGTGTTCTGTGAGCAATAGATCCTAGCTTTTATGTCATGGACAAAGCTCAGATAAATTCTGATGTCCAAAGCATAGAAGGTCTCTCAGTCTGGACTACTGCCAAGGAACAAGAGAAAGTGCATGTTAGGAAAGGGGTCACTTTGTTCTAAGCAAATAGAAATAGTGATTATGCCCCTGAAATCCAAGAGTAAAGAGAATTCTTCAGGTGCTGTCACCACAGCAGATTAGATTATCATTTTATTTTTTAATTTCTCTGGTTTTTTCTAGAAAATTTTCTACCCAAAAGACAATGGCTTGCTGTCACCAGATAGCTCAGTAGTTAAAGCATCACGCCCATATGCTAATGTCATAGGTTGCTCCTGGGTCAAGGCGTATACAGAAACAGATTGATGTTTCTGACTATCTGTCTGTCTTTTATCCCCTTTATCTTACCTCTAAAATAAATAAACAAACAATAAAAAAATGACAATGGCATTGTTGTTGTTGTTTTTGCATCTTAAATTGCATAGAAGAATGAATTATGTTTTTCAAAATCTAACCCAAAGAGGAAATAAATGGTAAGGTTGTAAAGTACCATATTTCCCCATGTATAAGAAGCCTCCCTGTATAAGACACACCTTAATTTTGGGGCACAAATTGAGAGAAAATGATAACAAATGCCAATAAACGGGAAATGCAAGTAAAAAAATACTACAACCACTGTATCAGAAGAACCAAGTTTTCTAACCCCACATTTTTGAAAAGATATGAGTCTTATACATGGGGAAATATGGTATACACCCTCCAAATGTATCTGTGAACATTCTTTATTTATTTATTTATTTATTTTTTACAGAGACAGGGAGAGAGTCAGAGAGAGGAATAGATAGGGACAGACAGACAGAAATGGAGAAAGTGTTTATTATGTGCCAGGACACAGATCAATCATCAGTTTTTTGTTGTGACCCCTTACATGTTCATTGACTCCTGTCTCATATGTGACTTGACCAGGGGGCTACAACTGATCGAGTGACCAATTGCTTGAGCCATTGACCTTGGGCTTAAGCTGGTGAGCTTTGCTCAGATCATATGAGCCCATGGTCAAGCTGGCGCCCTTGGGATCTCAAACCTGGGTCCTCCACATTCCAGTCAAATGCTTTAACCACTACCCTATCGCCTGCTCAGGCTGTGAACATTTTTTTTTTTTTACTTTCTCTGGATTTTTTTTAGTATTCTGGTTCTTAATATAGGTGGAAAGGCTGTGTATTTTAAGGTTTTCTTGCCATAAAATATATTCATCACTACCTTTTTCCATAGGATTTCTTTTGTAGTTTATATTTTCATTAATTTTAAGGTGTTTTACTACTTGAATTGTGATTTTGAGAATGGGTTTATCTAGGAGTGAATTTCTTTACCTTCAAAAAAGGGATTTTTAGTTAATTTCTATTACTGTTTACTATATTTAGTGTAATGACAGCAATAAACATGCTTTATATCATTTCTAATGTTAGAGGTAGTTGAAACTTGATTGAAAGAACATACAGGATTATCTGCGGTAACTGTTTTCCTAGTGTGCTTCCCTGCTGCCACCTCGTGTGCACCTTGGGAATAACAACTCAGATCAGTTCACCTAGAAAAATATATCTGTTGGGTGTGGTGCGTTATCTATCAATGTTCAATCCAAGGCTATCTAAAAGAAACTTTTATAACTTGTAAATATAAGGAATTTCTAGTTAGTGCTTGCTACTTCTTTCAATGTTAATTGTAGTGAAAGAAAAAGATATACTTAGTATCATTTCAATCCTCTGAAGTTGGCTGGAATTTGCTTCATAGCACATACAGTAATGGTCTCTGGTACATGTGCTTCTCTGCTGCCACCTCGTTTGCATTTTGAAAATCACGCCTCAGTACAGGTCCAAAGGAATAGTTTCGTAGAGAGCACTGTCTATAAGCTTTGATTGCAGTTTGCCTTTTCTGTAAAGATTTTATATATCCTTAGTGGTTTGTTTTCTGAATATCTCTTGGTTCATCATGTTTTTCTCCTTTCCTCCCATCCATGCTTTCATAAAGTTTTTTAAAGTGCCCATAATATACCAGGCAAAGTGCTAGGAACTTATGTCTCTGCACTCAATGACTTCCATTGCTACGCTTTAACCTCTGTCTTTTTAACTTTTTTTGTATATTTCATAATCTAGAAACAGGGAGAGACAGTCCGACCTACTCCCACATGCGACCGATCGAGATCCACTCGGTTTGCCCACCAAGGGCGACGCTCTGCCCACCAAGGGTCGATGCTCTGCACCCCCAGAATGTCGCCCTGTTGCGACCAGAGCCACGCTAGCGCTTGGGGCAGAAGCCAAGGAGGAATCCCCAGTGCCTGAGCCATCTTTGCTCCAATGGCGCCTTGGCTGCAGGAGGGGTAGAGAGAGACAGAGAGGAAGGAGAGGGGGAGGGGTGGAGAAGCAGATGGGCGCTTCTCCTGTGTGCCCTGGCCAGGAATCAAACCTGGGACCTCTGCACGTGAGGCTGATGCTCTACCACTAAGCAAACCAGCCAGGGCTTAACTTCTTTTACATGTATCCACTTCGTGTATTGTAAAATAGAATGTGCTTTGATTTGACACGTATGTTGAATTTTAACAGATTTTTCATTACACAAAATATATTCTTATTGTAGTAGTGTGCGAAAATTGATCTCAAAAACAACCACAACAAATTTTTATACAGATATATCTACAGTTAATATTAGGACATTTTCTTTCCATATTCTTTGTGTACGTATTATATTTCTGTATGTATATATACTCAGGTACATTGGGTGTGTGTACATCTGTGTGCATAGATGTGCATTGCACATGAGCATATCTCTCTGTGTCCACAGTATCTGTTTTTTGTGGATATCTGTGTATGTATGCAAATGACTATGTATTCATTTATTCAGGAAACATTTATTTTATTTCTATTATGTGCCAGGCACTCTGCTGAATATTTTTTGCCTATCATGAATATGTCAGACTCACTTCATGTCTTTATAGATACTACACTGTCATGGCGTAAACAGAAAAAATATATATACATAAATAAAATAATCATAAATTAACTGAGCACTGAATTTTTAGTGCAATATCTTTGGTGTCAGTTATGACTTATTGAGGCAAGTTTCAGTATATCAGTTTCTCAGAATGCAGAGCTGAGCTCCATTTTTCAGCAATGCATGTACTCAGATATAAAACTGAGAAAATATCGAAGTTATGAAACAAAGACCTTGGGTGGTGTTCTGTGAGCAGAAGAACCTAGCTTGTATGTGGTGACCAATGCTCAGATAAATTTGATGTCCAAACTTAAAAGGTCTCTCAGTCTGGACTGCTGCCACGGCATAAGAGAAAGTGCATTTTAGGAAAGGGGTCACTTTGTGCTAAACAATTAGAAATACTGATTATGCCCCCGAATTTCAAGAGCAAAGAAAGTTTTCTGGTGTTGTCACCACAGCAGACTAGTTTATCATTTTATTACTTAATTACCTCTGTTTTTCTCTAGTAACTTTTTTCTCCAAAAGACAATGGCTTGCTCTCACCAGATAGCTCAGTAGTTAAAGCAAAACACCCATATGCTATTGTCATAGGTTTGCTCCTGAGTCAAGGCATATACAGAAACAGATTGATATTTCTGACTATCTGTCTGTATTTTCCCCCTTTATCTTGCCTCTAAAATAAATAAACAAATAAAAGAAAAAATGACAATGGCTTTTTTTGTTGTTGTTTTTGCAGCTTAAATTGCATAGAAGAATGAATTATGTTTTTCAAAATCTCACTCCAATAGAAAATAAATGGTAAGGTTGTAAAATACCATATTTCCCCATGTATAAGAAGCCTCCCTGTGTAAGACACACCTTAATTTTGGGGCACAAATTGTACATAAATGATAACAAATGCCAATAAACAGGAAATGCAAGTAAAAAAATTCTACAACCACTGTATAAGACACACCAAGATTTCTAACTCCATATTTTTCAAAAGATATGAGTCTTATACATGGGAAAATATGGTATACACTCTCCAAGTGTCTCTGTGAACATTTCCTTTTTTTTTCTTTTTTTTTTTTTTACAGAGACAGGGAGAGAGTCAGAGAGAGGGATAGATAGGGACAGACAGAAATGGAGAAAGTGTTTATAATGTGCTAGGACACAGATCAATCATCAGTTTTTATTTGTGACCCCTGAGGTTTTCATTGAATCCTGTCTCATATGTGCCTAGGCCAGAGGGCAACAGCTGGTCCAGGGACCACTTGCTCATGCCAGAGACCTTGGGCTCAAGATGGTGAGCTTTGTTCAAACCCCAGGAGCCTTCGCTCAAGCTGGCGCCCTTGAGATCTCAAACCTGGGTCCTGCGCATTTCAGTTAAATACTTTAACCCCTGCCTCATTGCCTGTTCAGGCTGTGAATATTTTTTTCTTTTACTTTCTCTGGATTTTATTTAGTATCCTGTTTCTTAGTATGGATGGAAAAGCGGTGTATTTTAAGGTTTTCTTGCCCTAAAATATATTCCTCACTATATTTTTTCATAGGTTTTCTTAGGTATTTTTATTTCAATTAATTGTAAAGTATTTTTTAACTGGAATTGTGATTTTAAGGGGAGGATTTTTTAGAAGTGAATTTCCTTTCCTTCAAAATAAGGATTTTTTGTTAATTTCTATTACTTTTTACTATATTATGTGTAAGGACAACAGAAAACATGCTTTATATCATTTTTTACATTAGACTTAGTTGAAACTTGCTTGAAAGGACATACAAAAAGATCTGTGGGAAATGTTTTCCAAGTACACTTCCCTGCTGCCACCTTGTGTGCTCATTGGGAATGACATCTCAGAGCAGATAACCTGGAAAAATACAGCAGTTGGGTGTTGTGCGTTATCTATCAATGTTGAATCCAAGGCTATCCAGAAGATACTTTTATAACTTGTAAATATAAAAGAGTTCTAGTTACTGTTTGCTACCTATTTCAACGTTAACTGTAGTGAAAGCAAGAGATATACTTGATATCATTTCAATCCTCTGAAGTTGGCTGGAATTTGCTCCATAGCACATACAATAATGGTCTCTGTTACATGTGCTTCTCTACTGCCATCTCGTTTGCATGTTCAGAATCACGGTTTAATACAAGTCTAAAGGAAAGTTTTGGTATATAAGATTGTCTACAACCGTTCATTCCAATTAACTGGTTCTGTGAAGTTTTTATGTATCCTTAGTGGTTTGTTTTTCGGGAATCTACCATTTCATTTTGTTTTTCTTCTTTTCTTTTAGACATGCTTTCATAAAGACTTTGAAAGTGCCCATCATATACCAGGCACTGTGCTCAGAACTCATTTCCCTGCACTCAGTAACTTCCCATTCTACTATTTTTACATCTGTATTTTTAATTACTGTCATTTAAATCTACTAAATGTATTCTAAAATATGATGTGCTTTGATTTGACATGTATATTGAATTTAAACAGATTTTATTATATAAATGGTATTCTTTTTGCAGAAGTGCAAAAAACTGATAAGAAAAACAAAACAACAAATTTTCATACATAGATATCAGCTGTTAACTTTATGCCATTTTCTCTTTATATTCTTTGTGTACCAAATATATTTCTCTATGTATATGTACTCATGTACATTGGGTGCATGTACCCAAAGTGTGCATAAATGTGCATTGCACATGAGCATACCTCTCTGTTTCAATAGTGTCTGTCCTTTCTGGATATCTGTGTATATATGCAAATGACTATTCACTTTTTCAGTAAAACTTATTGTATTTTTTATATGCCAAGCACTGTGCTCGACACTAGTTACCTATAGTGAATGAGACAGACTCACTTTCTGTCTTTATGCATAATACCCTGTCATGGAGTAGACAGAGGAAGAAAAAATATACATAAAAATTAAAGTTATGACAAACGCTGGCTTTGGTAGTGCAATACCTATGGTCTCAGTTTTGATTGATCGTGGCAACGTTAAGGAAATCAGTTTCTCAGAAGGCAGACCTGAGACATAAATGTCAGTTCTTCACCAATTCTTGATATCAGCTATAAAACTGAGAAAATTTAAAAGTGATGAAACAATGAACCTGGGAGGTGTTCTGTGACCAAAAGAACCTAACTTGTAAGTGCTGACCCTGGCTCAGATAAATTCTGAAAACCAAAGCTTAGGAGGTTTCTCAGTCTGGACTGCTGCCATGGCACAAGAAAAATTGCATGTTAGGAAAGGTATCAATGCGTACTCTACAATCAGAAATACTATTTATCACTGTTTATGCTCTTGACTATTACGAGCATAGTAAAGTATTTTGTTGCTGTCACCTCAGCAAACTAGATTATTATTTTATTTTTTAATATGCCTCAGGTTTTCTCTAGTAATTTTGTCCCCCTAGAGAGAATGGCTTGCTTACACCAGAGAGTTCAGTAGTTAGAGCATCTCACCCATATAGTAATGTCATAGGTTTGGTCCTGTTTCAAGGCACATAGAGAAACAGATTGATGTTTCTGACTATCTGTCTGTTTCCCAGCCCACTTCCTTCCTCTACCATTAATAATTAAATAAAAGAAAGAATGAGAATTTGTTTTGTTTTGTTTTTGCAGCTTATATTGCATAGAGGAATGAATTATGTTTTTTAAAATCTCACCATAAGAAAAAATAAGTAGTAGAGTTGTAAAGTACCATATTTCCCCATGCATAACCTGTCTCCCTGTAGAAGACACACCTTCATTTTTGGGCACATAATTTGAGGAAATGATAACAAATGCGAAGAAACAGGAAATGCAAGTAAAAAGTACAACAACCACTGTATAAGACGCACCCTGTTTTCAAACCACACATTTTTCAAAAAAGATTAGTCTTAAACAAGGGGTAATATGATATACACCCGCCAAATGTCTCTGTGAACATTTGATTTCTTTCTTTATTTTTTTTTTCTTTTCAGAGACAGGGAGAGAGTCAGAGAGAGGGATAGATAGGGACACACAGACAGGAAGGTAAAGAGTTTTTTTGTTTTTTTTTTATGTGCCAGGTCACAGATCAATCATCAGTTATTTGTTGTGTCAACTTAGTTGTTCCTTGACTGCTTTCTCATTGTGCCTTGACCAGGGACCTACAGCTACTGAGTGACCTCTTGCTCGTGTAGTGAGCCCATTGGGCTAAAGCTGGTGAGCTTTGCTCAAACCAGATAATCCTAAACTCAAGTTGGCGACCTTGGGATTTCAAATCTGGGTCCTTCGCATTCCAGTCAAATGCTATAACCACTGCGCAACCGCATGCTCAGGCTGTGACAAGTTTTTTCTTTTACTTTCTCTGGATTTTGTTTAGTATCCTGTTTCATAGTATTGGTGGAAAGGCTTTGCATTTTAAGGGGTTTTTGCACTAAAATAAATTCATCACAAAATTTTTTCATAGGTTTTCTTATGTAGTTTTTCTTTCCATTAAGTTTAAAATATTTTGTAACTTGAATTTTGATTTTGAGCAGGGGTTATTTAGGACTGAATTTCTTAACTTAAAAAAGGAAGGGTTTTTCAGTTAGCTTTTAGTTCTGATTTCTATAGTATGTGTAATGACAACAAGAAACATGCTTTATATGATTTCAAAGGTTTGAGGTAGTTGAAACTTGCTTGAAAGAATATACAGGATTGCCTGTGGAAAATGTTTTCCAAATACGCTTCTCTGCTGCCACCTCGTGTTCAACTTGGGAATAACAGCTCAGAGCAGTTCACCTGAAAAAATACAAAAGTTGGGTGCTGTGCGTTATCTATCAATGTTGAAACCAAGACTATTTAGAACAGGGATCTCAAACTTGGTCCCGCGGGCCGCATGCGGCCCGCCCACCAATTTTGTGCAGCCCGCCGACTGGCCCGCAGACTAATCCATGAAGTTTGATTAGTCTGCAGGCCGCACAAATTAATGGACGGGCCGCATGCAGCCCGTGGGCCACAAGTTTGAGACCCCTGATTTAGAACATAATTTATAACTTGTAAATATAAGGAATTTCTAGTTAATCTTTCCTACTTGTTTCAACGTTTACTCTACTGAAAGCAATAGACATACCTGATATAATTTCAATCCTCTGAAGTTTGCTGAAACTTACTTCATAGCACATACAATAATGGTTGCTCTTACATGTGCTTCTCTGCTGCCACCTCGTGTGCATCTTGGGAATCATGCCTTAGTACAGATCCAAGGGTTAGGAATGGTAGTGACGATTGTCTCAAATATGTTGATTCCAAATGGCCATTTCTGTAAATCTTTTGTGTATTCTTAGTGATTTGATTTCTGGGAATTTATTGATTCATCTTGTTTTTTTTCTTTCCTGCCAGCAATGCTTTCATAAGAACTTTCAATGTCCCTATCATATACCAGGCACTGTGCTAGGAACTACATGAGTAGTTGCTGCACTAAATGTCTTCCCATTCTACTATTTTTACTTCTGTCTTTTGAACTCTTTTATTTAAATCTTCTTAATGTATTGTAAAATAGGATGTGCTTTGATTTGACAAGTATATTCAATTTAACTACATTTTTATTTTATTTTATTATATTTATTTTTTTTGTATTTTTCTGAAGCTGGAAATGGGGAGAGAGAGTCAGACAGACTCCCGCATGTGCCTGACCAGGATCCACCCGGCAAGCCCACCAGTGGCAATGCTCTGCGCACCACGGGGCAATGTTCTGCCCCTCTGGGGTGTCACTCTGCTGTGACAAGAGACACTCTAGCGCCTGGGGCAGAGGCCAGGGAACCAACATCTGCGCCCGGGCCATATATGCTCCAATGGAGCCTTGGCTGTGGGAGGGGAAGAGAAAGACAAAGAGGAAGGAGGGTGGGTGGAGAAGCAAATGGGCGCTTCTCCTACGTGCCCTGCCCGGGAATCGAACCTGGTTCCCCTGCACGCCAGGCCGACATTCTACTGCTGAGCCAAACGGCCAGGGCCTAAATACTTTTTTATTATAAAAACTGTATTCTTATTGCAAGTGCAAAAAAATTATAAGAAAAGGAAACAACAAATTTTCATACAGAGATATCTACTGTTAATATTATGACATGATCTTTCCATATTCTTGGTGTACCTATTATATTTATCTATCTACACATTCTAAGGTACATTGGGTGTGCATATATCTGTGTGCATAGATATGCATTGCACATGAGCATATCTCTCTGTGTCCACAGTGTCTATCATTTGTGGATACCTGTGTATACATGCAAATTACTATTAATAATTTTATTCATTAAAAAATTATTGTATTTCTCTTATGTGCCAGGCACTGTGCTTGACACTGGTTGCCTATAGTGAAAGAGACAGAATAACTTTCTGTCTCTATGAATAATAGACTGTCATGCTGCAAACAAAGGAAGAAATAATATACATAAATAAAATAATTATAAGTTGTGACAAGCACTGGATATGGTAGTGCAATATATTGTTCCCAGGTTTCATTGATCGAGACGACGTTCAGTATATCAGTTTCTCGAAAGGCAGAGCTGAGACATAAGTCTCAATTATTCAGCAATGCATGTTTTCAGCTATAAAATTAAGAAAATTCTCAAGTGCTGAAACAAAGACCCTGGGAGGTTTTGTGTTACCAAAAGAACCTGGCTTGTAAGTGGTGACCCAGGCTCAGATAAATTCTGATGTCCAAAGATTAGGAGGTCTCTCAGTCTGGACTGCTGCAACAACACAAGAAAAAAGTGCATGTTAGGAAAGAAGTCACACTGTGGTAAACAATCAGAAATATTGTTTATGCCCCTGACTGTCAAGAGCAAATAACAGTGTTCTGGTGTTGTAACAAGAGTAGCCTAGATTATTATTTTCCTTTTTAATTACCTCAGGTTTCTTTAGTAATTATTTCCCCCTAAAGACAATGGCTTGCTATTACCAGAGAGCTGAGTAGATAGAGCATCACACCCATACACTAATGTCATAGGTTTGGATCTGGGTCTAGGCACATATAGGAACACATTGATGTTTCTGACTATCTGTCTGTCTGTTTTCCCCCCTCTTCCTCCCTCTAACATTAAGAAGTAAATGAAAGAGAAATGACAATGGCTTTTTTTGTTGTTTTTGCAGCTTACATTGCATAGAAGAATGAATTATGTTTTTCAAAATCTTACCCCAAAATGAAATAAGTGGTAAGGTTGTAAAGTACCTTATTTCCTCATGTAAAGTAGCCTCCCTGTATAAGAAGCACCTTAATTTGGGGGCACAAAATTTGATAAAATGATAACAAATGTGAAGAAACAGCAAATGCAAGTAAAAACTCAACAACCATTATATAAGACGCACCCAGTTTTCAAACCCCACATTTTTAAAAATGCTGAGTTTTATAAGTAAATAATATGGATAGAACCTCTAAATGTCTCTGTGAACATTTCTTTCTTTCTATTTTCTTTCTTTTTTACACAGACATAGAGAGAGTCAGAGAGAGGGATAGATAGGGACAGACAGACAGAAATGGAGAAAGTTTTTATTATGTGCCATGTCACAGATCAATCATCAATTTTTCGTTGGGACACCTTAGTTGTTCATTGACTGCTCTCTCATATGTGCCTTGACCAGGGGGCTACAGCTGAACAAGTGACCCCTTGCTCAAGCCAGCGACCTTGGGCTCAGCTGTTGAGCTTTGATAAAACAAGATGAGCAAACAATCAAGCTGCCGACCTAGGTATCTCAAAACTGGGTACTGCGCATTCCAGTCAAATGCTCTACCCACTGTGCCACTGCCTTGTCACTCTGTGAACATTTTTTTTTTACATTCCCTGGATTTTATTTAGTATCCTGGTTCTTATTATGGGTGGAAAGACCACGTATTTTAAGGATTTTTTCTCCTAAAATATATTCATCACTACAATTTTCCATAGATTTTTTATGTAGTCTTTATTTTCATTAATTTTAAAGTATTTTGTCACTTGAATTGTGAGTTTGAGGGGGGGTTATTTAGGATTTAATTTCTTAACTTAAAAAAGAAAGGGTTTTGGCCCTGGCTGGTTGGCTCAGCAGTAGAGCAACAGCCTGGCATGCAGAAGTCCCGGGTTTAATTCCCGGCCAGGGCACACATGAGAAGCGCCCATATGCTTCTCCACCCCTCCTCCTCTCCTTTCTCTCTGTCTCTCCCTTCCCCTCCTGCAGCCAAGGCTCCATTGGAGCAAAGATGGCCTGGGCGCAGGGGATGTCTTCTTGGCCTCTGCCCCAGGCGCTAGTGTGGCTCTGGTTGCAACAGAGTGATGCCACAGAGGGGCAGAGCTTCACCCCCTGGTGGGCAGAGCGTCGCCCCCGAGTGGGCGTACTGGGTGGATCCTGGTTGGGCGCATGCGGGAGTCTGTCTGACTCTCTCTCCCCATTTCCAGCTGCAGAAAAATTGAAAAAAAAAAAATATATATATATAATATAAAAAAGAAAAAAAAATAAAAAAGAAAGGGTTTTTTAGTTAGTTTCTATGAATGATTACTAGAGTAAGTATAATGACAACAAGAAACATGCTTTATATGATTTCAAAGGTTTGAGGTAGTTAAAACTTGCTTGAATGAACATACAGGAATGTCTGTGGTAAATGTTTCCCAAGTGCGCTACTCTGC